>NC_134083.1:61690673-62030673 GCF_000715075.1 Nicotiana tabacum
GGCCCGACCCATTCGGAAGGCGTGGGCGATAGCAAACAAAAATATGGGAATCGGGCGGAATTCTAGTTTTTTGGCCAAAAAATGCAAAAAATGAGGAACATGGGAAGGCAGTGACTATGGTTCCTTAGGTCCTAATTGATGGCCCGAAAAAGTTTTAGGCGATCCGAGTCCGGCGGCCCGGACCACTCGGAAGGCGTGGGCAATAGCACAAAAAAATATGGTAATCGAGCGGAATTCTAGTTTTTTGGCCGAAAAATGCAATAAATGAGGTACGATCATGGCGGGGCGGTGACTATGGTTCCTTAGGTCGTATTTGATAATCCGGAAAATTTTTAGGCGATCCGGCTCCGGGGGCCCGACCCACTCGGAAGGCGTGGGCGATAGCACACAAAAATATGGGAATCGGGCGGAATTCTAGTTTTTTGGCCAAAAAATGCAAAAAATGAGGAACGATCATGGCGAGGCGGTGACTATGGTTCCTTAGGTCCTAATTGATGGCCCGAAAAAATTTTAGGGGATCCGAGTCCGGCGGCCCGGCCCACTCGCAAAGCGTGGGCAATAGCATAAAAAAATATGGTAATCGAGCGGAATTCTAGTTTTTTGGCCGAAAAACGCAATAAATGAGGAACGATCATGGCGGGGCGGTGACTATGGTTCCTTAGGTCGTATTTGATGGACCGGAAAATTTTAGGCGATCGGGGTCCACGGCTCCCGGGACCACTCGGAAGGCGTAAGCTATAGCACACTAAAATATGCAAATGGCGCGGAGTTCTAGTTTTTTGGCCGAAAAATGCAAAGCATTTGGAACGATCATGGTGGGACGGTGACTATGGTACCTTAGGTAGTATGTGATAGTCCGGAAAAATTTTAGGCGATCGGGGTCCGCGGCTCCCCGGACCACTTGGAAGGCGTGGGTATAGCACACGAAAATATGGGAATCGGGCGTAATTCTAGTTTTTTGGCCGAAAAATGCAAAAAATGAGAAACGGTGATGCCGGGGCGGTTACTATGGTTCCTTAGGTCGTATTTGACAGCCTGCAAAAATTTTAGGCGATCGGGGTCTGGGGGTCCCGGAACCACTTGGAAGGGTGGGCAATAGCACACAAAAATATTGTAATCGGGCGGAATTCTAGTTTTTTGGCCGAAAAACGCAACAAATGAGGAGTGATCATGGTTGGGTGGTGACTATGGTTCCTTAGGTCGTATTTGATAGTCGGAAAAAATTTTAGGCGATAGGGGTCCGGAGTTCCCGGGTTCACTTCGAAGGCGTGGGCTATAGGACACGAAAATATGGAAATCGCGCAGAATTCTAGTTTTTTTAACCGAAAAACGGAAAAAACTAGTAACGATCATGGCTGGGGAGTGACTATGGTTCCTTAGGTCTTATTGGATAGTCCGGAAAACTTTTAGGCGATAGGGGTCCGGAGACCCGGGACCACTCGGAAGGCGTGGGCTATAACACAAAAAAATATGGGATAGCGCGGAATTCTAGTTGTTTGGCCGAAAAACGCAACAAATGAGGAACGATCATGGCGGGGCGGATACTATGTTTCCTTAGGTCGTATTTGATAGTCCGGAAAAATTTTAGGCGATAGGGGTCCGGAGGTCCCGGGACCACTCGGAAGGTGTGGGCTATAACACACAAAAATATGGTAATCGCGCGGAATTCTAGTTGTTTGGCCGAAAAACGCAAAAAATGAGGAACGATCATGGCGGGGCAGATACTATGTTTCCTTAGGTCGTATTTGAAAGTCCGGAAATATTTTAGGCGATAGGGGTCCGGAGGTCCCGGGACCACTCGGAAGGTGTGGGCTATAACACAAAACAATATGGGAATCCCGCGGAATTCTAGTTGTTTGGCCGAAAAACGCAAAAAATGATAACGATCATGACGGGGCGGATACTATGGTTCCTTAGGTCGTATTTGATAGTCTGGAAAAATATTAGGGGATAGGGGTCAGGAGGTCCCGGGACCACTCGGAAGGCGTGGGCTATAACACACAAAAATATGGGAATCGCGCAGAATTCTAGTTGTTTGGCCGAAAAACGCAAAAAATGAGGAACGATCATGGCGGGGTGGTTAATATGGTTCCTTAGGTCGTATTTGATGGCCCGGAAAATTTTTAGGTGATCGGGGTTCGGGGTTTTCGGAACCCCTTGGAAGGCGTGGGCTAAAGCACACGAAAATATGGAAATCGTGCGGAATTCTTGTTTTTTGGCTGAAAAATGCAAAAGACTAGGAACGATCATGGCGGGGCGGTGACTATGGTTCCTTAGGTCGTATTTGATAGTCCGGAAATTTTTTAGGCAATCCGGCTCCGGGGGGCCCGACCCACTCGGAAGGCGTGGGCGATAGCACACAAAAATATGGGAATCAGGCGGAATTCTTGTTTTATGGCCAAAAAATGCAAAAAATGAGGAACGATCATGGCGAGGCGGTGACTATGGTTCCTTAGGTCCTAATTGATGGCCCGAAAATTTTTTAGGCGATCCGAGTCCGGCGGCCCGGCCCACTCGGAAGGCGTGGGCAATAGCACAAAAAAATATGGTAATCGAGCGGAATTCTAGTTTTTTGGCCGAAAAATGCAATAAATGAGGAACGATCATGGCGGGGCGGTGACTATGGTTCCTTAGGTCGTATTTGATAGTCCGGAAAATTTTTAGGCGATCCGGCTCCGGGGGCCCGACCCACTCGGAAGGCGTGGGCGATAGCACACAAAAATATGGGAATCGGGCGGAATTCTAGTTTTTTGGCCAAAAAATGCAAAAAATGAGGAACGATCATGGCGAGGCGGTGACTATGGTTCCTTATGTCCTAATTGATGGCCCGAAAAAATTTTAGGCGATCCGAGTCCGGCGGCCCGGCCCACTCGCAAGGCGTGGGCAATAGCATAAAAACATATGGTAATCGAGCGGAATTCTAGTTTTTTGGCCGAAAAACGCAATAAATGGGGAACGATCATGGCGGGGCGGTGACTATGGTTCCTTAGGTCGTATTTGATGGACCGGAAAATTTTAGGCGATCGGGGTCCACGGCTCCCGGGACCACTCGGAAGGCGTAAGCTATAGCACACTAAAATATGCAAATCGCGCGGAGTTCTAGTTTTTTGGCCGAAAAATGCAAAGCATTTGGAACGATCATGGTGGGGCGGTGACTATGGTACCTTAGGTCGTATTTGATAGTCCGGAAAAATTTTAGGCGATCGGGGTCCGCGGCTCCCCGGACCACTTGGAAGGCGTGGGTATAGCACACAAAAATATCGGAATCGGGCGTAATTCTAGTTTTTTTGCCGAAAAATGCAAAAAATAAGAAACGATGATGGCGGGGCAGTTACTATGGTTCCTTATGTCGTATTTGACGGCCCGGAAAAATTTTAGGCGATCGGGGTCCGGGGGTCCCGGAACCACTTGGAAGGGTGGGCAATTGCACACAAAAATATTGTAATCGGGCGGAATTCTAGTTTTTTGGCCGAAAAATGCGACAAATGAGGAATGATCATGGCTGGGCGGTGACTATGGTTCCTTAGGTCCTAATTGATGGCCCGAAAAATTTTTAGGCGATCCGAGTCCGGCGGCCCGGCCCACTCGGAAGGCGTGGGCAATAGCATAAAAAAATATGGTAATCGAGCGGAATTCTAGTTTTTTGGCCGAAAAATGCAATAAATGAGGAACGATCATGGCGGGGCGGTGACTATGGTTCCTTAGGTCGTATTTGATGGACCGGAAAATTTTAGGCGATCGGGGTCCTCGGCTCCCGGGACCACTCGGAAGGCGTAAGCTATAGCACACTAAAATATGCAAATCGCGCGGAGTTCTAGTTTTTTGGCCGAAAAATGCAAAGCATTTGGAACGATCATGGTGGGGCGGTGACTATGGTACCTTAGGTAGTATTTGATAGTCCGGAAAAATTTTAGGCGATCGGGGTCCGCGGCTCCCCGGACCACTTGGAAGGCGTGGGTATAGCACACGAAAATATGGGAATCGGGCGTAATTCTAGTTTTTTGGCCGAAAAATGCAAAAAATGAGAAACGGTGATGGCAGGGCGGTTACTATGGTTCCTTAGGTCGTATTTGACAGCCCGCAAAAATTTTAGGCGATCGGGGTCCGGGGGTCCCGGAACCACTTGGAAGGGTGGGCAATAGCACACAAAAATATTGTAATCGGGCGGAAATCTAGTTTTTTGGCCGAAAAACGCAACAAATGAGGAATGATCATGGTTGGGTGGTGAATATGGTTCCTTAGGTCGTATTTGATAGTCGGGAAAAATTTTAGGCGATAGGGGTCCGGAGTTCCCGGGTTCACTTCGAAGGCGTGGGCTATAGGACACGAAAATATGGGAATCGCGCAAAATTCTAGTTTTTTGGCCGAAAAACGGAAAAAACTAGGAACGATCATGGCTGGGCGGTGACTATGGTTCCTTAAGTCTTATTTGATAGTCCAGAAAACTTTTAGGCGATAGGGGTCCGGAGACCCGGGACCACTCGGAAGGCGTGGGCTATAACACAAAAAAATATGGGATAGCGCGAAATTCTAGTTGTTTGGCCGAAAAACGCAACAAATGAGGAACGATCATGGCGGGGCGGATACTATGTTTCCTTAGTTCATATTTGATAGTCCGGAAATATTTTAGGCGATAGGGGTCCGGAGGTCCCGGGACCACTCGGAAGGTGTGGGCTATAACACACAAAAATATGGTAATCGCGCGGAATTCTAGTTGTTTGGCCGAAAAATGCAAAAAATGAGGAACGATCATGGCGGGGCGGATACTATGTTTCCTTAGGTCGTATTTGATAGTCCGGAAAAATTTTAGGCGATAGGGGTCCGGAGGTCCCGGGACCACTCGGAAGGTGTGGGCTATAACACACAAAAATATGGTAATCGCGCGGAATTCTAGTTGTTTGGCCGATAAACGAAAAATATGAGGAACGATCATGGCGGGGCGGATACTATGTTTCCTTAGGTCGTATTTGATAGTCTGGAAAAATTTTAGGCGATAGGGGTCCGGAGGTCCCGGGACCACTCGGAAGGTGTGGGCTATAACACAAAACAATATGGGAATCGCGCGGAATTCTAGTTGTTTGGCCGAAAAATGCAAAAATTGAGGAACGATCATGGCGGGGCGGATACTATGGTTCCTTAGGTTGTATTTGATAGTCTGGAAAAATATTAGGGGATAGGGGTCAGGAGGTCCCGGGACCACTCGGAAGGCGTGGGCTATAACACACAAAAATATGGGAATCGCGCGGAATTCTAGTTGTTTGGCCGAAAAACGCAAAAAATGTGGAACGATCATGGCGGGGTGGTTAATATGGTTCCTTAGGTCGTATTTGATGGCCCGGAAAATTTTTAGGTGATCGGGGTTCGGGGTTCTCGGGACCCCTTGGAAGGCGTGGGCTAAAGCACACGAAAATATGGAAATCGCGCGGAATTCTAGTTTTTTGGCTGAAAAATGCAAAAGACTAGGAACGATCATGGAGGGGCGGTGACTATGGTTCCTTAGGTCGTATTTGATAGTCCAAAAAATTTTTAGGCGATCCGGCTCCGGGGGGCCCGACCCACTCGGAAGGCGTGGGCGATAGCACACAAAAATATGGGAATCGGGCGGAATTCTAGTTTTTTGGCCAAAAAATGCAAAAAATGAGGAACGATCATGGCGAGGTAGTGACTATGGTTCCTTAGGTCCTAATTGATGGCCCGAAAAATTTTTAGGCGATCCGAGTCCGGCAGCCCGGCCCACTCGGAAGGCGTGGGCAATAGCACAAAAAAATATGGTAATCGAGCGGAATTCTAGTTTTTTGGCCGAAAAATGCAATAAATGAGGAACGATCATGGCGGGGCGGTGACTATGGTTCCTTAGGTCGTATTTGATAGTCCAGAAAATTTTTAGGCGATCCGGCTCCGGGGGGCCCGACCCACTCGGAAGGCGTGGGCGATAGCACACAAAAATATGGGTAATCGAGCGGAATTCTAGTTTTTTGGCCGAAAAACGCAATAAATGGGGAACGATCATGGCGGGGCGGTGACTATGGTTCCTTAGGTCGTATTTGATGGACCGGAAAATTTTAGGCGATCGGGGTCCACGGCTCCCGGGACCACTCGGAAGGCGTAAGCTATAGCACACTAAAATATGCAAATCGGGCGTAATTCTAGTTTTTTGGCCGAAAAATGCAAAAAATGAGAAACGGTGATGGCGGGGCGGTTACTATGGTTCCTTAGGTCGTATTTGACAGCCCGCAAAAATTTTAGGCGATCGGGGTCCGGGGGTCCCGGAACCACTTGGAAGGGTGGGCAATAGCACACAAAAATATTGTAATCGGGCGGAAATCTAGTTTTTTGGCCGAAAAATGCAACAAATGAGGAATGATCATGGTTGGGTGGTGACTATGGTTCCTTAGGTCGTATTTGATAGTCGGGAAAAATTTTAGGCGATAGGGGTCCGGAGTTCCCGGGTTCACTTCGAAGGCGTGGGCTATAGGACACGAAAATATGGGAATCGCGCAAAATTCTAGTTTTTTGGCCGAAAAACGTAAAAAACTAGGAACGATCATAGCTGGGCGGTGACTATGGTTCCTTAGGTTTTATTTGATAGTCCGGAAAACTTTTAGGCGATAGGGGTCCGGATACCCGGGACCACTCGGAAGGCGTGGGCTATAACACAAAAAAATATGGGATAGCGCGAAATTCTAGTTGTTTGGCCGAAAAACGCAAAAAATGAGGAACGATCATGGCGGGGCGGATACTATGTTTCCTTAGGTCGTATTTGATAGTCCGGAAAAATTTTAGGCGATAGGGGTCCGGAGGTCCCGGGACCACTCGAAAGGTGTGGGCTATAACACACAAAAATATGGTAATCGCGCGGAATTCTAGTTGTTTGGCCGAAAAACGCAAAAAATGAGGAACGATCATGGCGGGGCGGATACTATGTTTCCTTAGGTCGGATTTGATAGTCCAAAAAATTTTTAGGCGATAGGGGTCCGGAGGTCCCGGGACCACTCGGAAGGTGTGGGCTATAACACAAAAAAATATGGGAATCGCGCGGAATTCTAGTTGTTTGGCCGAAAAACGCAAAAAAGAGGAACGATCATGGCGGGGCGGATACTATGGTTCCTTAGGTCGTATTTGATAGTCTGGAAAAATATTAGGGGATAGGGGTTAGGAGGTCCCGGGACCACTCGGAAGGCGTGGGCTATAACACACAAAAATATGGGAATCGCGCGGAATTCTAGTTGTTTGGCCGAAAAACGCAAAAAATGAGGAACGATCATGGCGGGGTGGTTAATATGGTTCCTTAGGTCGTATTTGATACTCCGGAAAATTTTTAGGCGATCCGGCTCCGGGGGGCCCGACCCACTCGGAAGGCGTGGGCGATAGCACACAAAAATATGGGAATCGGGCGGAATTCTAGTTTTTTGGCCAAAAAATGCAAAAAATGAGGAACGATCATGGCGAGGAAGTGACTATGGTTCCTTAGGTCCTAATTGATGGCCCGAAAATTTTTTAGGCGATCCGAGTCCGGCGGCCCGGCCCACTCGGAAGGCGTGGGCAATAGCACAAAAAACTATGGTAATCGAGCGGAATTCTAGTTTTTTGGCCGAAAAATGCAATAAATGAGGAACGATCATGGCGGGGCGGTGACTATGGTTCCTTAGGTTGTATTTGATAGTCCGGAAAATTTTTAGGCGATCCGGCTCCGGGGGCCCGACCCACTCGGAAGGCGTGGGCGATAGCACACAAAAATATGGGAATCGGGCGGAATTCTAGTTTTTTGGCCAAAAAATGCAAAAAATGAGGAACGATCATAGCGAGGCGGTGACTATGGTTCCTTAGGTCCTAATTGATGGGCCGAAAAAATTTTAGGCGATCCGAGTCCGGCGGCCCGGCCCACTCGCAAGGCGTGGGCAATAGCATAAAAAAATATGGTAATCGAGCGGAATTCTAGTTTTTTGGCCGAAAAACGCAATAAATGGGGAACGATCATGGCGGGGCGGTGACTATGGTTCCTTAGGTCGTATTTGATGGACCGGAAAATTTTAAGCAATCGGGGTCCACGGCTCCCGGGACCACTCGGAAGGCGTAAGCTATAGCACACTAAAATATGCAAATCGCGCGGAGTTCTAGTTTTTTGGCCGAAAAATGCAAAGCATTTGGAACGATCATGGTGGGGCGGTGACTATGGTACCTTAGGTCGTATTTGATAGTCCAAAAAAATTTTAGGCGATCGGGGTCCGCGGCTCCCCGGACCACTTGGAAGGCGTGGGTATAGCACACAAAAATATGGGAATCGGGCGTAATTCTAGTTTTTTGGCCGAAAAATGCAAAAAATGAGAAACGATGATGGCGGGGCGGTTACTATGGTTCCTTAGGTCGTATTTGACCGCCCGGAAAAATTTTAGGCGATCGGGGTCCGGGGGTCCCGGAACCACTTGGAAGGGTGGGCAATTGCACACAAAAATATTGTAATCGGGCGGAAATCTAGTTTTTTGGCCGAAAAACACAACAAATGAGGAATGATCATGGTTGGGTGGTGACTATGGTTCCTTAGGTCGTATTTGATAGTCGGGAAAAATTTTAGGCGATAGGGGTCCGGAGTTCCCGGGTTCACTTCGAAGGCGTGGGCTATAGGACACGAAAATATGGGAATCGCGCAGAATTCTAGTTTTTTGGCCGAAAAACGTAAAAAACTAGGAACGATCATAGCTGGGCGGTGACTATGGTTCCTTAGGTCTTATTTGATAGTCCGGAAAACTTTTAGGCGATAGGGATCCGGATACCCGGGACCACTCGGAAGGCGTGGGCTATAACACAAAAAAATATGGGAATCGGGCGAAATTCTAGTTGTTTGGCCAAAAAATGCAAAAAATGAGGAACGATCATGGCGAGGCAGTGACTATGGTTCCTTAGGTCCTAATTGATGGCCCAAAAAATATTTAGGCGATCCGAGTCCGGCGGCCCGGCCCACTCGGAAGGCGTGGGCAATAGCACAAAAACATATGGTAATCGAGTGGAATTCTAGTTTTTCGACCGAAAAATGCAATAAATGAGGAACGATCATGGCGGGGCGGTGACTATGATTCCTTAGGTCGTATTTGATAGTCCGGAAAATTTTTAGGCGATCCGGCTCCGGGGGGCCCGACCCACTCGGAAGGCGTGGGCGATAGCACACAAAAATATGGGAATCGGGCGGAATTCTAGGTTTTTGGCCAAAAAATGCAAAAAATGAGGAACGATCATGGCGAGGTGGTGACTATGGTTCCTTAGGTCCTAATTGATGGCCCGAAAAATATTTAGGCGATCCGAGTCCGGCGGCCCGGCCCACTCGGAAGGCGTGGGCAATAGCACAAAAAATTATGGTAATCGAGCGGAAATCTAGTTTTTTGGCCGAAAAATGCAATAAATGAGGAACGATCATGGCGGGGCGGTGACTATGGTTCCTTAGGTCGTATTTGATAGTCCGGAAAATTTTTAGGCGATCCGGCTCCGGGGTGCCCGACCCACTCGGAAGGCGTGGGCGATAGCACACAAAAATATGGGAATCGGGCGGAATTCTAGTTTTTTGGCCAAAAAATGCAAAAAATGAGGAACGATCATGGCGAGGTGGTGACTATGGTTCCTTAGGTCCTAATTGATGGCCCGAAAAAATTTTAGGCGATCCGAGTCCGGCGGCCCGGCCCACTCGCAAGCCGTGGGCAATAGCATAAAAAATATGGTAATCGAGCGGAATTCTAGTTTTTTGGCCGAAAAACGCAATAAATGGGGAACGATCATGGCGGGGCGGTGACTATGGTTCCTTAGGTCATATTTGATGGACCGGAAAATTTTAGGCGATCGGGGTCCACGGCTCCCGGGACCACTCGGAAGGCGTAAGCTATAGCACACTAAAATATGCAAATCGCGCGGAGTTCTAGTTTTTTGGCCGAAAAATGCAAAGCATTTGGAACGATCATGGTGGGGCGGTGACTATGGTACCTTAGGTCGTATTTGATAGTCCGGAAAAATTTTAGGCGATCGGCGTCCGCGGCTCCCCGGACCACTTGGAAGGCGTGGGTATAGCACACAAAAATATGGGAATCGGGCGTAATTCTAGTTTTTTGGCCGAAAAATGCAAAAAATGAGAAACGATGATGGCGGGGCGGTTACTATGGTTCCTTAGGTCGTATTTGACCGCCCGGAAAAATTTTAGGCGATCGGGGTCCGGGGGTCCCGGAACCACTTGGAAGGGTGGGCAATTGCACACAAAAATATTGTAATCGGGCGGAATTCTAGTTTTTTGGCCGAAAAATGCAACAAATGAGGAATGATCATGGCTGGGCGGTGACTATGGTTCCTTAGGTCCTAATTGATGGCCCGAAAAATTTTTAGGCGATCCGAGTCCGGCGGCCCGGCCCACTCGGAAGGCGTGGGCAATAGCATAAAAAAATATGGTAATCGAGCGGAATTCTAGTTTTTTGGCCGAAAAATGCAATAAATGAGGAACGATCATGGCGGGGCGGTGACTATGGTTCCTTAGGTCGTATTTGATGGACCGGAAAATTTTAGGCGATCGGGGTCCTCGGCTCCCGGGACCACTCGGAAGGCGTAAGCTATAGCACACTAAAATATGCAAATCGCGCGGAGTTCTAGTTTTTTGGCCGAAAAATGCAAAGCATTTGGAACGATCATGGTGGGGCGGTGACTATGGTACCTTAGGTAGTATTTGATAGTCCGGAAAAATTTTAGGCGATCGGGGTCCGCGGCTCCCCGGACCACTTGGAAGGCGTGGGTATAGCACACGAAAATATGGGAATCGGGCATAATTCTAGTTTTTTGGCCGAAAAATGCAAAAAATGAGAAACGGTGATGGCGGGGCGGTTACTATGGTTCCTTAGGTCGTATTTGACGGCCCGCAAAAATTTTAGGCGATCGGGGTCCGGGGGTCCCGGAACCACTTGGAAGGGTGGGCAATAGCACACAAAAATATTGTAATCGGGCGGAAATCTAGTTTTTGGCCGAAAAACGCAATAAATGAGGAATGATCATGGTTGGTTGGTGACTATGGTTCCTTAGGTCGTATTTGATAGTCGGGAAAAATTTTAGGCGATAGGGGTCTGGAGTTCCCGGGTTCACTTCGAAGGCGTGGGCTATAGGACACGAAAATATGGGAATAGAGCAGAATTCTAGTTTTTTGGCCGAAAAATGGAAAAAACTAGGAACGATCATGGCTGGGCGGTGACTATGGTTCCTTAGGTCTTACTTGATAGTCCGGAAAACTTTTAGGCGATAGGGGTCCGGAGACCCGGGACCACTCGGAAGGCGTGGGCTATAACACAAAAAAATATGGGATAGCGCGAAATTCTAGTTGTTTGGCCGAAAAACGCAACAAATGAGGAACGATCATGGCGGGGCAGATACTATATTTCCTTAGGTCGTATTTGATAGTCCGGAAAAATTTTAGGCGATAGGGGTCCGGAGGTCCCGGGACAACTCGAAAGGTGTGGGCTATAACACACAAAAATATGGTAATCGCGCGGAATTCTAGTTGTTTGGCCGAAAAACGCAAAAAATGAGGAACGATCATGGCGGGGCGGATACTATGTTTCCTTAGGTCGTATTTGATAGTCCGAAAAAATTTTAGGCGATAGGGGTCCGGAGGTCCCGGGACCACTCAGAAGGTGTGGGCTATAACACAAAAAAATATGGGAATCGCGCGGAATTCTAGTTGTTTGGCCGAAAAACGCAAAAAATGAGGAACGATCATGGCGGGGCGGATACTATGGTTCCTTAGGTCGTATTTGATAGTCTGGAAAAATATTAGGGGATAGGGGTCAGGAGGTCCCGGGACCACTCGGAAGGCGTGGGCTATAACACACAAAAATATGGGAATCGCGCGGAATTCTAGTTGTTTGGCCGAAAAATGCAAAAAATGAGGAACGATCATGGCGGGGTGGTTAATATGGTTCCTTAGGTCCTAATTGATGGCCCGAAAAATATTTAGGCGATCCGAGTCCGGCGGCCCGGCCCACTCGGAAGGCGTGGGCAATAGCACAAAAAAATATGGTAATCGAGCGAAATTCTAGTTTTTTGGCCGAAAAATGCAATAAATGAGGAACGATCATGGCGGGGCAGTGACTATGGTTCCTTAGGTCATATTTGATAGTCCGGAAAATTTTTAGGCGATCCGGCTCCGGGGGGCCCGACCCACTCGGAAGGCGTGGGCGATAGCACACAAAAATATGGGAATCGGGCAGAATTCTAGTTTTTTGGCCAAAAAATGCAAAAAATGAGGAACGATCATGGCGAGGTGGTGACTATGGTTCCTTAGGTCCTAATTGATGGCCCGAAAAATTTTTAGGCGATCCGAGTCCGGCGGCCCGGCCCACTCGGAAGGCGTGGGCAATAGCATAAAACAATATGGTAATCGAGCGAAATTCTAGTTTTTTGGCCGAAAAACGCAATAAATGGGGAACGATCATGGCGGGGCGGTGACTATAGTTCCTTAGGTCGTATTTGATGGACCGGAAAATTTTAGGCGATCGGGGTCCACGGCTCCCGGGACCAATCGGAAGGCGTAAGCTATAGCACACTAAAATATGCAAATCGCGCGGAGTTCTAGTTTTTTGGCCGAAAAATGCAAAGCATTTGGAACGATCATGGTAGGGCGGTGACTATGGTACCTTAGGTAGTATTTGATAGTCCGGAAATATTTTAGGCAATCGGGGTCCGCGGCTCCCCGGACCACTTGGAAGGCGTGGGTATAGCACACGAAAATATGGGAATCGGGCGTAATTCTAGTGTTTTGGCCGAAAAATGCAAAAATTGAGAAACGATGATGGCGGGGCGGGTACTATGGTTCCTTAGGTCGTATTTGATGGCCCGGAAAAATTTTAGGAGATCGGGGTCCGGGGGTCCCGGAACCACTTGGAAGGGTGGGCAATTGCACACAAAAATATTGTAATCGGGCGGAATTCTAGTTTTTTGGCCGAAAAATGCAACAAATGAGGAATGATCATGGCTGGGCGGTGACTATGGTTCCTTAGGTCGTATTTGATAGTCTGGAAAAATTTTAGGCGATAGGGGTCCGGAGTTCCCGAGTTCACTTGGAAGGCGTGGGCTATAGGACACGAAAATATGGGAATCGCGCGGAATTCTAGTGTTTTGGCCGAAAAACGGAAAAAACTAGGAACGATCAAGGCTCGGCGGATACTATGGTTCCTTAGGTCGTATTGGATAGTTCGGAAAAATTTTAGGCGATAGGGGTCCGGAGTTCCCGGGTTCACTTCGATGGTGTGGGCTATAACATACAAAAATATGGGAATCGCGCGAAATTCTAGTTGTTTGGCCGAAAAATGCAAAACATAAGGAACGATCATGGCGAGGCGGATACTATGGTTCCTTAGGTCGTATTTGATTGCCCGGAAAAATTTTAGGCGATCGGGGTCCGCGGCTCTTGGGACAACTCGGAATGCGTGGGTATAGAACACGAAAATATGGGAATCGGGCAAAATTCTAGGTCTTTTTCAGTAACATGCAAAAAATGTGGAAACATCTTTGCAGGGCGGTGACTATGGTTCCTTTGGTCTTATTTGATAGTCCGGAAAAATATTAGGCGATAGGGGTCCGGAGGTCCAGTGACCACTCGGAAGGCGTGGGCTATAACACACAAAAATATGGTAATCGCGCGAAATTCTGGTTGTTTGGCCGAAAAACGCTAAAAATAAGGAACGATCATGGCGGGGCGGATACTATGGTTCCTTAGGTCATATTTGATAGTCCGGAAAAATTTTAGGCGATAGGGGTCTGAAGGTCCCGGGACCACTCGGAAGGTGTGGGCTATAACACACAAAAATATGGGAATCGGTCGAAATTCTAGGTCTTTTTCAGTAACATGCAAAAAATGTGGAAAGATCTTGGCAGGGCGTTGACTATGGTTCCTTTGGTCTTATTTGATAGTCCGGAAAAATATTATGCGATAGGGGTCCGGAGGTCCCGGGACCACTCGGAAGGCGTGGGCTATAACACACAAAAATATGGGATAGCGCGGAATTCTAGTTGTTTGGCCGAAAAACGCAAAAAATGAGGAACGATCATGGCGGTGCGGATACTATGGTTCCTTAGGTCGTATTTTATTATCCGGAAAAATTTTAGGCGATAGGGGTCCGGAGGTCCCGGGACCACTCGGAAGGTGTGGGCTATAATACACAAAAATATGGGAATTGCGCGGAATTCTAGTTGTTTGGCCGAAAAACGCAAAAAATGAGGAACGATCATGGCGGGGCGGATACTATGGTTCCTTAGGTCGTATTTGATAGTCCGGAAAAATTTTAGGTGATAGGGGTCCGGAGGTCCCGGGACCACTCGGAAGGCGTGGGCTATAACACACAAAAATATGGGAATCACGTGGAATTCTAGTTGTTTGGCCGAAAAACGGAAAAAATAAGGAACGATCATGGCGGGGTAGATACTATGGTTCTTTAGGTCGTATTTGATTGCCCAGAAAAATTTTAGGCGATCGGGGTCCGCGGCTCTTGGGACCACTCGGAATGCGTGGGTATAGCACACGAAAATATGGGAATTGGGCGAAATTCTAGGTCTTTTTTAGTAACATGCAAAAAATGTGGAAAGATCTTGGCAGGGCGGTGACTATGGTTCCTTTGGTCTTATTTGATAGTCCAGAAAAATATTAGGCGATAGAGGTCCGGAGGTCCCGGGACCACTCGGAAGGCGTGGGCTATAACACACAAAAATATGGGAATCGCACGGAATTCTAGTTGTTTGGCTGAATAACGCAAAAAATGAGGAACGATCATGGCAGGGTGGTTACTATGGTTCCTTAGGTCGTATTTGATGGCCCGGAAAATTTTTAGGCGCTCGGGGTTCGGGGTTCCCGGGACCCCTTGGAAGGCATAGGCTAAAGCACACGAAAATATGGGAATCTGGCGGAATTCTAGTTTTTTGGCAAAAAAATGCAAAAAATAAGGAACGATCATTTCGAGACGGTGACTACGGTTCCTTAGGTCCTAATTGATGGCCCGAAAATTTTTTAGGCGATCCGAGTCCGGCGGCCCGGCCCACTCGGAAGGCGTGGACAATAACACACAAAAATATGGTGATCGAGCGGAATTCTAGTTTTTTGGCCGAAAAACACAATAAATGAGGAACGATCGTGGTTGGGCGGTGACTATGGTTCCTTAGGTCGTATTTGATGGCCCGGAAAATTTTAGGCGATCGGGGTCCACGGCTCCCGGGACCACTCGGAAGGCGTAAGCTATAGCACACTAAAATATGCAAATCGCGCGGAGTTCTAGTTTTTTGGCCGAAAAATGCAAAGCATTTGGAACGATCATGGTTGGGCGGTGACTATGGTACCTTAGGTCGTATTTGATAGTCCGGAAAAATTTTAGGCGATCGGGGTCCGCGGCTCCCCGGACCACTTGGAAGGCGTGGGTATAGCACACGAAAATATGGGAATCGGGCGTAATTCTAGTTTTTTGGCCGAAAAATGCAAAAAATGAGAAACAATCATGGCTGGGCGGTGACTATGGTTCCTTAGGTCTTATTTGATAGTCCGAAAAAATTTTAGGCGATAGGGGTCCGGAGGTCCCGGGACCACTCGGAAGGCGTGGGCTATAGGACACGAAAATATGGGAATCGCACGGAATTCTAGTTGTTTGGCCGAAAAATGCAAAAAATGAGGAACGATCATGGCGGGGCGGATAATATGGTTCCTTAGGTCGTATTTGATAGTCCGGAAAAATTTTAGGCGATAGGGGTCCGGAGGTCCCGGGACGACTCGGAAGGCGTGGGCTATAACACACAAAAATATGGGAATCGCGCGGAATTCTATTTGTTTGGCCGAAAAACGCAAAAAATGAGGAACGATCATGGCGGGGCTGATACTATGGTTCCTTAGGTCGTATTTGATAGTCCAGAAAATTTTTAGGCGATAGGGGTCAGGAGGTCCCGGGACCACTCGGAAGGCGTGGGCTATAACACACAAAAATATGGGAATCGCGCGGAATTCTAGTTGTTTGGCCGAAAAACGCAAAAAATGAGGAACGATCATGGCGGGGTGGTTACTATGGTTCCTTAGATCGTATTTGATGGCCCGGAAAATTTTTAGGCGATCGGGGTTCGGGGTTTCCGGGCCCCTTGGAAGGCGTGGGCTAAAGCACAAGAAAATATGGAAATCGCGCGGAATTCTAGTTTTTTGGCTGAATAACGCAAAAGACTAGGAACGATCATGGCGGGGCGGTGACTATGGTTCCTTAGGTCGTATTTGATAGTCCGGAAAATTTTTAGGCGATAGGGGTCCGGAGACTCGGGACCACTCGGAAGGCGTGGGCTATAACACACGAAAATATAGGATCGCGCGGAATTCTAGTTGTTTGGCCGAAAATCGCAAAAAATGAGGAACGATCATGGCGGGGCGGATACTATGGTTCCTTAGGTCGTATTTGATAGTCCGGAAAAATTTTAGGCGATAGGGGTCCGGAGGTCCCGCGACCACTCGGAAGGCGTGGGCTATAGGACACGAAAATATGGGAATCACGCGGAATTCTAGTTTTTTGGCCGAAAAACGGAAAAAACTAGGAACGATCATGGCTGGGCGGTGACTATGGTTCCTTAGGTCTTATTTGATAGTCCGGAAAAATTTTAGGCGATAGGGGTCCGGAGACCCGGGACCACTCGGAAGGCGTGGGCTATATAACACACAAAAATATGGGATCGCGCGAAATTCTAGTTCTTTGGCCGAAAAACGCAAAAAATGAGGAACGATCATGGCGGGGTGGTTACTATGGTTCCTTAGGTCATATTTGATGGCCCGTAAAATTTTTAGGCGATCGGGGTTCGGGGTTCCCGAGACCCCTTGGAAGGCGTGGGCTAAAGCACACGAAAATATGGAAATCGCGCGAAATTCTAGTTTTTTGGCTGAAAAATGCAAAAGACTAGGAACGATCATGGCGGGGCGGTGACTATGGTTCCTTAGGTCGTATTTGATAGTCCGAAAGATTTTTAGGCGATCCGGCTCCGGGGGGCCCGACCCACTCGGAAGGCGTGGACGATAGCACACAAAAATATGGGAATCGGGCGGAATTCTAGTTTTTTGGCCAAAAAATGAAAAAAATGAGGAACGATCATGGCGAGGCGGTGACTATGGTTCTTTAGGTCCTAATTGATGGCCCGAAAATTTTTTAGGCGATCTGAGTCCAGCAGCCCGGCCCACTCGGAAGGCATGGGCGCACACAAAAATATGGTAATCGAGCGGAATTCTAGTTTTTTGGCCGAAAAACGCAATAAATGAGGAACGATCATGGCTGGGCGGTGAGTATGGTTCCTTAGGTCGTATTTGATGAACCGGAAAATTTTAGGCGATCAGGGTCCACGGCTCCCGGGACCACTCGGAAGGCATAAGCTATAGCATACGAAAATATGCAAATCGCGCAGAGTTCTAGTTTTTTGGCCGAAAAATGCAAAGCATTTGGAACGATCATGGTGGGGAGGTGACTATGGTACCTTAGGTCGTATTTGATAGTCCGGAAAAATTTTAGGCGATCGGGGTCGGCGGCTCCCCGGACCACTTGGAAGGCATGGGTATAGCACACGAAAATATTGGAATCGGGCGTAATTCTAGTTTTTTGGCCGAAAAATGCAAAAAATGAGAAAAGATCATGGCTGGGCGGTGACTATGGTTCCTTAGGTATTATTTCATAGTCCAAAAAAATTTTAGGCGATAGGGGTCCAGAGACCCGGAACCACTCGGAAGGCTTGGGCTATAACACACAAAAATATGGGATGGCGCGAAATTCTAGTTGTTTGGCCGAAAAACGAAAAAAATGAGGAACGATCATGGCGGGGTGGTTACTATGGTTCCTTAGGTCGTATTTGATGGCCCGGAAAAATTTTAGGCGATCGGGGTCCGGGGGTCCCGGTACCACTTGGAAGGGTGGGCAATAACACACAAAACAATTGTAATCGGGCGGAATTCTAGTTTATTGGCCGAAAAACGCAACAAATGAGGAATGATCATGGCTGGGCGGTGACTACGGTTCCTTTGGTCTTATTTGATAGTCCGGAAAAATATTAGGCGATAGGGGTCCGGTGGTCCCGGGACCACTCGGAAGGCGTGGGCTATAGCACACAAAAATATGGGATCGCGCGGAATTCTAGTTGTTTGGCCGAAAAATGCAAAAAATGAGGAACGATCATGGCGGGGCGGATACTATGGTTCCTTAGGTCGTATTTGATAGTCCGAAAAAATTTTAGGCGATAGGGGTCCGGAGGTCCCGGGACCACTCGGAAGGCGTGGGCTATAACACACAAAAATATGGGAATCGCGCGGAATTCTAGTTGTTTGGCAGAAAAATGCAAAAAATGAGGAACGATCATGGCGGGGCAGATACTATGGTTCCTTAGGTCGTATTTGATAGTCCGAAAAATTTTTAGGCGATAGGGGTCAGGAGGTCCCGGGACCACTCGGAAGGCGTGGGCTATAGGACACGAAAATATGGGAATCGCGCGGAATTCTAGTTTTTTGGCCGAAAAACGGAAAAAACAAGGAACGATCATGGCTGGGCGGTGAATATGGTTCCTTAGGTCTTATTTGAAAGTCCGGAAAAATTTTAGGCGATAGGGGTCCGGAGACCCGGGACCACTCGGAAGGCGTGGGCTATATAACACACAAAAATATGGGATCGCGCGAAATTCTAGTTGTTTGGCCGAAAAATGCAAAAAATGAGGAACGATCATGGCGGGGTAGTTACTATGGTTCCTAAGGTCGTATTTGATGGCCCAGAAAAGTTTTAGGCGATCGGGGTTCGGGGTTCCCGGGAACCCTTAGAAGGCGTGGGCTAAAGCACACGAAAATATGAAAATCGTGCGAAATTCTAGTTTTTTGGCTGAAAAACGCAAAAGACTAGGAACGATCATGGCGGGGCGGTGACTATGGTTCCCTAGGTCGTATTTGATAGTCCGGAAAATTTTTAGGCGATCCGGCTCCGGGGGCCCGACCCACTCGGAAGGCGTGGGCAATAGCACACAAAAATATGGGAATCGGGCGGAATTCTAGTTTTTTGTCCAAAAAATGCAAACAATGAGGAACGATCATGGCGAGGCGGTGACTATGGTTCCTTAGGTCGTATTTGATAATCCGGAAAAATTTTAGGCGATGGGGGTCCGCGGCTCCCGGGACCACTCGGAAGGCGAAATCTATAGCACACGAAAATATGCAAATCGCGCGGAGTTCTAGTTTTTTGGCCAAAAAATGCAAAGCATTTGGAACGATCATGGTGGGGCGGATACTATGGTTCCTTAGGTCGTATTTGATAGTCCGGAAAAATTTTAGGCGATAGGGGTCCGGAGGTCCCGGGACCACTCGGAAGGCGTGGGCTATAACACACAAAAATATGGGAATCGGGCGTAATTCTAGTTTTTTGGCCGAAAAATGCAAAAAATGAGAAACGATGATGGCGGGGCGGTTACTATGGTTCCTTAGGTCGTATTTGATGGCCCGGAAAAATTTTAGGCGATCGGGGTCCGGGGGTCCCGGAACCACTTGGAAGGGTGGGCAATAATATCACACAAAAATATTGTAATCGGGCGGAATTCTAGTTTTTTGGCCGAAAAATGCAACAAATGAGGAATGATCATGGCTGGGCGGTGACTATGGTTCCTTTGGTCTTATTTGATAGTCCGGAAAAATATTAGACGATAGGGGTCCGGAGGTCCCGGGACCACTCGGAAGGCGTGGGCTAAAAGACACAAAAATATGGGAATCGCGCGGAATTCTAGTTGTTTGGCCGAAAAATGCAAAAAATGAGGAACGATCATGGCGGGGCGGATACTATGGTTTCTTAGGTCGTATTTGATAGTCCGGAAAATTTTTAGGTGATAGGGGTCAGGAGGTCCCATGACCACTCGGAAGGCGTGGGCTATAACACACAAAAATATGGGAATCGCGCGGAATTCTAGTTGTTTGGTCGAAAAATGCAAAAAATGAGGAACGATCTTGGCGGGGTGGTTACTATGGTTCCTTAGGTCGTATTTGATGGCCCGGAAAATTTTTAGGCGATCGGGGTTCGGGGTTCCCAGGACCCCTTGGAAGGCGTGGGATAAAGCACACGAAAATATGGAAATCGCGTGGAATTCTATTTTTTGGGCTGAAAAACGCAAAAGACTAGGAACGATCATGGCGGGGCGGTGACTATGGTTCCTTAGATCGTATTTGATAGTCCGGAAAATTTTTAGGCGATCCGGCTCCGGGGGCCCGACCCACTCGGAAGGCGTGGGCGATAGCACACAAAAATATGGAAATCGGGCGGAATTCTAGTTTTTTGGCCAAAAAAGGCAAAAAATGAGGAACGATCATGGCGAGGCGGTGACTATGGTTCCTTAGGTCCTAATTGATGGCCCGAAAATTTTTTAGGCGATCCGAGTCCGGCGGCCCAGCCCACTCGGAAGGCGTGGGCAATAGCATACAAAAATATGGTAATCGAGCGGAATTCTAGTTTTTTGGCCGAAAAACGCAATAAATGAGGAACGATCATGGCGGGGCGGTGATTATGATTCCTTAGGTCGTATTTGATATCCCGGAAAATTTTAGGCGATCGGGGTCCACGGCTCCCGGGACCACTCGGAAGGCGTAAGCTATAGCACACGAAAATATGCAAATCGCGTGGAGTTCTAGTTTTTTGGCCGAAAAATGCAAAGCATTTGGAACGATCATGGTGGGGCGGTGACTATGGTACCTAAGGTTGTATTTGATAGTCCGGAAAATTTTAGGCGATCGGGGTCCGCTGCTCCCCGGACCACTTGGAAGGCGTGGGTATAGCACACGAAAATATGGGAATCGGGCGTAATTCTAGTTTTTTGGCCGAAAAATGCAAAAAATGAGAAACGTTGATGGCGGGGCGGTTACTATGGTTCCTTAGGTCGTATTTGACGGCCCGAAAAAATTTTAGGCGATCGGGGTCCGGGGGTCCCGGAACCACTTGGAAGGGTGGGAAATAATATCACAAAAAAATATTGTAATCGAGCGGAATTCTAGTTTTTTGGCCGAAAAACGCAACAAATGAGGAATGATCATGGCTGGGCGGTGACTATGGTTCCTTTGGTCTTATTTGATAGTCCGGAAAAATATTAGACGATAGGGGTCCGGAGGTCCCGGGACCACTCGGAAGGCGTGGGCTATAACACACTAAAATATGGGAATCGCGCGAAATTCTAGTTGTTTGGCCGAAAAACGCAAAAATTGAGGAGTGATCATGGCGGGGCAGATACTATGGTTCCTTAGGTCTTATTTGATAGTCCGGAAAAATTTTAGGCGATAGGGGTCAGGGGGGCCCGACCCACTCGGAAGGCGTGGGCGATAGCACACGAAAATATGGGAATCGGGCGTAATTCTAGTTTTTTGGCCGAAAAATGCAAAAAATGATAAACGATGATGGCGGGGCGGTTACTATGGTTCCTTAGGTCGTATTTGACGGCCCGGAAAAATTTTAGGCGATCGGGGCCCAGGGGTCTCGGAACCACTTGGAAGGGTGGGCAATAATATCACACAAAAATATTGTAATCGGGCGGAATTCTAGTTTTTTGGCCGAAAAATGCAACAAATGAGGAATGATCATGGCTGGGCGGTGACTATGGTTCCTTTGGTCTTATTTGATAGTCCGGAAAAATATTAGGCGATAGGGGTCCGGAGGTCCCGGGACCACTCGGAAGGCATGGGCTATAACACACAAAAATATTGGAATCGCGCGAAATTATAGTTGTTTGGCCGAAAAACGCAAAAAATGAGGAACGATCATGGCGGGGCGGATACTATGGTTCCTTAGGCCATATTTGATAGTCCCGAAAAATTTTAGGTGATAGGGGTCAGGAGGTCCCGGGACCACTCGGAAGGCGTGGGCTATAACACACAAAAATATGGGAATCGCGCGAAATTCTAGTTGTTTGTCCGAAAAATGCAAAAAAGGAGGAACGATCATGGCGGGGTGGTTACTATGGTTCCTTAGGTCGTATTTGATGGCCTGGCAAATATTTAGGCGATCGGGGTTCAGGGTTCCCGGGACCCCTTGGAAGGCGTGGGCTAAAGCACACGAAAATATGGAAATCGCGCGGAATTATGGTTTTTTAGCTGAAAAACGCAAAAGACTAGAAACGATCATGGCGGGGCGGTGGCTATGGTTCCTTAGGTCGTATTTGATAGTCCGAAAAAATTTTAGGCGATCCGGCTGCGGGGGGCCTGACCGACTCGGAAGGCGTGGGCGATAGCACACAAAAATATGGGAATCGAGCGGAATTCTAGTTTTTTGGCCAAAAAAAGCAAAAAATGAGGAACGATCATGGCGAGGCGGTGACTATGGTTCCTTAGGTCCTAATTGATGGCCCGAAATTTTTTTAGGCGATCCGAGTCCGACGGCCCGGCCCACTCGGAAGGCGTGGGTATAACACACGAAAATATGGGAATCGGGCGTAATTCTAGTTTTTTGGCCGAAAAATGCAAAAAATGAGATCCGATGATGGCGGGGCGGTTACTATGGTTCCTTAGGTCGTATTTGACGGCCTGGAAAAATTTTAGGCGATCGGGGTCCGGGGGTCCCGGAACCACTTGGAAGGGTGGGCAATAGCACACAAACATATTGTAATCGGGCGGAATTCTAGGTTTTTGGCCGAAAAACGCAACAAATGAGGAATGATCATGGCTGGGCGGTGACTATGGTTCCTTTGGTCTTATTTGATAGTCCGGTAAAATATTAGGCGATAGGGGTCCGAAGGTCCCGAGACCACTCGGAAGGCGTGGGCTATAACAGACAAAAATATGGGAATCGCGCGGAATTCTAGTTGTTTGGTCGAAAAACGCAAAAAATGAGGAACGATCATGGCGGGGTGGTTACTATGGATCCTTAGGTCGTATTTGATGGCCCGGAAAATTTTTAGGCGATCGGGGTTCGGGGTTCCCGGGACCCCTTGGAAGGCGTGGGCTAAAGCACACGAAAATATGGAAATCGCGCGGAATTCTAGTTTTTTGGCTGAAAAACGCAAAAGAGTAGAAACGATCATGGCGGGGCGGTGACTATGGTTCCTTAGGTCGTATTTGATAGTCCGGAAAATTTTTAGGCGATCCGGCTCCGGGGGGCCCGACCCACTCGGAAGGCGTGGGCTATAGCACACAAAAATATGGGAATCGGGCGAAATTCTAGTTTTTTGGCCAAAAAATGCAAAAAATGAGGAACGATCATGGCGAGGAGGTGACTATGGTTCCTTAGGTCCTAATTGATGGCCCGTAAATTTTTTAGGCGATCCGAGTCCGGTGGCCCGGGCCACTCGGAAGGCGTGGGCAATAGCACACAAAAATATGGTAATCGAGCGGAATTCTAGTTTTTTGGCCGAAAAACGCAATAAATGAGGAACGATCATGGCGAGGCGGTGACTATGGTTCCTTAGGTCGTATTTGATGGCCCGGAAAATTTTAGGCGATCGGGGTCCACGGCTCCCGGGACCACTCCGAAGGCGTAAGCTATAGCACATGAAAATATGCAAATCGCGCGGAGTTCTAGTTTTTTGGCCGAAAAATGCAAAGCATTTGGAACGATCATGGTGGGGCGGTGACCATGGTACCTTAGGTCGTATTTGATAGTCCGGAAAAATTTTAGGCAAACGGGGTCCGCGGCTCCCCGGACCACTTGGAAGGCGTGGGTATAGCACACGAAAATATGGGAATCGGGCGTAATTCTAGTTTTTTGGCCGAAAAATGCAAAAAATGAGAAACGATGATGGCGGGGCGGTTACTAGGGTTCCTTAGGTCGTATTTGATGGCCCGGAAAATTTTTAGGCGATCGGGGTCCGGGGGTCCCGGAACCACTTGGAAGGGTGGGCTATGCACACAAAAATATTGTAATCGGGCGGAACTCTAGTTTTTTGGCCGAAAAATGCAACAAATGAGGAATGATCTTGGCTGGGCGGTGACTATGGTTCCTTTGGTCTTATTTGATAGTCCGGAAAAATATTAGGCGATAGGGGTCCGGAGGTCCCGGGACCCCTCGGAAGGCGTGGGCTATAACACACAAAAATATGGGAATCGCACAGAATTCTAGTTGTTTGGCCGAAAAATGCAAAAAATGAGGAACGATCATGGCGGGCCGGATACTATGGTTCCTTAGGTCGTATTTGATAGTTCGGAAAAATTTTAGGCGATAGGGGTCAGGAGGTCCCGGGACCACTCGGTAGGCGTGGGGTATAACACAAAAAAATATAGGAATTGCACGGAATTCTAGTTTTTTGGCTGAAAAACGCAAAAGACTAGAAACGATCATGGCGGGGCAGTGACTATGGTTCCTTAGGTCGTATTTGATAGTCCGGAAAATTTTTAGGCGATCCGGCTCCGGGGGGCCTGACCCACTCGGAAGGCGTGGGCGATAGCACACAAAAATATGGGAATCGGGCGGAATTCTAGTTTTTTGGCCAAAAAATGCAAAAAAATGAGGAACGATCATGGCGAGGCGGTGACTATGGTTCCTTAGGTCCTAATTGATGGCCCGAAAATTTTTTAGGCGATCCGAGTCCGGTGGCCCGGCCCACTCGGAAGGCGTGGGCAATAGAACACAAAAATATGGTAATCGAGCGGAATTCTAGTTTTATGGCCGAAAAACGCAATAAATGAGGAACGATCATGGCGGGGCGGTGACTATGGTTCCTTAGGTCGTATTTGATGGCCCGGAAAATTTTAGGCGATCGGGTTCCACGGCTCCCGCGACCACTCCGAAGGCGTAAGCTATAGCACATGAAAATATGCAAATCGCGCGGAGTTCTAGTTTTTTGGCCGAAAAATGCAAAGCATTTGGAACGATCATGGTGGGGCGGTGACTATGGTACCTTAGGTCGTATTTGATAGTCCGGAAAAATTTTAGGCAAACAGGGTCCGCGGCTCCCCGGACCACTTGGAGGGCGTGGGTATAGCACACGAAAATATGGGAATCGGGCATAATTCTAGTTTTTTGCCCGAAAAATGCAAAAAATGAGAAACGATGATGGCGGGGCGGTTACTATGGTTCCTTAGGTCATATTTGACGGCCGGGAAAAATTTTAGGCGATCGGGGTCCGGGGGTCCCGGAACCACTTGGAAGGGTGGGCAATAGCACACAAAAATATTGTAATCGGGCGGAATTCTAGTTTTTTGGCCGAAAAACGCAACAAATGAGGAATGATCTTGGCTGGGCGGTGACTATGGTTCCTTTGGTCTTATTTGATAGTCCGGAAAAATATTAGGCGATAGGGGTCCGGAGGTCCCGGGACCCCTCGGAAGGCGTGGGCTATAACACACAAAAATATGGGAATCGCACAGAATTCTAGTTGTTTGGCCGAAAAATGCAAAAAATGAGGAACGATCATGGCGGGCCGGATACTATGGTTCCTTAGGTCGTATTTGATAGTTCGGAAAAATTTTAGGCGATAGGGGTCAGGAGGTCCCGGGACCACTCGGTAGGCGTGGGGTATAACACAAAAAAATATAGGAATTGCACGGAATTCTAGTTTTTTGGCTGAAAAACGCAAAAGACTAGAAACGATCATGGCGGGGCAGTGACTATGGTTCCTTAGGTCGTATTTGATAGTCCGGAAAATTTTTAGGCGATCCGGCTCCGGTGGGCCTGACCCACTCGGAAGGCGTGGGCGATAGCACACAAAAATATGGGAATCGGGCGGAATTCTAGTTTTTTGGCCAAAAAATGCAAAAAAATGAGGAACGATCATGGCGAGGCGGTGACTATGGTTCCTTAGGTCCTAATTGATGGCCCGAAAATTTTTTAGGCGATCCGAGTCCGGTGGCCCGGCCCACTCGGAAGGCGTGGGCAATAGAACACAAAAATATGGTAATCGAGCGGAATTCTAGTTTTATGGCCGAAAAACGCAATAAATGAGGAACGATCATGGCGGGGCGGTGACTATGGTTCCTTAGGTCGTATTTGATGGCCCGGAAAATTTTAGGCGATCGGGTTCCACGGCTCCCGCGACCACTCCGAAGGCGTAAGCTATAGCACATGAAAATATGCAAATCGCGCGAAGTTCTAGTTTTTTGGCCGAAAAATGCAAAGCATTTGGAACGATCATGGTGGGGCGGTGACTATGGTACCTTAGGTCGTATTTGATAGTCCGGAAAAATTTTAGGCAAACAGGGTCCGCGGCTCCCCGGACCACTTGGAAGGCGTGGGTATAGCACACGAAAATATGGGAATCGGGCATAATTCTAGTTTTTTGCCCGAAAAATGCAAAAAATGAGAAACGATGATGGCGGGGCGGTTACTATGGTTCCTTAGGTCATATTTGACGGCCGGGAAAAATTTTAGGCGATCGGGGTCCGGGGGTCCCGGAACCACTTGGAAGGGTGGGCAATAGCACACAAAAATATTGTAATCGGGCGGAATTCTAGTTTTTTGGCCGAAAAACGCAACAAATGAGGAATGATCATGGCTGGGCGGTGACTATGGTTCCTTTGGTCTTATCTGATAGTCCGGAAAAATATTAGGCGATAGGGGTCCGGAGGTCCCGGGACCACTCGGAAGGCGTGGGCTATAACACACAAAAATATGGGAATCGCGCGGAATTCTAGTTGTTTGGCCGAAAAATGCAAAAAATGAGGAACGATCATGGCGGGCCGGATACTATGGTTTCTTAGGTCGTATTTGATAGTACGGAAAAATTTTAGGCGATAGGGGTCGGGAGGTCTCGGGACCACACGGAAGGCGTGGGCTATTACACGCAAAAATATGGAAATCCCGCGGAATTCTAGTTTTTTGGTTGAAAAACACAAAAGACTAGGAACGATAATGGCGGGGCGGTGACTATGGTTCCTTAGGTCGTATTTGATAGTCCGGAAAATTTTTTGGCGATCCGGCTCCGGGGGGCCCGACCCACTCGCAAGGCGTGGGCGATAGCACACAAAAATATGGGAATCGGGCGGAATTCTAGTTTATTGACCATAAAATGCAAAAAATGAGGAACGATCATGTCGAGGCAGTGACTATGGTTCCTTAGGTCCTAATTGATGGCCCGAAATATTTTTAGGTGATCCGAGTCCGGCGGCCCGGCCCACTCGGAAGGCGTGGGCAATAGCACACAAAAATATGGTAATCGAGCGGAATTCTAGTTTTTTGTCGAAAAACGCAATAAATGAGGAACGATCATGGCGGGGCGGTGACTATGGTTCCTTAGGTCGTATTTGATGGCCCGGAAAATTTTAGGCGATCGGGGTCCACAGCTCCCGGGACCACTCGGAAGGCATAAGCTATAGCACACGAAAATATGCAAATCGCGCGGTGTTCTAGTTTTTTGGCCGAAAATTGAAAAGCATTTGGAACGATCATGGTGGGGCGGTGACTATGGTACCTTAGGTCGTATTTGATAGTCCGGAAAAATTTTAGGTGATCGGGGTCCGCGGCTCCCCGGACCACTTGGAAGTCGTGGGTATAGCACACGAAAATATGGGAATCGGGCGTAATTATAGTTTTTTGGCCGAAAAATGCAAAAAATGAGAAACGATGATGGCGGGGCGGTTACTATGGTTCCTTAGGTCGTATTTGATGGCCCGGAAAAATTTTAGGCGATCGGGGTCCGGGGGTCCCGGAACCACTTGGAAGGGTGGGCAATAGCACACAACAATATTGTAATCAGGCGGAATTCTAGTTTTTTGGCCGAAAAAATGCAACAAATGAGGAATGATCATGGCTGGGCGGTGACTATGGTTCCTTAGGTCGTATTTGATGGCCCGGAAAATTTTAGGCGATCGGGGTCCACAGCTCCCGGGACCACTCGGAAGGCATAAGCTATAGCACACGAAAATATGCAAATCGCGCGGAGTTCTAGTTTTTTGGCCGAAAAATGCAAAGCATTTGGAACGATCATGGTGGGGCGGTGACTATGGTACCTTAGGTCGTATTTGATAGTCCGGAAAAATTTTAGGTGATCGGGGTCCGCGGCTCCCCGGACCACTTGGAAGGCGTGGGTAAAGCACACGAAAATATGGGAATCGGGCGTAATTCTAGTTTTTTGGCCGAAAAATGCAAAAAATGAGAAACGATGATGGCGGGGCGGTTACTATGGTTCCTTAGGTCGTATTTGATGGCCCGGAAAAATTTTAGGCGATCGGGGTCCGGGGGTCCCGGAACCACTTGGAAGGGTGGGCAATAGCACACAACAATATTGTAATCGGGCGGAATTCTAGTTTTTTGGCCGAAAAAATGCAACAAATGAGGAATGATCATGGCTGGGCGGTGACTATGGTTCCTTAGGTCGTATTTAATGGCCCGGAAAATTTTAGGCGATCGGGTTCCACGGCTCCCGCGACCACTCCGAAGGCGTAAGCTATAGCACATGAAAATATGCAAATCGCGCGGAGTTCTAGTTTTTTGGCCGAAAAATGCAAAGCATTTGGAACGATCATGGTGGGGCGGTGACTATGGTACCTTAGGTCGTATTTGATAGTCCGGAAAAATTTTAGGTGATCGGGGTCCGCGGCTCCCCGGACCACTTGGAAGGCGTGGGTATAGCACACGAAAATATGGGAATCGGGCATAATTCTAGTTTTTTGCCCGAAAAATGCAAAAAATGAGAAACGATGATGGCGGGGCGGTTACTATGGTTCCTTAGGTCGTATTTGACGGCCCGGAAAAATTTTAGGCGATCGGGGACCGGGGGTCCCGGAACCACTTGGAAGGGTGGGCAATAGCACATAACAATATTGTAATCGGGCGGAATTCTAGTTTTTTGGTCGAAAAACGCAAAACATGAGGAACGATCATGGCGGGGAGGTTACTATGGTTCCTTAGGTCGTATTTGATAGCCCGGAAAATTTTTAGGCGATCGGGGTTCGGGGTTCCGGGACCCCTTGGAAGGCGTGGGCTAAAGCACACGAAAATATGGAAATCGCGCGAAATTCTAGTTTTTGGCTGAAAAATGCAAAAGACTAGGAACGATCATGGCGGGGCGGTGACTATGGTTCCTTAGGTCGTATTTGATAGTCCGAAAGATTTTTAGGCGATCCGGCTCCGGGGGGCCCGACCCACTCGGAAGGCGTGGACGATAGCACACAAAAATATGGGAATCGGGCGGAATTCTAGTTTTTTGGCCAAAAAATGAAAAAAATGAGGAACGATCATGGCGAGGCGGTGACTATGGTTCTTTAGGTCCTAATTGATGGCCCGAAAATTTTTTAGGCGATCTGAGTCCAGCAGCCCGGCCCACTCGGAAGGCATGGGCGCACACAAAAATATGGTAATCGAGCGGAATTCTAGTTTTTTGGCCGAAAAACGCAATAAATGAGGAACGATCATGGCTGGGCGGTGAGTATGGTTCCTTAGGTCGTATTTGATGAACCGGAAAATTTTAGGCGATCAGGGTCCACGGCTCCCGGGACCACTCGGAAGGCATAAGCTATAGCATACGAAAATATGCAAATCGCGCAGAGTTCTAGTTTTTTGGCCGAAAAATGCAAAGCATTTGGAACGATCATGGTGGGGAGGTGACTATGGTACCTTAGGTCGTATTTGATAGTCCGGAAAAATTTTAGGCGATCGGGGTCGGCGGCTCCCCGGACCACTTGGAAGGCATGGGTATAGCACACGAAAATATTGGAATCGGGCGTAATTCTAGTTTTTTGGCCGAAAAATGCAAAAAATGAGAAAAGATCATGGCTGGGCGGTGACTATGGTTCCTTAGGTATTATTTCATAGTCCAAAAAAATTTTAGGCGATAGGGGTCCAGAGACCCGGAACCACTCGGAAGGCTTGGGCTATAACACACAAAAATATGGGATGGCGCGAAATTCTAGTTGTTTGGCCGAAAAACGAAAAAAATGAGGAACGATCATGGCGGGGTGGTTACTATGGTTCCTTAGGTCGTATTTGATGGCCCGGAAAAATTTTAGGCGATCGGGGTCCGGGGGTCCCGGTACCACTTGGAAGGGTGGGCAATAACACACAAAACAATTGTAATCGGGCGGAATTCTAGTTTATTGGCCGAAAAACGCAACAAATGAGGAATGATCATGGCTGGGCGGTGACTACGGTTCCTTTGGTCTTATTTGATAGTCCGGAAAAATATTAGGCGATAGGGGTCCGGTGGTCCCGGGACCACTCGGAAGGCGTGGGCTATAGGACACAAAAATATGGGAATCGCGCGGAATTCTAGTTGTTTGGCCGAAAAACGCAAAAAATAAGGAACGATCATGGCGGGGCGGATACTATGGTTCCTTAGGTCGTATTTGATAGTCCGAAAAAATTTTAGGCGATAGGGGTCCGGAGGTCCCGGGACCACTCGGAAGGCGTGGGCTATAACACACAAAAATATGGGAATCGCGCGGAATTCTAGTTGTTTGGCAGAAAAATGCAAAAAATGAGGAACGATCATGGCGGGGCAGATACTATGGTTCCTTAGGTCGTATTTGATAGTCCGAAAAATTTTTAGGCGATAGGGGTCAGGAGGTCCCGGGACCACTCGGAAGGCGTGGGCTATAGGACACGAAAATATGGGAATCGCGCGGAATTCTAGTTTTTTGGCCGAAAAACGATCATGGCTGGGCGGTGAATATGGTTCCTTAGGTCTTATTTGAAAGTCCGGAAAAATTTTAGGCGATAGGGGTCCGGAGACCCGGGACCACTCGGAAGGCGTGGGCTATATAACACACAAAAATATGGGATCGCGCGAAATTCTAGTTGTTTGGCCGAAAAATGCAAAAAATGAGGAACGATCATGGCGGGGTAGTTACTATGGTTCCTAAGGTCGTATTTGATGGCCCAGAAAAGTTTTAGGCGATCGGGGTTCGGGGTTCCCGGGAACCCTTAGAAGGCGTGGGCTAAAGCACACGAAAATATGAAAATCGTGCGAAATTCTAGTTTTTTGGCTGAAAAACGCAAAAGACTAGGAACGATCATGGCGGGGCGGTGACTATGGTTCCCTAGGTCGTATTTGATAGTCCGGAAAATTTTTAGGCGATCCGGCTCCGGGGGGCCCGACCCACTCGGAAGGCGTGGGCAATAGCACACAAAAATATGGGAATCGGGCGGAATTCTAGTTTTTTGTCCAAAAAATGCAAACAATGAGGAACGATCATGGCGAGGCGGTGACTATGGTTCCTTAGGTCGTATTTGATAATCCGGAAAAATTTTAGGCGATGGGGGTCCGCGGCTCCCGGGACCACTCGGAAGGCGAAATCTATAGCACACGAAAATATGCAAATCGCGCGGAGTTCTAGTTTTTTGGCCAAAAAATGCAAAGCATTTGGAACGATCATGGTGGGGCGGATACTATGGTTCCTTAGGTCGTATTTGATAGTCTGGAAAAATTTTAGGCGATAGGGGTCCGGAGGTCCCGGGACCACTCGGAAGGCGTGGGCTATAACACACAAAAATATGGGAATCGCGCGAAATTCTAGTTTTTTGGCCGAAAAATGCAAAAAAATGAGAAACGATGATGGCGGGGCGGTTACTATGGTTCCTTAGGTCGTATTTGATGGCCCGGAAAAATTTTAGGCGATCGGGGTCCGGGGGTCCCGGAACCACTTGGAAGGGTGGGCAATAATATCACACAAAAATATTGTAATCGGGCGGAATTCTAGTTTTTTGGCCGAAAAATGCAACAAATGAGGAATGATCATGGCTGGGCGGTGACTATGGTTCCTTTGGTCTTATTTGATAGTCCGGAAAAATATTAGACGATAGGGGTCCGGAGGTCCCGGGACCACTCGGAAGGCGTGGGCTAAAAGACACAAAAATATGGGAATCGCGCGGAATTCTAGTTGTTTGGCCGAAAAATGCAAAAAATGAGGAACGATCATGGCGGGGCGGATACTATGGTTTCTTAGGTCGTATTTGATAGTCCGGAAAATTTTTAGGTGATAGGGGTCAGGAGGTCCCGTGACCACTCGGAAGGCGTGGGCTATAACACACAAAAATATGGGAATCGCGCGGAATTCTAGTTGTTTGGTCGAAAAATGCAAAAAATGAGGAACGATCTTGGCGGGGTGGTTACTATGGTTCCTTAGGTCGTATTTGATGGCCCGGAAAATTTTTAGGCGATCGGGGTTCGGGGTTCCCGGGACCCCTTGGAAGGCGTGGGCTAAAGCACACGAAAATATGGAAATCGCGCGGAATTCTAGTTTTTTGGCTGAAAAACGCAAAAGAGTAGAAACGATCATGGCGGGGCGGTGACTATGGTTCCTTAGGTCGTATTTGATAGTCCGGAAAATTTTTAGGCGATCCGGCTCCGGGGGGCCCGACCCACTCGGAAGGCGTGGGCTATAGCACACAAAAATATGGGAATCGGGCGAAATTCTAGTTTTTTGGCCAAAAAATGCAAAAAATGAGGAACGATCATGGCGAGGAGGTGACTATGGTTCCTTAGGTCCTAATTGATGGCCCGAAAATTTTTTAGGCGATCCGAGTCCGGCGGCCCAGCCCACTCGGAAGGCGTGGGCAATAGCATACAAAAATATGGTAATCGAGCGGAATTCTAGTTTTTTGGCCGAAAAACGCAATAAATGAGGAACGATCATGGCGGGGCGGTGATTATGATTCCTTAGGTCGTATTTGATATCCCGGAAAATTTTAGGCGATCGGGGTCCACGGCTCCCGGGACCACTCGGAAGGCGTAAGCTATAGCACACGAAAATATGCAAATCGCGTGGAGTTCTAGTTTTTTGGCCGAAAAATGCAAAGCATTTGGAACGATCATGGTGGGGCGGTGACTATGGTACCTAAGGTTGTATTTGATAGTCCGGAAAATTTTAGGCGATCGGGGTCCGCTGCTCCCCGGACCACTTGGAAGGCGTGGGTATAGCACACGAAAATATGGGAATCGGGCGTAATTCTAGTTTTTTGGCCGAAAAATGCAAAAAATGAGAAACGTTGATGGCGGGGCGGTTACTATGGTTCCTTAGGTCGTATTTGACGGCCCGAAAAAATTTTAGGCGATCGGGGTCCGGGGGTCCCGGAACCACTTGGAAGGGTGGGAAATAATATCACAAAAAAATATTGTAATCGAGCGGAATTCTAGTTTTTTGGCCGAAAAACGCAACAAATGAGGAATGATCATGGCTGGGCGGTGACTATGGTTCCTTTGGTCTTATTTGATAGTCCGGAAAAATATTAGACGATAGGGGTCCGGAGGTCCCGGGACCACTCGGAAGGCGTGGGCTATAACACACTAAAATATGGGAATCGCGCGAAATTCTAGTTGTTTGGCCGAAAAACGCAAAAATTGAGGAGTGATCATGGCGGGGCAGATACTATGGTTCCTTAGGTCTTATTTGATAGTCCGGAAAAATTTTAGGCGATAGGGGTCAGGGGGGCCCGACCCACTCGGAAGGCGTGGGCGATAGCACACGAAAATATGGGAATCGGGCGTAATTCTAGTTTTTTGGCCGAAAAATGCAAAAAATGATAAACGATGATGGCGGGGCGGTTACTATGGTTCCTTAGGTCGTATTTGACGGCCCGGAAAAATTTTAGGCGATCGGGGCCCAGGGGTCTCGGAACCACTTGGAAGGGTGGGCAATAATATCACACAAAAATATTGTAATCGGGCGGAATTCTAGTTTTTTGGCCGAAAAATGCAACAAATGAGGAATGATCATGGCTGGGCGGTGACTATGGTTCCTTTGGTCTTATTTGATAGTCCGGAAAAATATTAGGCGATAGGGGTCCGGAGGTCCCGGGACCACTCGGAAGGCATGGGCTATAACACACAAAAATATTGGAATCGCGCGAAATTATAGTTGTTTGGCCGAAAAACGCAAAAAATGAGGAACGATCATGGCGGGGCGGATACTATGGTTCCTTAGGCCATATTTGATAGTCCCGAAAAATTTTAGGTGATAGGGGTCAGGAGGTCCCGGGACCACTCGGAAGGCGTGGGCTATAACACACAAAAATATGGGAATCGCGCGAAATTCTAGTTGTTTGTCCGAAAAATGCAAAAAAGGAGGAACGATCATGGCGGGGTGGTTACTATGGTTCCTTAGGTCGTATTTGATGGCCTGGCAAATATTTAGGCGATCGGGGTTCAGGGTTCCCGGGACCCCTTGGAAGGCGTGGGCTAAAGCACACGAAAATATGGAAATCGCGCGGAATTATGGTTTTTTAGCTGAAAAACGCAAAAGACTAGAAACGATCATGGCGGGGCGGTGGCTATGGTTCCTTAGGTCGTATTTGATAGTCCGAAAAAATTTTAGGCGATCCGGCTGCGGGGGGCCTGACCGACTCGGAAGGCGTGGGCGATAGCACACAAAAATATGGGAATCGAGCGGAATTCTAGTTTTTTGGCCAAAAAAAGCAAAAAATGAGGAACGATCATGGCGAGGCGGTGACTATGGTTCCTTAGGTCCTAATTGATGGCCCGAAATTTTTTTAGGCGATCCGAGTCCGACGGCCCGGCCCACTCGGAAGGCGTGGGTATAACACACGAAAATATGGGAATCGGGCGTAATTCTAGTTTTTTGGCCGAAAAATGCAAAAAATGAGATCCGATGATGGCGGGGCGGTTACTATGGTTCCTTAGGTCGTATTTGACGGCCTGGAAAAATTTTAGGCGATCGGGGTCCGGGGGTCCCGGAACCACTTGGAAGGGTGGGCAATAGCACACAAACATATTGTAATCGGGCGGAATTCTAGGTTTTTGGCCGAAAAACGCAACAAATGAGGAATGATCATGGCTGGGCGGTGACTATGGTTCCTTTGGTCTTATTTGATAGTCCGGTAAAATATTAGGCGATAGGGGTCCGAAGGTCCCGAGACCACTCGGAAGGCGTGGGCTATAACAGACAAAAATATGGGAATCGCGCGGAATTCTAGTTGTTTGGTCGAAAAACGCAAAAAATGAGGAACGATCATGGCGGGGTGGTTACTATGGATCCTTAGGTCGTATTTGATGGCCCGGAAAATTTTTAGGCGATCGGGGTTCGGGGTTCCCGGGACCCCTTGGAAGGCGTGGGCTAAAGCACACGAAAATATGGAAATCGCGCGGAATTCTAGTTTTTTGGCTGAAAAACGCAAAAGAGTAGAAACGATCATGGCGGGGCGGTGACTATGGTTCCTTAGGTCGTATTTGATAGTCCGGAAAATTTTTAGGCGATCCGGCTCCGGGGGGCCCGACCCACTCGGAAGGCGTGGGCTATAGCACACAAAAATATGGGAATCGGGCGAAATTCTAGTTTTTTGGCCAAAAAATGCAAAAAATGAGGAACGATCATGGCGAGGAGGTGACTATGGTTCCTTAGGTCCTAATTGATGGCCCGTAAATTTTTTAGGCGATCCGAGTCCGGTGGCCCGGGCCACTCGGAAGGCGTGGGCAATAGCACACAAAAATATGGTAATCGAGCGGAATTCTAGTTTTTTGGCCGAAAAACGCAATAAATGAGGAACGATCATGGCGGGGCGGTGACTATGGTTCCTTAGGTCGTATTTGATGGCCCGGAAAATTTTAGGCGATCGGGGTCCACGGCTCCCGGGACCACTCCGAAGGCGTAAGCTATAGCACATGAAAATATGCAAATCGCGCGGAGTTCTAGTTTTTTGGCCGAAAAATGCAAAGCATTTGGAACGATCATGGTGGGGCGGTGACCATGGTACCTTAGGTCGTATTTGATAGTCCGGAAAAATTTTAGGCAAACGGGGTCCGCGGCTCCCCGGACCACTTGGAAGGCGTGGGTATAGCACACGAAAATATGGGAATCGGGCGTAATTCTAGTTTTTTGGCCGAAAAATGCAAAAAATGAGAAACGATGATGGCGGGGCGGTTACTAGGGTTCCTTAGGTCGTATTTGATGGCCCGGAAAATTTTTAGGCGATCGGGGTCCGGGGGTCCCGGAACCACTTGGAAGGGTGGGCTATGCACACAAAAATATTGTAATCGGGCGGAACTCTAGTTTTTTGGCCGAAAAATGCAACAAATGAGGAATGATCTTGGCTGGGCGGTGACTATGGTTCCTTTGGTCTTATTTGATAGTCCGGAAAAATATTAGGCGATAGGGGTCCGGAGGTCCCGGGACCCCTCGGAAGGCGTGGGCTATAACACACAAAAATATGGGAATCGCACAGAATTCTAGTTGTTTGGCCGAAAAATGCAAAAAATGAGGAACGATCATGGCGGGCCGGATACTATGGTTCCTTAGGTCGTATTTGATAGTTCGGAAAAATTTTAGGCGATAGGGGTCAGGAGGTCCCGGGACCACTCGGTAGGCGTGGGGTATAACACAAAAAAATATAGGAATTGCACGGAATTCTAGTTTTTTGGCTGAAAAACGCAAAAGACTAGAAACGATCATGGCGGGGCAGTGACTATGGTTCCTTAGGTCGTATTTGATAGTCCGGAAAATTTTTAGGCGATCCGGCTCCGGGGGGCCTGACCCACTCGGAAGGCGTGGGCGATAGCACACAAAAATATGGGAATCGGGCGGAATTCTAGTTTTTTGGCCAAAAAATGCAAAAAAATGAGGAACGATCATGGCGAGGCGGTGACTATGGTTCCTTAGGTCCTAATTGATGGCCCGAAAATTTTTTAGGCGATCCGAGTCCGGTGGCCCGGCCCACTCGGAAGGCGTGGGCAATAGAACACAAAAATATGGTAATCGAGCGGAATTCTAGTTTTATGGCCGAAAAACGCAATAAATGAGGAACGATCATGGCGGGGCGGTGACTATGGTTCCTTAGGTCGTATTTGATGGCCCGGAAAATTTTAGGCGATCGGGTTCCACGGCTCCCGCGACCACTCCGAAGGCGTAAGCTATAGCACATGAAAATATGCAAATCGCGCGGAGTTCTAGTTTTTTGGCCGAAAAATGCAAAGCATTTGGAACGATCATGGTGGGGCGGTGACTATGGTACCTTAGGTCGTATTTGATAGTCCGGAAAAATTTTAGGCAAACAGGGTCCGCGGCTCCCCGGACCACTTGGAAGGCGTGGGTATAGCACACGAAAATATGGGAATCGGGCATAATTCTAGTTTTTTGCCCGAAAAATGCAAAAAATGAGAAACGATGATGGCGGGGCGGTTACTATGGTTCCTTAGGTCATATTTGACGGCCGGGAAAAATTTTAGGCGATCGGGGTCCGGGGGTCCCGGAACCACTTGGAAGGGTGGGCAATAGCACACAAAAATATTGTAATCGGGCGGAATTCTAGTTTTTTGGCCGAAAAACGCAACAAATGAGGAATGATCTTGGCTGGGCGGTGACTATGGTTCCTTTGGTCTTATTTGATAGTCCGGAAAAATATTAGGCGATAGGGGTCCGGAGGTCCCGGGACCCCTCGGAAGGCGTGGGCTATAACACACAAAAATATGGGAATTGCACAGAATTCTAGTTGTTTGGCCGAAAAATGCAAAAAATGAGGAACGATCATGGCGGGCCGGATACTATGGTTCCTTAGGTCGTATTTGATAGTTCGGAAAAATTTTTGGCGATAGGGGTCAGGAGGTCCCGGGACCACTCGGTAGGCGTGGGGTATAACACAAAAAAATATAGGAATTGCACGGAATTCTAGTTTTTTGGCTGAAAAACGCAAAAGACTAGAAACGATCATGGCGGGGCAGTGACTATGGTTCCTTAGGTCGTATTTGATAGTCCGGAAAATTTTTAGGCGATCCGGCTCCGGTGGGCCTGACCCACTCGGAAGGCGTGGGCGATAGCACACAAAAATATGGGAATCGGGCGGAATTCTAGTTTTTTGGCCAAAAAATGCAAAAAAATGAGGAACGATCATGGCGAGGCGGTGACTATGGTTCCTTAGGTCCTAATTGATGGCCCGAAAATTTTTTAGGCGATCCGAGTCCGGTGGCCCGGCCCACTCGGAAGGCGTGGGCAATAGAACACAAAAATATGGTAATCGAGCGGAATTCTAGTTTTATGGCCGAAAAACGCAATAAATGAGGAACGATCATGGCGGGGCGGTGACTATGGTTCCTTAGGTCGTATTTGATGGCCCGGAAAATTTTAGGCGATCGGGTTCCACGGCTCCCGCGACCACTCCGAAGGCGTAAGCTATAGCACATGAAAATATGCAAATCGCGCGAAGTTCTAGTTTTTTGGCCGAAAAATGCAAAGCATTTGGAACGATCATGGTGGGGCGGTGACTATGGTACCTTAGGTCGTATTTGATAGTCCGGAAAAATTTTAGGCAAACAGGGTCCGCGGCTCCCCGGACCACTTGGAAGGCGTGGGTATAGCACACGAAAATATGGGAATCGGGCATAATTCTAGTTTTTTGCCCGAAAAATGCAAAAAATGAGAAACGATGATGGCGGGGCGGTTACTATGGTTCCTTAGGTCATATTTGACGGCCGGGAAAAATTTTAGGCGATCGGGGTCCGGGGGTCCCGGAACCACTTGGAAGGGTGGGCAATAGCACACAAAAATATTGTAATCGGGCGGAATTCTAGTTTTTTGGCCGAAAAACGCAACAAATGAGGAATGATCATGGCTGGGCGGTGACTATGGTTCCTTTGGTCTTATCTGATAGTCCGGAAAAATATTAGGCGATAGGGGTCCGGAGGTCCCGGGACCACTCGGAAGGCGTGGGCTATAACACACAAAAATATGGGAATCGCGCGGAATTCTAGTTGTTTGGCCGAAAAATGCAAAAAATGAGGAACGATCATGGCGGGCCGGATACTATGGTTTCTTAGGTCGTATTTGATAGTACGGAAAAATTTTAGGCGATAGGGGTCGGGAGGTCTCGGGACCACACGGAAGGCGTGGGCTATTACACGCAAAAATATGGAAATCCCGCGGAATTCTAGTTTTTTGGTTGAAAAACACAAAAGACTAGGAACGATAATGGCGGGGCGGTGACTATGGTTCCTTAGGTCGTATTTTATAGTCCGGAAAATTTTTTGGCGATCCGGCTCCGGGGGGCCCGACCCACTCGCAAGGCGTGGGCGATAGCACACAAAAATATGGGAATCGGGCGGAATACTATTTTTTTGTCCAAAAAATGCAAAAAATAAGGAACGATCATGGTGAGGCGGTGACTATGGTTCCTTAGGTCCCAATTGATGGCCCAAAAATTTTTTAAGCGATCCGAGTCCGGCGCCCCATCCCACTCGGAAGGCGTGGGCAATAGCACACAAAAATATGGTAATCGAGCGGAATTCTAGTTTTTTGTCGAAAAACGCAATAAATGAGGAACGATCATGGCGGGGCGGTGACTATGGTTCCTTAGGTCGTATTTGATGGCCCGGAAAATTTTAGGCGATCGGGGTCCACAGCTCCCGGGACCACTCGGAAGGCATAAGCTATAGCACACGAAAATATGCAAATCGCGCGGTGTTCTAGTTTTTTGGCCGAAAATTGAAAAGCATTTGGAACGATCATGGTGGGGCGGTGACTATGGTACCTTAGGTCGTATTTGATAGTCCGGAAAAATTTTAGGTGATCGGGGTCCGCGGCTCCCCGGACCACTTGGAAGTCGTGGGTATAGCACACGAAAATATGGGAATCGGGCGTAATTATAGTTTTTTGGCCGAAAAATGCAAAAAATGAGAAACGATGATGGCGGGGCGGTTACTATGGTTCCTTAGGTCGTATTTGATGGCCCGGAAAAATTTTAGGCGATCGGGGTCCGGGGGTCCCGGAACCACTTGGAAGGGTGGGCAATAGCACACAACAATATTGTAATCGGGCGGAATTCTAGTTTTTTGGCCGAAAAAATGCAACAAATGAGGAATGATCATGGCTGGGCGGTGACTATGGTTCCTTAGGTCGTATTTGATGGCCCGGAAAATTTTAGGCGATCGGGGTCCACAGCTCCCGGGACCACTCGGAAGGCATAAGCTATAGCACACGAAAATATGCAAATCGCGCGGAGTTCTAGTTTTTTGGCCGAAAAATGCAAAGCATTTGGAACGATCATGGTGGGGCGGTGACTATGGTACCTTAGGTCGTATTTGATAGTCCGGAAAAATTTTAGGTGATCGGGGTCCGCGGCTCCCCGGACCACTTGGAAGGCGTGGGTAAAGCACACGAAAATATGGGAATCGGGCGTAATTCTAGTTTTTTGGCCGAAAAATGCAAAAAATGAGAAACGATGATGGCGGGGCGGTTACTATGGTTCCTTAGGTCGTATTTGATGGCCCGGAAAAATTTTAGGCGATCGGGGTCCGGGGGTCCCGGAACCACTTGGAAGGGTGGGCAATAGCACACAACAATATTGTAATCGGGCGGTGACTATGGTTCCTTAGGACGTATTTGATAGTCCGGAAAATTTTTAGGCGATCCGGCTCCGGGGGCCCGACCCACTCGGAAGGCGTGGGCGATAGCACACAAAAATATGGGAATCGGGCGGAATTCTAGTTTTTTGGCCAAAAAATGCAAAGAATGAGGAACGATCATGGCGAGGCGGGGACTATGGTTCCTTAGGTCCTAATTGATGGCCCAAAATTTTTTTAGGCGATACGAGTCCGGCGGCCCGGCCCAATCGGAAGGCATAGGCAATAGCACACAAAAATATGGTAATCGAGCGGAATTCTAGTTTTTTGGCCGAAAAACGCAATAAATGAGGAACGATCATGGCGGGGCGGTGATTATGGTTCCTTAGGTCATATTTGATGGCCCGGAAAATTTTAGGCGATCGGGGTCCACGGCTCCCGGGACCACTCGGAAGGCGTAAGCTATAGCACACGAAAATATGCAAATCGCGCGGAGTTCTAGTTTTTTGGCCGAAAAATACAAAGCATTTGGAACGATCATGGTGGGGCGGTGACTATGGTACCTTAGGTCGTATTTGATAGTCCGGAAAAATTTTAGGCGGTCGGGGTCCGCGGCTCCTCGGACAACTTGGAAGGCGTGGGTATAGTACACGAAAATATGGGAATCGGGCATAATTCTAGTTTTTTGGCCGAAAAATGTAAAAAATGAGAAACGATGATGGCGGGGCAGTTACTATGGTTCCTTAGGTCGTATTTGACGGCCCGGAAAAATTTTAGGCGAACGGGGTCAGGGGGTCCCGGAACCACTTGGAAGGGTGGGCAATAGCACACAAAAATATTGTAATCGGGCGGAATTCTAGTTTTTTGGCCGAAAAACGCAACAAATGAGGAATGATCATGGCTGGGCGGTGATTATGGTTCCTTTGGTCTTATTTGATAGTCCGGAAAAATATTAGGCGATAGGGTTCCGGAGGTCCCGGGATCACTCGGAAGGCGTGGGCTATAACACACAAAAATATGGGAATCGCGCGAAATTCTAGTTGTTTGGTCGAAAAACGCAAAAAAACGAGGAACGATCATGGCGGGGTGGTTACTATGGATCCTTAGGTCGTATTTGATGGCCCGGAAAATTTTTAGGCGATCGGGGTTCGGGTTTCCTGGGACCCCTTGGAAGGCGTGGGCTAAAGCACACGAAAATATGGAAATCGCGCGGAATTCTAGTTTTTTGGATGAAAAACGCAAAAGACTAGGAACGATCATGGCGGGGCGGTGACTATGGTTCCTTAGGTCGTATTTGATAGTCCGGAAAATTTTTAGGCGATCCGGCTCCGGGGGCCCGACCCACTCGGAAGGCGTGGGCGATAGCTCACAAAAATATGGGAATCGGGCGGAATTCTAGTTTTTAGGCCAAAAAATGCAAAAAATGAGGAACGATCATTGCGAGGCGGTGACTAAGGTTCCTTAGGTCGTAATTGATAGCCCGAAAATTTTTTAGGCGATCCGAGTCCGGCGGCCCGGCCCACTCGGAAGGCATGGGCAATAGCACACAAAAATATGGTAATCGAGCGGAATTCTAGTTTTTTGGCCGAAAAATGCAATAAATGAGGAACGATCATGGCGGGGCGGTGACTATGGTTCCTTAGGTCGTATTTGATGGCCCGGAAAATTTTTGGCGATCGGGGTCCACGACTCCCGGGACCACTCGGAAGGCGTAAGCTATAGCACACGAAAATATGCAAATCGCGCGGAGTTCTAGTTTTTTGGCCGAAAAATGCAAAGCATTTGGAACGATCATGGTGGGGCGGTGACTATGGTACCTTAGGTCGTATTTGATAGTCCGGAAAAATTTTAGGCGATCGGCGTCCGCGGCTCCCCGGACCACTTGGAAGGCGTGGGTATAGCACACAAAAATATGGGAATCGGGCGTAATTCTAGTTTTTTGGCCGAAAAATGTAAAAAATGAGAAACGATGATGGCGGGGCGGTTACTATGGTTCCTTAGGTCATATTTGACGGCCCGGAAAAATTTTAGGCGAACGGGGTCCGGGGTTCCCGGAACCACTTGGAAGGGTGGGCAATAGCACACAAAAATATTGTAATCGGGCGGAATTCTAGTTTTTTGGCCGAAAAACGCAACAAATGAGGAATGATCATGGATGGGCGGTGACTATGGTTCCTTTGTTCTTATTTGATAGTCCGGAAAAATATTAGGCGATAGGGTTCCGGAGGTCCCGAGATCACTCGGAAGGCGTGGGCTATAACATACAAAAATATGGGAATCGCGCGGAATTCTAGTTGTTTGGTCGAAAAACGCAAAAAATGAGGAACAATCATGGCGGGGTGCTTACTATGGTTCCTTAGGTCATATTTGATAGCCCGGAAAATTTTTAGGCGATCGAGGTTCGGGGTTCCCGGGACCCCTTGGAAGGCGTGGGCTAAAGCACACGAAAATATGGAAATCACGCGAAATTCTAGTTTTTTGGCTGAAAAACGCAAAAGACTAGGAACGATCATGGCGGGGCGGTGACTATGGATCCTTAGGTCGTATTTTATAGTCCGGAAAATTTTTAGGCGATCGGGGTTCGGGGTTCCCGGGACCCCTTGGAAGGCGTGGACTAAAGCACACGAAAATATGGAAATCGCGCGGAATTCTAGTTTTTTGGATGAAAAATGCAAAAGACTAGGAACGATCATGGCGGGGCGGTGACTATGGTTCCTTAGGTCGTATTTGATAGTCCGGAAAATTTTTAGGCGATCCGGCTCCGAGGGGCCCGACCCACTCGGAAGGCGTGGGCGATAGCACACAAAAATATGGGAATCGGGCGGAATTCTAGTTTTTAGGCCAAAAAATGAAAAAAATGAGGAACGATCATTGCGAGGCGGTGACTAAGGTTCCTTAGGTCCTAATTAATAGCCCGAAAATTTTTTAGGCGATCCGAGTCCGGCGGCCCGGCCCACTCGGAAGGCATGGGCAATAACACACAAAAATATGGTAATCGAGCGGAATTCAAGTTTTTTGGCCGAAAAATGCAATAAATGAGGAACGATCATGGCAGGGCGGTGACTATGGTTCCTTAGGTCGTATTTGATGGCCCGAAAAATTTTTGGCGATCGGGGTCCACGGCTTCCGGGACCACTCGGAAGGCGTAAGCTATAGCACACGAAAATATGCAAATCGCGCGGAGTTCTAGTTTTTTGGCCGAAAAATGCAAAGAATTTGGAACGATCATGGTGGGGCTGTGACTATGGTACCTTAGGTCGTATTTGATAGTCCGAAAAATTTTTAGGTGATCGGGGTCCGCGGCTCCCCGGACCACTTGGAAGGCGTGGGTATAGCACACGAAAATATGGGAATCGGGCGTAATTCTAGTTTTTTGGCCGAAAAATGCAAAAAATGAGAAACGATGATGGCAGGGCGGTTACTATGGTTCCTTAGGTCGTATTTGACGGACCGGAAAAATTTTAGGCGATCGGGGTCCGGGGGTCCCGGAACCACTTGGAAGGGTGGGCAATAGCACACAACAATATTGTAATCGGGCGGAATTCTAGTTTTTTTGCCGAAAAACGCAACAAATGAGGAATGATCATGGCTGGGCGATGACTATGGTTCCTTTGGTCTTATTTGATAGTCCGGAAAAATATTAGGCGATAGGGGTCCGGAGGTCCTTGGATCACTCGTAAGGCGTGGGCTATAACACACAAAAATATAGGAATCGCGCAGAATTCTAGTTGTTTGGTCGAAAAACGCAAAAAATGAGGAACGATCATGGAGGGGTGGTTACTATGGTTCCTTAGGTCGTATTTGATGGCCCGGAAAATTTTTTGGCGATCGAGGTTCGGGGTTCCCGGGACCCCTTGGAAGGTGTGGGCTAAAGAACACGAAATTATGGAAATCGCGCGGAATTCTAGTTTTTTGGCTGAAAAACGCAAAAGACTAGGAACGATCATGGTGGGGCAGTGACTATGGATCCTTAGTTCGTATTTGATATTCCGGAAAATTTTTAGGCGATCGGGGTTCGGGGTTCCCGGGACCCCTTGGAAGGTGTGGGCTAAAGCACACGAAAATATGGAAATCGCGCGGAATTCTAGTTTTTCTGATGAAAAATGCAAAAGACTAAGAACGATCATGGCGGGGCGGTGACTATGGTTCCTTAGGTCGTATTTGATAGTCTGGAAAATTTTTAGGCGATCCGGCTCCGGGGGGCCCGACCCACTCGGAAGGCGTGGGCGATAGCACACAAAAATATGAGAATCGGGCGGAATTCTAGTTTTTTGGCCAAAAAATGCAAAGAAAGAGGAACGATCATGGCGAGGCGGGGACTATGGTTCCTTAGGTCCTAATTGATGGCCCGAAAAATTTTTAGGAGATCCGAGTCCGGCGGCCCCGCCCACTCGGAAGGCATAGGCAATAGCACACAAAAATATGGTAATCGAGCGGAATTCTAGTTTTTTGGCCGAAAAACGCAATAAATGAGGAACGATCATGGCGGGGCGGTGATTATGGTTCCTTAGGTCGTATTTGATGGCCCGGAAAATTTTAGGCGATCGGGGTCCACGGCTCCCGGGACCACTCGGAAGGCGTAAGCTATAGCACACGAAAATATGCAAATCGCGCGGAGTTCTAGTTTTTTGGCCGAAAAATGCAAAGCATTTGGAACGTTCATGGTGGGGCGGTGACTATGGTACCTTAGGTCGTATTTGATAGTCCGGAAAAATTTTAGGCGATCGGGGTCCGCGGCTACCCGGACCATTTGTAAGGCGTGGGTATAGCACACGAAAATATGGGAATCTGGCGTAATTCTAGTTGTTTGGCCGAAAAATGCAAAAAATGAGAAACGATGATGGCGGGGCGGTTACTATGGTTCCTTAGGTCTTATTTGACGGCCCGGAAAAATTTTAGGCGATCGGGGTCCGGGGGTCCCGGAACCACTTGGAAGGGTGGGCAATAGCACACAAAAATATTGTAATCGGGCGGAATTCTAGTTTTTTGGTCGAAAAACGCAACAAATGAGGAATGATCATGGCTGGGCGGTGACTATGGTTCCTTTGGTCTTATTTGATAGTCCGGAAAAATATTAGGCGATAGGGTTCCGGAGGTCCCGGGATCACTCGGAAGGCGTGGGCTATAACACACAAAAATATGGGAATCGCGCGGAATTCTAGTTGTTTGGTCGAAAAACGCAAAACACGAGAAACGATCATGGCGGGGTGGTTACTATGGTTCCTTAGGTCGTATTTGATGGCCCGGAAAATTTTTTGGGGATCGAGGTTCGGGGTTCCCGGGACCCCTTGGAAGGCGTGGGCTAAAGCACACGAAAATATGGAAATCGCGCGGAATTCTAGTTTTTTGGCTGAAAAACGCAAAAGACTAGGAACGATCATGGCGGGGCGGTGACTATGGATCCTTAGGTCGTATTTTATAGTCCGGAAAATTTTTAGGCGATCGGGGTTCGGGGTTCCCGGGACCCCTTGGAAGGCGTGGGCTAAAGCACACGAAAATCTGGAAATCGCGCGGAATTCTAGTTTTTTGGATGAAAAATGCAAAAGACTAGGAACGATCATGGCGGGGCGGTGACTATGGTTCCTTAGGTCGTATTTGATAGTCCGGAAAATTTTTAGGCGATCCGGCTCCGGGGGGCCCGACCCACTCGGAAGGCGTGGGCGATAGCACACAAAAATATGAGAATCGGGCGGAATTCTAGTTTTTTGGCCAAAAAATGCAAAGAAAGAGGAACGATCATGGCGAGGCGGGGACTATGGTTCCTTAGGTCCTAATTGATGGCCCGAAAAATTTTTAGGCGATCCGAGTCCGGCGGCCCCGCCCACTCGGAAGGCATAGGCAATAGCACACAAAAATATGGTAATCGAGCGGAATTCTAGTTTTTTGGCCGAAAAATGCAATAAATGAGGAACGATCATGGCGGGGCGGTGATTATGGTTCCTTAGGTCGTATTTGATGGCCCGGAAAATTTTAGGCGATCGGGGTCCACGGCTCCCGGGACCACCCGGAAGGCGTAAGCTATAGCACACGAAAATATGCAAATCGCGCGGAGTTCTAGTTTTTTGGCCGAAAAATGCAAAGCATTTGGAACGTTCATGGTGGGGCGGTGACTATGGTACCTTAGGTCGTATTTGATAGTCCGGAAAAATTTTAGGCGATCGGGGTCCGCGGCTACCCGGACCATTTGTAAGGCGTGGGTATAGCACACGAAAATATGGGAATCTGGCGTAATTCTAGTTGTTTGGCCGAAAAATGCAAAAAATGAGAAACGATGATGGCGGGGCGGTTACTATGGTTCCTTAGGTCGTATTTGACGGCCCGGAAAAATTTTAGGCGATCGGGGTCCGGGGGTCCCGGAACCACATGGAAGGGTGGGCAATAGCACAAAAAAATATTGTAATCGGGCGGAATTCTAGTTTTTTGGTCGAAAAACGCAACAAATGAGGAATGATCATGGCTGGGCGGTGACTATGGTTCCTTTGGTCTTATTTGATAGTCCGGAAAAATATTAGGCGATAGGGTTCCGGAGGTCCCGGGATCACTCGGAAGGCGTGGGCTATAACACACAAAAATATGGGAATCGCGCGGAATTCTAGTTGTTTGGTCGAAAAATGCAAAACACGAGAAACGATCATGGCGGGGTGGTTACTATGGTTCCTTAGGTCGTATTTGATGGCCCGAAAAATTTTTTGGCGATCGAGGTTCGGGGTTCCCGGGACCCCTTGGAAGGCGTGGGCTAAAGCACACGAAAATATGGAAATCGCGCGGAATTCTAGTTTTTTGGCAAAAAAACGCAAAAGACTAGGAATGATCATGGCGGGGCGGTGACTATGGATCCTTAGGTCGTATTTTATAGTCCGGAAAATTTTTAGGCGATCGGGGTTCGGGGTTCCCGGGACCCCTTGGAAGGCGTGGGCTAAAGCACACGAAAATCTGGAAATCGCGCGGAATTCTAGTTTTTTGGATGAAAAATGCAAAAGACTAGGAACGATCAAGGCGGGGCGGTGACTATGGTTCCTTAGGTCGTATTTGATAGTCCGGAAAATTTTTAGGCGATCCTGCTCCGGGGGGCTCGACCCACTCGGAAGGCGTGGGCGATAGAACACAAAAATATGGGAATCGGGCTGAATTCTAGTTTTTTGGCCAAAAAATGCAAAAAATGAGGAACGATCATGGCGAGGCGGGGACTATGGTTCCTTAGGTCCTAATTGATGGCCCGAAAAATTTTTAGGCGATCCGAGTCCGGCGGCCCGGCCCACTCGGAAGGCATGGGCAATAGCACACAAAAATATGGTAATCGAGCGGAATTCTAGTTTTTTGGCCGAAAAACGCAATAAATGAGGTACGATCATGGCGGGGCGGTGACTATGGTTCCTTAGGTCGTATTTGATGGCCCAGAAAATTTTATGCGATCGGGGTCCACGGCTCCCGGGACCACTCGGAAGGCGTAAGCTATAGCACACGAAAATATGCAAATCGCGCGGAGTTCTAGTTTTTTGGCCGAAAAATGCAAAGCATTTGGAACGATCATGGTGGGGCGGTGACTATGGTACCTTAGGTCGTATTTGATAGTCCAGAAAAATTTTAGGCGATCGGGGTCCGCGGATCCCCGGACAACTTGGAAGGCGTGGGTATAGCACACGAAAATATGGGAATCGGGCGTAATTCTAGTTTTTTGGCCGAAAAATGTAAAAAATGAGAAACGATGATGGCGGGGCGGTTACTATGGTTCCTTAGGTCGTATTTGACGGCCCGGAAAAATTTTAGGCGATCGGGGTCCGGGGGTCCCGGAACCACTTGGGAGGGTGGGCAATAGCACACAAAAATATTGTAATCAGGCGAAATTCTAGTTTTTTGGCCGAAAGACGCAACAAATGAGGAATGATCATGGCTGGGCGGTGACTATGGTTCCTTTGGTCTTATTTGATAGTCCGGAAAAATATTAGGCGATAGGGGTCCGGAGGTCCCGGGACCACTCGGAAGGCGTGGGCTATAACACACAAAAATATGGGAATCGCGCGGAATTCTAGTTGTTTGGTCGAAAACGCAAAAAATGAGGAACGATCATGGCGGGGTGGTTACTATGGTTCCTTAGGTCGTATTTGATTGCCCGGAAAATTTTTAGGCGATCGGGGTTCGGGGTTCCTGGGACCCCTTGGAAGGCGTGGGCTAAAGCACACGAAAATCTGGAAATCGCGCGGAAATCTAGTTTTTTGGATGAAAAATGCAAAAGACTAGGAACGATCATGGCGGGGCGGTGACTATGGTTCCTTAGGTCGTATTTGATAGTCCGGAAAATTTTTAGGCGATCCTGCTCCGGGGGGCTCGACCCACTCGGAAGGCGTGGGCGATAGCACACAAAAATATGGGAATCGGGCTGAATTCTAGTTTTTTGGCCAAAAAATACAAAAAATGAGGAACGATCATGGCGAGGCGAGGACTATGGTTCCTTAGGTCCTAATTGATGGCCCGAAAAATTTTTAGGCGATCCGAGTCCGGCGGCCCGGCCCACTCGGAAGGCATGGGCAATAGCACACAAAAATATGGTAATCGAGCGGAATTCTAGTTTTTTGGCCGAAAAACGCAATAAATGAGGAACGATCATGGCGGGGCGGTGATTATGGTTCCTTAGGTCGTATTTGATGGCCCGGAAAATTTTAGGCGATCGGGGTCCACGGCTCCCGGGACCACCCGGAAGGCGTAAGCTATAGCACACGAAAATATGCAAATCGCGCGGAATTCTAGTTTTTTGGCCGAAAAATGCAAAGCATTTGGAACGATCATGGTGGGGCGGTGACTATGGTACCTTAGATCGTATTTGATAGTCCGGAAAAATTTTAGGCGATCGGGGTCCGCGGCTACCCGGACCATTTGTAAGGCGTGGGTATAGCACACGAAAATATGGGAATCTGGCGTAATTCTAGTTGTTTGGCCGAAAAATGCAAAAAATGAGAAACGATGATGGCGGGGCGGTTACTATGGTTCCTTAGGTCGTATTTGACGGCCCGGAAAAATTTTAGGCGATCGGGGTCCGGGGGTCCCGGAACCACTTGGAAGGGTGGGCAATAGCACAAAAAAATATTGTAATCGGGCGGAATTCTAGTTTTTTGGTCGAAAAACGCAACAAATGAGGAATGATCATGGCTGGGCGGTGACTATGGTTCCTTTGGTCTTATTTGATAGTCCGGAAAAATATTAGGCGATAGGGTTCCGGAGGTCCCGGGATCACTCGGAAGGCGTGGGCTATAACACACAAAAATATGGGAATCGCGCGGAATTCTAGTTGTTTGGTCGAAAAACGCAAAACACGAGAAACGATCATGGCGGGGTGGTTACTATGGTTCCTTAGGTCGTATTTGATGGCCCGGAAAATTTTTTGGCGATCGAGGTTCGGGGTTCCCGGGACCCCTTGGAAGGCGTGGGCTAAAGCACACGAAAATATGGAAATCGCGCGGAATTCTAGTTTTTTGGCAAAAAAACGCAAAAGACTAGGAATGATCATGGCGGGGCGGTGACTATGGATCCTTAGGTCGTATTTTATAGTCCGGAAAATTTTTAGGCGATCGGGGTTCGGGGTTCCCGGGACCCCTTGGAAGGCGTGGGCTAAAGCACACGAAAATCTGGAAATCGCGCGGAATTCTAGTTTTTTGGATGAAAAATGCAAAAGACTAGGAACGATCATGGCGGGGCGGTGACTATGGTTCCTTAGGTTGTATTTGATAGTCCGGAAAATTTTTAGGCGATCCTACTCCGGGGGGCTCGACCCACTCGGAAGGCGTGGGCAATAGCACACAAAAATATGGGAATCGGGCTGAATTCTAGTTTTTTGGCCAAAAAATGCAAAAAATGAGGAACGATCATGGCGAGGCGGGGACTATGGTTCCTTAGGTCCTAATTGATGGCCCGAAAAATTTTTAGGCGATCCGAGTCCGGCGGCCCGGCCCACTCGGAAGGCATGGGCAATAGCACACAAAAATATGGTAATCGAGCGGAATTCTAGTTTTTTGGCCGAAAAACGCAATAAATGAGGTACGATCATGGCGGGGCGGTGACTATGGTTCCTTAGGTCGTATTTGATGGCCCAGAAAATTTTATGCGATCGGGGTCCACGGCTCCCGGGACCACTCGGAAGGCGTAAGCTATAGCACACGAAAATATGCAAATCGCGCGGAGTTCTAGTTTTTTGGCCGAAAAATGCAAAGCATTTGGAACGATCATGGTGGGGCGGTGACTATGGTACCTTAGGTCGTATTTGATAGTCCAGAAAAATTTTAGGCGATCGGGGTCCGCGGATCCCCGGACAACTTGGAAGGCGTGGGTATAGCACACGAAAATATGGGAATCGGGCATAATTCTAGTTTTTTGGCCGAAAAATGTAAAAAATGAGAAACGATGATGGCGGGGCGGTTACTATGGTTCCTTAGGTCGTATTTGACGGCCCGGAAAAATTTTAGGCGATCAGGGTCCGGGGGTCCCGGAACCACTTGGGAGGGTGGGCAATAGCACACAAAAATATTGTAATCAGGCGAAATTCTAGTTTTTTGGCCGAAAGACGCAACAAATGAGGAATGATCATGGCTGGGCGGTGACTATGGTTCCTTTGGTCTTATTTGATAGTCCGGAAAAATATTAGGCGATAGGGGTCCGGAGGTCCCGGGACCACTCGGAAGGCGTGGGCTATAACACACAAAAATATGGGAATCGCGCGGAATTCTAGTTGTTTGGTCGAAAACGCAAAAAATGAGGAACGATCATGGCGGGGTGGTTACTATGGTTCCTTAGGTCGTATTTGATTGCCCGGAAAATTTTTAGGCGATCGGGGTTCGGGGTTCCTGGGACCCCTTGGAAGGCGTGGGCTAAAGCACACGAAAATATGGAAATCGCGCGGAATTCTAGTTTTTTGGCTGAAAAATGCAAAAGACTAGGAACGATCATGGCGGGGCGGTGACTATGGTTCCTTAGGTCGTATTTGATCGTCCGGAAAATTTTTTGGAGATCGGTGTTCGGGGTTCCCGAGACCCCTTGGAAGGCGTGGGCTAAAGCACACTAAAATATGGAAATCGCACGGAATTCTAGTTTTTTGGGTGAAAAACGCAAAAGACTAGGAATGATCATGGCGGGGCGGTGACTATGGTTCCTTAGGTCGTATTTGATAGTTCGGAAAATTTTTAGGTGATCCGGCTCCGGGGGGCTCGACCCACTCGGAAGGCGTGGGCGATAGCACACAAAAATATGGGAATCGGGCGGAATTCTAGTTTTTTGGCCAAAAAATGAGGAACGATCATGGCGAGGCAGTGACTATGGTTCCTTAGGTCCTTATTGATGGCCCGAAAACTTTTTAGGCGATCCGAGTCCGGCGGCCCGGCCCACTCGGAAGGCGCGGGCAATAGCACACAAAAATATGGTAATCGAGCGGAATTCTAGTTTTTTGGCCGAAAAACGCAATAAATGAGGAACGATCATGGCGGGCGGTGACTATGGTTCCTTAGGTCGTATTTGATGGCCCGGAAAAATTTAGGCGATCGGGGTCCACAGCTCCCGGGACCACTCGGAAGGCGTAAGCTATAGCACACGAAAATATGCAAATCGCGCGGAGTTCTAGTTTTTTGGCCGAAAAATGCAAAGCATTTGGAACGATCATGGTGTAGCGGTGACTATGGTACCTTAGGTCGTATTTGATAGTCCGGAAAAATTTTAGGCGATCAGGGTCCGCGGCTACCCGGACCATTTGGAAGGCGTGGGTATAGCACACGAAAATATGGGAATCTGGCGTAATTCTAGTTTTTTGGCCGAAAAATGCAAAAAATGAGAAACGATGATGGCGGAGCGGTTACTATGGTTCCTTAGGTCGTATTTGACGGCCCGGAAAATTTTTAGGCGATCGGGGTCGGGGGGTCCCGGAACCACTTGGAAGGGTGGGCAGTAGCACACAAAAATATTGTAATCGGGCGGAATTCTAGTTTTTTGGCCGAAAAACGCAACAAATGAGGAATGATCATGGCTGGGCGGTGACTATGGTTCCTTCGGTCTTATTTAATAGTCCGAAAAAATATTAGGCGATAGGGGTCAGGAGGTTCCAGGACCACTCGGAAGGCGTGGGCTATAACACACAAAAATATGGGAATCGTGCGGAATTCTAGTTGTTTGGTCGAAAACGCAAAAAATGAGGAACGATCATGGCAGGGCGGTGACTATGGTTCCTTAGGTCATATTTGATAGTCCGGAAAACTTTTTGGCGATAGGGGTCCGGAGGTCCCGGGACCACTCGGAAGGCGTGGGCTATAACACACAAAAATATGGGAATCGCACGGAATTCTAGTTGTTTGGCCGAAAAATACAAAAAATGAGGAACGATCATGGCGGGGCGGTGAATATGGTTCCTTAGGTCGTATTTGATGGCCCGGAAAATTTTTGGCGATCGGGGTCCACGGCTCCCGGGACCACTCGGAAGGCGTAAGCTATAGCACATGAAAATATGCAAATCGCGCGGAGTTCTAGTTTTTTGGCCGAAAAATGCAAAGCATTTGGAACGATCATGGTGGGGTGGTGACTATGGTACCTTAGGTCGTATTTGATAGTCCGGAAAAATTTTAGGCGATCGGGGTCCACGGCTCCCCGGACAACTTGGAAGGCGTGGGTATAGCACACGAAAATATGGGAATCGGGCATAATTCTAGTTTTTTGGCCGAAAAATGTAAAAAATGAGAAACGATGATGGCGGGGCGGTTACTATGGTTCCTTAGGTCGTATTTGACGGCCCGGAAAAATTTTAGGCGAACGGGGTTCGAGGGTCCCGGAACCACTTGGAAGGGTGGGAAATAGCACACAAAAATATTGTAATCGGGCGGAATTCTAGTTTTTTGGCCGAAAAACGCAACAAATGAGGAATGATCATGGCTGGGCGGTGACTATGGTTCCTTTGGTCTTATTTGATAGTCCAGAAAAATATTAGGCGATAGGGTTCCGGAGGTCCCGGGATCACTCGGAAGGCGTGGGCTATAACACACAAAAATATGGGAATCGCGCGGAATTCTAGTTGTTTGGTCGAAAAACGCAAAAAATGAGGAACAATCATGGCGGGGTGGTTACTATGGTTCCTTAGGTCGTATTTGATGGCCCGGAAAATTTTTAGGCGATCGAGGTTCGGGGTTCCCGGGACCCCTTGGAAGGCGTGGGCAAAAGCACACGAAAATATGGAAATCACGCGGAATTCTAGTTTTTTGGCTGAAAAACGCAAAAGACTAGGAACGATCATGGCGGGGCGGTGACTATGGATCCTTAGGTCGTATTTTATAGTCCGGAAAATTTTTAGGCGATCGGGGTTCGGGGTTCCCGGGACCCCTTGGAAGGCGTGGGCTAAAGCACACGAAAATATGGAAATCGAATTCTAGTTTTTTGGATGAAAAATGCAAAAGACTAAGAACGATCATGGCGGGGCGGTGACTATGGTTCCTTAGGTCGTATTTGATAGTCTGGAAAATTTTTAGGCGATCCGGCTCCGGGGGCCCGACCCACTCGGAAGGCGTGGGCGATAGCACACAAGAATATGGGAATCGGGCGGAATTCTAGTTTTTTGGCCAAAAAATGCAAAGAATGAGGAACGATCATGGCGAGGCGGGGACTATGGTTCCTTAGGTCCTAATTGATGGCCCGAAAATTTTTTAGGCGATTCGAGTCCGGCGGCCCGGCCCACTCGGAAGGCATGGGCAATAGCACACAAAAATATGGTAATCGAGCGGAATTCTAGTTTTTTGGCCGAAAAACGCAATAAATGAGGTACGATCATGGCGGGGCGGTGACTATGGTTCCTTAGGTCGTATTTGATGGCCCAGAAAATTTTATGCGATCGGGGTCCACGGCTCCCGGGACCACTCGGAAGGCGTAAGCTATAGCACACGAAAATATGCAAATCGCGCGGAGTTCTAGTTTTTTGGCCGAAAAATGCAAAGCATTTGGAACGATCATGGTGGGGCGGTGACTATGGTACCTTAGGTCGTATTTGATAGTCCAGAAAAATTTTAGGCGATCGGGGTCCGCGGATCCCCGGACAACTTGGAAGGCGTGGGTATAGCACACGAAAATATGGGAATCGGGCATAATTCTAGTTTTTTGGCCGAAAAATGTAAAAAATGAGAAACGATGATGGCGGGGCGGTTACTATGGTTCCTTAGGTCGTATTTGACGGCCCGGAAAAATTTTAGGCGATCAGGGTCCGGGGGTCCCGGAACCACTTGGGAGGGTGGGCAATAGCACACAAAAATATTGTAATCAGGCGAAATTCTAGTTTTTTGGCCGAAAGACGCAACAAATGAGGAATGATCATGGCTGGGCGGTGACTATGGTTCCTTTGGTCTTATTTGATAGTCCGGAAAAATATTAGGCGATAGGGGTCCGGAGGTCCCGGGACCACTCGGAAGGCGTGGGCTATAACACACAAAAATATGGGAATCGCGCGGAATTCTAGTTGTTTGGTCGAAAACGCAAAAAATGAGGAACGATCATGGCGGGGTGGTTACTATGGTTCCTTAGGTCGTATTTGATTGCCCGGAAAATTTTTAGGCGATCGGGGTTCGGGGTTCCTGGGACCCCTTGGAAGGCGTGGGCTAAAGCACACGAAAATATGGAAATCGCGCGGAATTCTAGTTTTTTGGCTGAAAAATGCAAAAGACTAGGAACGATCATGGCGGGGCGGTGACTATGGTTCCTTAGGTCGTATTTGATCGTCCGGAAAATTTTTTGGAGATCGGTGTTCGGGGTTCCCGAGACCCCTTGGAAGGCGTGGGCTAAAGCACACTAAAATATGGAAATCGCACGGAATTCTAGTTTTTTGGGTGAAAAACGCAAAAGACTAGGAATGATCATGGCGGGGCGGTGACTATGGTTCCTTAGGTCGTATTTGATAGTTCGGAAAATTTTTAGGTGATCCGGCTCCGGGGGGCTCGACCCACTCGGAAGGCGTGGGCGATAGCACACAAAAATATGGGAATCGGGCGGAATTCTAGTTTTTTGGCCAAAAAATGAGGAACGATCATGGCGAGGCAGTGACTATGGTTCCTTAGGTCCTTATTGATGGCCCGAAAACTTTTTAGGCGATCCGAGTCCGGCGGCCCGGCCCACTCGGAAGGCGCGGGCAATAGCACACAAAAATATGGTAATCGAGCGGAATTCTAGTTTTTTGGCCGAAAAACGCAATAAATGAGGAACGATCATGGCGGGCGGTGACTATGGTTCCTTAGGTCGTATTTGATGGCCCGGAAAAATTTAGGCGATCGGGGTCCACAGCTCCCGGGACCACTCGGAAGGCGTAAGCTATAGCACACGAAAATATGCAAATCGCGCGGAGTTCTAGTTTTTTGGCCGAAAAATGCAAAGCATTTGGAACGATCATGGTGTAGCGGTGACTATGGTACCTTAGGTCGTATTTGATAGTCCGGAAAAATTTTAGGCGATCAGGGTCCGCGGCTACCCGGACCATTTGGAAGGCGTGGGTATAGCACACGAAAATATGGGAATCTGGCGTAATTCTAGTTTTTTGGCCGAAAAATGCAAAAAATGAGAAACGATGATGGCGGAGCGGTTACTATGGTTCCTTAGGTCGTATTTGACGGCCCGGAAAATTTTTAGGCGATCGGGGTCGGGGGGTCCCGGAACCACTTGGAAGGGTGGGCAGTAGCACACAAAAATATTGTAATCGGGCGGAATTCTAGTTTTTTGGCCGAAAAACGCAACAAATGAGGAATGATCATGGCTGGGCGGTGACTATGGTTCCTTCGGTCTTATTTAATAGTCCGAAAAAATATTAGGCGATAGGGGTCAGGAGGTTCCAGGACCACTCGGAAGGCGTGGGCTATAACACACAAAAATATGGGAATCGTGCGGAATTCTAGTTGTTTGGTCGAAAACGCAAAAAATGAGGAACGATCATGGCAGGGCGGTGACTATGGTTCCTTAGGTCATATTTGATAGTCCGGAAAACTTTTTGGCGATAGGGGTCCGGAGGTCCCGGGACCACTCGGAAGGCGTGGGCTATAACACACAAAAATATGGGAATCGCACGGAATTCTAGTTGTTTGGCCGAAAAATACAAAAAATGAGGAACGATCATGGCGGGGCGGTGAATATGGTTCCTTAGGTCGTATTTGATGGCCCGGAAAATTTTTGGCGATCGGGGTCCACGGCTCCCGGGACCACTCGGAAGGCGTAAGCTATAGCACATGAAAATATGCAAATCGCGCGGAGTTCTAGTTTTTTGGCCGAAAAATGCAAAGCATTTGGAACGATCATGGTGGGGTGGTGACTATGGTACCTTAGGTCGTATTTGATAGTCCGGAAAAATTTTAGGCGATCGGGGTCCACGGCTCCCCGGACAACTTGGAAGGCGTGGGTATAGCACACGAAAATATGGGAATCGGGCATAATTCTAGTTTTTTGGCCGAAAAATGTAAAAAATGAGAAACGATGATGGCGGGGCGGTTACTATGGTTCCTTAGGTCGTATTTGACGGCCCGGAAAAATTTTAGGCGAACGGGGTTCGAGGGTCCCGGAACCACTTGGAAGGGTGGGAAATAGCACACAAAAATATTGTAATCGGGCGGAATTCTAGTTTTTTGGCCGAAAAACGCAACAAATGAGGAATGATCATGGCTGGGCGGTGACTATGGTTCCTTTGGTCTTATTTGATAGTCCAGAAAAATATTAGGCGATAGGGTTCCGGAGGTCCCGGGATCACTCGGAAGGCGTGGGCTATAACACACAAAAATATGGGAATCGCGCGGAATTCTAGTTGTTTGGTCGAAAAACGCAAAAAATGAGGAACAATCATGGCGGGGTGGTTACTATGGTTCCTTAGGTCGTATTTGATGGCCCGGAAAATTTTTAGGCGATCGAGGTTCGGGGTTCCCGGGACCCCTTGGAAGGCGTGGGCAAAAGCACACGAAAATATGGAAATCACGCGGAATTCTAGTTTTTTGGCTGAAAAACGCAAAAGACTAGGAACGATCATGGCGGGGCGGTGACTATGGATCCTTAGGTCGTATTTTATAGTCCGGAAAATTTTTAGGCGATCGGGGTTCGGGGTTCCCGGGACCCCTTGGAAGGCGTGGGCTAAAGCACACGAAAATATGGAAATCGAATTCTAGTTTTTTGGATGAAAAATGCAAAAGACTAAGAACGATCATGGCGGGGCGGTGACTATGGTTCCTTAGGTCGTATTTGATAGTCTGGAAAATTTTTAGGCGATCCGGCTCCGGGGGCCCGACCCACTCGGAAGGCGTGGGCGATAGCACACAAAAATATGGGAATCGGGCGGAATTCTAGTTTTTTGGCCAAAAAATGCAAAGAATGAGGAACGATCATGGCGAGGCGGGGACTATGGTTCCTTAGGTCCTAATTGATGGCCCGAAAATTTTTTAGGCGATTCGAGTCCGGCGGCCCGGCCCACTCGGAAGGCATGGGCAATAGCACACAAAAATATGGTAATCGAGCGGAATTCTAGTTTTTTGGCCGAAAAACGCAATAAATGAGGTACGATCATGGCGGGGCGGTGACTATGGTTCCTTAGGTCGTATTTGATGGCCCAGAAAATTTTATGCGATCGGGGTCCACGGCTCCCGGGACCACTCGGAAGGCGTAAGCTATAGCACACGAAAATATGCAAATCGCGCGGAGTTCTAGTTTTTTGGCCGAAAAATGCAAAGCATTTGGAACGATCATGGTGGGGCGGTGACTATGGTACCTTAGGTCGTATTTGATAGTCCAGAAAAATTTTAGGCGATCGGGGTCCGCGGATCCCCGGACAACTTGGAAGGCGTGGGTATAGCACACGAAAATATGGGAATCGGGCATAATTCTAGTTTTTTGGCCGAAAAATGTAAAAAATGAGAAACGATGATGGCGGGGCGGTTACTATGGTTCCTTAGGTCGTATTTGACGGCCCGGAAAAATTTTAGGCGATCAGGGTCCGGGGGTCCCGGAACCACTTGGGAGGGTGGGCAATAGCACACAAAAATATTGTAATCAGGCGAAATTCTAGTTTTTTGGCCGAAAGACGCAACAAATGAGGAATGATCATGGCTGGGCGGTGACTATGGTTCCTTTGGTCTTATTTGATAGTCCGGAAAAATATTAGGCGATAGGGGTCCGGAGGTCCCGGGACCACTCGGAAGGCGTGGGCTATAACACACAAAAATATGGGAATCGCGCGGAATTCTAGTTGTTTGGTCGAAAACGCAAAAAATGAGGAACGATCATGGCGGGGTGGTTACTATGGTTCCTTAGGTCGTATTTGATTGCCCGGAAAATTTTTAGGCGATCGGGGTTCGGGGTTCCTGGGACCCCTTGGAAGGCGTGGGCTAAAGCACACGAAAATATGGAAATCGCGCGGAATTCTAGTTTTTTGGCTGAAAAATGCAAAAGACTAGGAACGATCATGGCGGGGCGGTGACTATGGTTCCTTAGGTCGTATTTGATCGTCCGGAAAATTTTTTGGAGATCGGTGTTCGGGGTTCCCGAGACCCCTTGGAAGGCGTGGGCTAAAGCACACTAAAATATGGAAATCGCACGGAATTCTAGTTTTTTGGGTGAAAAACGCAAAAGACTAGGAATGATCATGGCGGGGCGGTGACTATGGTTCCTTAGGTCGTATTTGATAGTTCGGAAAATTTTTAGGTGATCCGGCTCCGGGGGGCTCGACCCACTCGGAAGGCGTGGGCGATAGCACACAAAAATATGGGAATCGGGCGGAATTCTAGTTTTTTGGCCAAAAAATGAGGAACGATCATGGCGAGGCAGTGACTATGGTTCCTTAGGTCCTTATTGATGGCCCGAAAACTTTTTAGGCGATCCGAGTCCGGCGGCCCGGCCCACTCGGAAGGCGCGGGCAATAGCACACAAAAATATGGTAATCGAGCGGAATTCTAGTTTTTTGGCCGAAAAACGCAATAAATGAGGAACGATCATGGCGGGCGGTGACTATGGTTCCTTAGGTCGTATTTGATGGCCCGGAAAAATTTAGGCGATCGGGGTCCACAGCTCCCGGGACCACTCGGAAGGCGTAAGCTATAGCACACGAAAATATGCAAATCGCGCGGAGTTCTAGTTTTTTGGCCGAAAAATGCAAAGCATTTGGAACGATCATGGTGTAGCGGTGACTATGGTACCTTAGGTCGTATTTGATAGTCCGGAAAAATTTTAGGCGATCAGGGTCCGCGGCTACCCGGACCATTTGGAAGGCGTGGGTATAGCACACGAAAATATGGGAATCTGGCGTAATTCTAGTTTTTTGGCCGAAAAATGCAAAAAATGAGAAACGATGATGGCGGAGCGGTTACTATGGTTCCTTAGGTCGTATTTGACGGCCCGGAAAATTTTTAGGCGATCGGGGTCGGGGGGTCCCGGAACCACTTGGAAGGGTGGGCAGTAGCACACAAAAATATTGTAATCGGGCGGAATTCTAGTTTTTTGGCCGAAAAACGCAACAAATGAGGAATGATCATGGCTGGGCGGTGACTATGGTTCCTTCGGTCTTATTTAATAGTCCGAAAAAATATTAGGCGATAGGGGTCAGGAGGTTCCAGGACCACTCGGAAGGCGTGGGCTATAACACACAAAAATATGGGAATCGTGCGGAATTCTAGTTGTTTGGTCGAAAACGCAAAAAATGAGGAACGATCATGGCAGGGCGGTGACTATGGTTCCTTAGGTCATATTTGATAGTCCGGAAAACTTTTTGGCGATAGGGGTCCGGAGGTCCCGGGACCACTCGGAAGGCGTGGGCTATAACACACAAAAATATGGGAATCGCACGGAATTCTAGTTGTTTGGCCGAAAAATACAAAAAATGAGGAACGATCATGGCGGGGCGGTGAATATGGTTCCTTAGGTCGTATTTGATGGCCCGGAAAATTTTTGGCGATCGGGGTCCACGGCTCCCGGGACCACTCGGAAGGCGTAAGCTATAGCACATGAAAATATGCAAATCGCGCGGAGTTCTAGTTTTTTGGCCGAAAAATGCAAAGCATTTGGAACGATCATGGTGGGGTGGTGACTATGGTACCTTAGGTCGTATTTGATAGTTCGGAAAAATTTTAGGCGATCGGGGTCCACGGCTCCCCGGACAACTTGGAAGGCGTGGGTATAGCACACGAAAATATGGGAATCGGGCATAATTCTAGTTTTTTGGCCGAAAAATGTAAAAAATGAGAAACGATGATGGCGGGGCGGTTACTATGGTTCCTTAGGTCGTATTTGACGGCCCGGAAAAATTTTAGGCGAACGGGGTTCGAGGGTCCCGGAACCACTTGGAAGGGTGGGAAATAGCACACAAAAATATTGTAATCGGGCGGAATTCTAGTTTTTTGGCCGAAAAACGCAACAAATGAGGAATGATCATGGCTGGGCGGTGACTATGGTTCCTTTGGTCTTATTTGATAGTCCAGAAAAATATTAGGCGATAGGGTTCCGGAGGTCCCGGGATCACTCGGAAGGCGTGGGCTATAACACACAAAAATATGGGAATCGCGCGGAATTCTAGTTGTTTGGTCGAAAAACGCAAAAAATGAGGAACAATCATGGCGGGGTGGTTACTATGGTTCCTTAGGTCGTATTTGATGGCCCGGAAAATTTTTAGGCGATCGAGGTTCGGGGTTCCCGGGACCCCTTGGAAGGCGTGGGCAAAAGCACACGAAAATATGGAAATCACGCGGAATTCTAGTTTTTTGGCTGAAAAACGCAAAAGACTAGGAACGATCATGGCGGGGCGGTGACTATGGATCCTTAGGTCGTATTTTATAGTCCGGAAAATTTTTAGGCGATCGGGGTTCGGGGTTCCCGGGACCCCTTGGAAGGCGTGGGCTAAAGCACACGAAAATATGGAAATCGAATTCTAGTTTTTTGGATGAAAAATGCAAAAGACTAAGAACGATCATGGCGGGGCGGTGACTATGGTTCCTTAGGTCGTATTTGATAGTCTGGAAAATTTTTAGGCGATCCGGCTCCGGGGGCCCGACCCACTCGGAAGGCGTGGGCGATAGCACACAAGAATATGGGAATCGGGCGGAATTCTAGTTTTTTGGCCAAAAAATGCAAAGAATGAGGAACGATCATGGCGAGGCGGGGACTATGGTTCCTTAGGTCCTAATTGATGGCCCGAAAATTTTTTAGGCGATTCGAGTCCGGCGGCCCCGCCCACTCGGAAGGCATGGGCAATAGCACACAAAAATATGGTAATCGAGCGGAATTCTAGTTTTTTGGCCGAAAAACGCAATAAATGAGGAACGATCATGGCGGGGCGGTGATTATGGTTCCTTAGGTCGTATTTGATGGCCCGGAAAATATTAGGCGATCGGGGTCCACGGCTCCCGGGACCACTCGGAAGGCGTAAGCTATAGCACACGAAAATATGCAAATCGCGCGGAGTTCTAGTTTTTTGGCCGAAAAATGCAAAGCATTTGGAACGATCATGGTGGGGCGGTGATTATGGTACCTTAGGTCGTATTTGATAGTCCGAAAAAATTTTAGGCGATCGGGGTCCGCGGCTACCCGGACCATTTGGAAGGCGTGGGTATAGCACACGAAAATATGGGAATCTGGCATAATTCTAGTTGTTTGGCCGAAAAATGCAATAAATGAGAAACGATGATGGCGGGGCGGTTACTATGGTTCCTTAGGTCGTATTTGACGGCCCGGAAAAATTTTAGGCGATCGGGGTCCGGGGGTCCCGGAACCACTTGGAAGGGTGGGCAATAGCACACAAAAATATTGTAATCGGGCGGAATTCTAGTTTTTTGGTCGAAAAACGCAACAAATGAGGAATGATCATGGCTGGGCGGTGACTATGGTTCCTTTGGTCTTATTTGATAGTCCGGAAAAATATTAGGCGATAGGGTTCCGGAGGTCCCGGGATCACTCGGAAGGCGTGGGCTATAACACACAAAAATATGGGAATCGCGCGGAATTCTAGTTGTTATGTCGAAAAACGCAAAACACGAGAAACGATCATGGTGGGGTGGTTACTATGGTTCCTTAGGTCGTATTTGATGGCCCGGAAAATTTTTTGGCGATCGAGGTTCGGGGTTCCCGGGACCCCTTGGAAGGCGTGGGCTAAAGCACACGAAAATATGGAAATCGCGCGGAATTCTAGTTTTTTGGCTGAAAAACGCAAAAGACTAGGAACGATCATGGCGGGGCGGTGACTATGGATCCTTAGGTCGTATTTTATAGTCCGGAAAATTTTTAGGCGATCGGGGTTCGGGGTTCCCGGGACCCCTTGGAAGGCGTGGGCTAAAGCACACGAAAATCTGGAAATCGCGCGGAATTCTAGTTTTTTGGATGAAAAACGCAAAAGACTAGGAACGATCATGGCGGGGCGGTGACTATGGTTCCTTAGGTCGTATTTGATAGTCCGGAAAATTTTTAGGCGATCCTGCTCCGGGGGGCTCGACCCACTCGGAAGGCGTGGGCGATAGCACACAAAAATATGGGAATCGGGCTGAATTCTAGTTTTTTGGCAAAAAAATACAAAAAATGAGGAACGATCATGGCGAGGCGGGGACTATGGTTCCTTAGGTCCTAATTGATGGCCCGAAAATTTTTTAGGCGATCCGAGTCCGGCGGCCCGGCCCACTCGGAAGGCATGGGCAATAGCACACAAAAATATGGTAATCGAGCGGAATTCTAGTTTTTTGGCCGAAAAACGCAATAAATGAGGTACGATCATGGCGGGGCGGTGACTATGGTTCCTTAGGTCATATTTGATGGCCCGGAAAATTTTAGGCGATCGGGGTCCACGGCTCCCGGGACCACTCGGAAGGCGTAAGCTATAGCACACGAAAATATGCAAATCGCGCGGAGTTCTAGTTTTTTGGCCGAAAAATGCAAAGCATTTGGAACAATCATGGTGGGGCGGTGACTATGGTATCTTAGGTCGTATTTGATAGTCCAGAAAAATTTTAGGCGATCGGGGTCCGCGGCTCCCCGGACAACTTGGAAGGCGTGGGTATAGCACACGAAAATATGGGAATCGGGCGTAATTCTAGTTTTTTGGCCGAAAAATGTAAAAAATGAGAAACGATGATGGCAGGGCGGTTACTATGGTTCCTTAGGACGTATTTGACAGCCCGGAAATATTTTAGTCGATCGGGGTCCGGGGGTCCCGGAATCACTTGGGAGGGTGGGCAATAGCACACAAAAATATTGTAATCAGGCGAAATTCTAGTTTTTTGGCCGAAAAACGCAACAAATGAGGAATGATCATGGCTGGGCGGTGACTATGGTTCCTTTGGTCTTATTTGATAGTCCGGAAAAATATTAGGCGATAGGGGTCCGGAGGTCCCGGGACCACTCGGAAGGCGTGGGCTATAGGACATGAAAATATGGGAATCGCGCGGAATTCTAGTTTTTTGGTCGAAAACGCAAAAAATGAGGAACGATCATGGCGGGGTGGTTACTATGGTTCCTTAGGTCGTATTTGATGGCCCGGAAAATTTTTAGGCGATCGGGGTTCGGGGTTCCCGGGACCCCTTGGAAGGCGTGGGCTAAAGCACACGAAAATATGGAAATCGCGCGGAATTCTAGTTTTTTGGCTGAAAAATGCAAAAGACTAGGAACGATCATGGCGGGGCGGTGACTATGGTTCCTTAGGTCGTATTTGATCGTCCGGAAAATTTTTTGGCGATCGGGGTTCGGGGTTCCCGAGACCCCTTGGAAGGCGTGGGCTAAAGCACACTAAAATATGGAAATCGCGCGGAAATTCTAGTTTTTTGGGTGAAAAACGCAAAAGACTAGGAATGATCATGGCGGGGCGGTGACTATGGTTCCTTAGGTCGTATTTGATAGTTCGGAAAATTTTTAGGTGATCCGGCTCCGGGGGGCTCGACCCACTCGGAAGGCGTGGGCGATAGCACACAAAAATATGGGAATCGGGCGGAATTCTAGTTTTTTGGCCAAAAAATGAGGAACGATCATGGCGAGGCAGTGACTATGGTTCCTTAGGTCCTTATTGATGGCCCGAAAATTTTTTAGGCGATCCGAGTCCGGCGGCCCGGCCCACTCGGAAGGCGCGGGCAATAGCACACAAAAATATGGTAATCGAGCGGAATTCTAGTTTTTTGGCCGAAAAACGCAATAAATGAGGAACGATCATGGCGGGCGGTGACTATGGTTCCTTAGGTCGTATTTGATGGCCCGGAAAAATTTAGGCGATCGGGGTCCACAGCTCCCGGGACCACTCGGAAGGCGTAAGCTATAGCACACGAAAATATGCAAATCGCGCGGAGTTCTAGTTTTTTGGCCGAAAAATGCAAAGCATTTGGAACGATCATGGTGGAGCGGTGACTATGGTACCTTAGGTCGTATTTGATAGTCCGGAAAAATTTTAGGCGATCGGGGTCCGCGGCTACCCGGACCATTTGGAAGGCGTGGGTATAGCACACGAAAATATGGGAATCTGGCGTAATTCTAGTTTTTTGGCCGAAAAATGCAAAAAATGAGAAACGATGATGGCGGGGCGGTTACTATGGTTCCTTAGGTCGTATTTGACGGCCCGGAAAATTTTTAGGCGATCGGGGTCGGGGGGTCCCAGAACCACTTGGAAGTGTGGGCAGTAGCACACAAAAATATTGTAATCGGGCGGAATTCTAGTTTTTTGGCCGAAAAATGCAACAAATGAGGAATGATCATGGCTGGGCGGTGACTATGGTTCCTTCGGTCTTATTTAATAGTCCGGAAAAATATTAGGCGATAGGGGTCAGGAGGTTCCAGGACCACTCGGAAGGCGTGGGCTATAACACACAAAAATATGGGAATCGTGCGGAATTCTAGTTGTTTGGTCGAAAACGCAAAAAATGAGGAACGATCATGGCGGGGCGGTGACTATGGTTCCTTAGGTCGTATTTGATAGTCCGGAAAATTTTTTGGCGATAGGGGTCCGGAGGTCCAGGGACCACTCGGAAGGCGTGGGCTATAACACACAAAAATATGGAATCGCACGGAATTCTAGTTGTTTGGCCGAAAAATGCAAAAAATGAGGAACGATCCTGGCGGGGCGGATACTATGGTTCCTTAGGTCGTATTTGATAGTCCGAAAAAATTTTAGGCGATAGGGGTTAGGAGGTCCCGGGACCACTCGGAAGGCGTGGGCTATAACACACAAAAATATGGGAATCGTACGGAATTCTAGTTGTTTGGCCGAAAAACGCAAAAAATGAGGAACGATCATGGCGGGGCGGATATTATGGTTCCTTAGGTCGTATTTTATAGTCCGGAAAAATTTTAGGCGATAGGGGTCAGGAGGTCCCGGGACCCCTTGGAAGGCGTGGGCTAAAGCACACGAAAATATGGAAATCGCGGAATTCTAGTTTTTTGGCTGAAAAACGCAAAAAATGAGGAACGATCATGGCAGGGAGGTTACTATGGTTCCTTAGGTCGTATTTGATGGTCCGGAAAATTTTTAGACGATCCGGCTCCGGGGGGCCCGACACACTCGGAAGGCGTGGGAGATAGCACACAAAAATATGGGAATCGGGCGGAATTCTAGTTTTTTGGCCAAAAAATGCAAAAATGAGGAACGAACATGGCGAGGCGGTGACTGTGGTTCCTTAGGTCCTTATTGATGGCCCGAAAATATTTTAGGCGATCCGAGTCCGGCGGCCTGGCCCACTCGGAAGGTGTGGGCAATAGCACACAAAAATATGGTAATCTTGCGGAATTCTAGTTTTTTGGCCGAAAAACGCAATAAATGAGGAACGATCATGGCGGGGCGGTGACTATGGTTCCTTAGGTCGTATTTGATGGCCCGGAAAATTTTAGGCGATCGGGGTCCACGGCTCCCGTGACCACTCGGAAGGCGTAAGCTATAGCACACGAAAGTATGCAAATCGCGCGGAGTTCTAGTTTTTTGGCCGAAAAATGCAAAGCATTTGGAATGATTATGGTGGGGCAATGACTATGGTACCTTAGGTCGTATTTGATTGTCCGGAAAACTTTTAGGCGATCGGGGTCCTCGGTACCCCGGACCACTTGGAAGGCGTGGGTATAGCAAACGAAAATATGGGAATCGGGTGTAATTCTAGGTTTTTGGCCGAAAAATGCAAAAAATGAGAAACGATGATGGCGGGGCGGTTACTATGGTTCCTTTGGCCTTATTTGATTGTCCGGAAACATATTAGGAGATGGGGGTCCGGAGGTCCCGGGACCACTCGGAAGGCGTGGGCTATAACACACAAAAATATGGGAATCGCGCGGAATTCTAGTTGTTTGGCCGAAAAACGCAAAAAATGAGGAACGATCATGGCTGGGCGGTGACTATGGTTCCTTAGGTCTTACTGGATAGTCCGGAAAATTTATAGGCGATAGGGGTCTGGAGTTCCCGGTTTCACTTGGAAGGCGTGGGCTATAGGACACGAAAATATGGCAACCGCGCGGAATTCTAATTTTTTGGCCGAAAAACGGAAAAAACTAGGAACGATCATGGCTGGGCGGTGAGTATGGTTCCTTAGGTCTTATTTGATAGTCCGGAAAAATTTTAGGCGATAGGGTTCCAGAGACCCGGGACCACTCGGAAGGTGTGGGCTATAACACACAAAAATATGGGAATCTTGGGGAATTCTAGTTGTTTGGCCGAAAAACGCAAAAAAATAAGGAACAATCATCGCGGGGCGGATACTATGGTTCCTTAGGTCGTATTTGATTTCCCGAAAAAATTTTAGGCGATCGAGGTCCACGGCTCTTGGGACCACTCGGAATGCGTGGGTATAGCACACGAAAATATGGGAATCAGGCGAAATTCTAGGTCTTTTTCAGTATCATGCAAAAAATGTGGAAAGATCTTGGCAGGGCGGTGACTATGGTTCCTTTGGTCTTATTTGATTGTCCGGAAAAATATTAGGCGATGGGGGTCCGGAGGTCCCGGGACCACTCGGAAGGCGTGGGCTATAACACACAAAAATATGGGAATCGCGCGGAATTCTAGTTGTTTGTCCGAAAAACGCAAAAAATGAGGAACGATCATGGCTGGGAGATGACTATGGTTCCTTAGGTCGTATTTGATAGTCCGGAAAAATTTTAGGCGATAGGGGTCCGGAGTTCCCGGGTTCACTTGGAAGGCGTGGGCTATAGGACACGAAAATATGGGAATCGCGCGGAATTCTAGTTTTTTGGCCGAAAAACGGAAAAAAACTAGGAATGATCATGGCTGGGCTGTGACTATGGTTCCTTAGGTCTTATTTGATAGTCCGGAAAAATTTTAGGCTATAGGGGTTCGGAGACCCGGGACCACTCGGAAGGTGTGGGACACACAAAAATAAGGGAATCGCGCGGAATTCTAGTTGTTTGGCCGAAAAACGCAGAGACATAAGGAACGATCGTGGCGGGGCGGATACTATGGTTCCTTAGGTTGTATTTTATTTCCCGTAAAAATTTTAGGCGATCGGGGTCCGCGGCTCTTGGGACCACTCGGAATGCGTGGGTATAGCACACGAAAATATGGAATCGAGCGAAATTCTAGGTCTTTTTCAGTAACATGCAAAAAATGTGGAAACATCTTGGCAGGGCGGTGACTATGGTTGCTTTGGTTTTATTTGATAGTCCGGAAAAATATTAGGCGATAGGGGTCCGGAGGTCCCGGGACCACTCGGAAGGCGTGGGCTATAGCACACAAAAATATGGGAATCGGGCGGAATTCTAGTTTTTTGGCCAAAAAATGCAAAAAATGAGGAACGATCATGGCGAGGCGGTGACTATGGTTCCTTAGGTCCTAATTGATGGCCCGAAAACTTTTTAGGCGATCCGAGTACGGCGGCCTGGCCCACTCGGAAGGCGTGGGCAATAACACACAAAAATATGGTAATCGAGCGAAATTCTAGTTTTTTGGTCGTATTTGATAGTTCAGAAAAATTTTAGGCGATAGGGGTTCGGAGTTCCCGGGTTCACTTGGAAGGCGTGGGCTTTAGGACAAGAAAATATGGGAATCGCGCGGAATTCTAGTTTTTTGGCCGAAAAACGAAAAAAACTAGGAACGACCATGGCTGGGCGGTGACTATGGTTCCTTTGGTCTTATTTGATAGTCCAGAAAAATATTAGGCGATAGGGGTCCGGAGGTCCCGGGACCACTCGGAAGGCGTAGGCTATAACACACAAAAATATGGGAATCGCGCGGAATTCTAGTTGTTTGGCCGAAAAACGCAAAAAATGAGGAACGATCATGGCGGGGCGGATACTATGGTTCCTTAGGTCGTATTTGATTGCCCGGAAAATTTTTAGGCGATCGGGGTCCGCGGCTCTTGGGACCACTTGGAATGCATGGGTATAGCACACGTAAATATGGGAATCGGGCGAAATTCTAGATCTTTTTCAGTAACATGCAAAAAATGTGGAAAGATCTTGGCAGGACGGTGACTATGGTTCCTTCGGTCTTATTTGATAGTCCGGAAAAATATTAGGCGATAGGGGTCTGAAGGTCCCGTGACCACTCGGAAGGCGTGGGCTATAACATATAAAAATATGGGAATCGCGCGAAATTCTAGTTGTTTGGCCGAAAAATGCAACAAATGAGGAACGATCATGGCGGGGTGGTTACTATGGTTCCTTAGGTCATATTTGATGGCCCGGAAAACTTTTAGGCGATTGGGGTTCGGGGTTCCCGAGACCCCTTGGAAGGCGTGGGCTAAATTTAGCACACGAAAATATGGAAATCGCGCGGAATTCTAGTTTTTTGGCTGAAAAACACAAAAGACTAGGAACGATCATGGCGGGGTGGTGACTATGGTTCCTTAGGTCGTATTTGATAGTCCGGAAAATTTTTAGGCGATCTGGCTCCGGGGGGCCCGACCCACTCGGAAGGCGTGGGCGATAGCACACAAAAATATGGGAATCAGGCGGAATTTTAGTTTTTTGGCGAAAAAATGCAAAAAATGAGGAACGATCATGGCGAGGCGGTGACTATGGTTCCTTAGGTCCTAATTGATGGCCCGAAAATTTTTTAAGCGATCTGAGTCCGGCGGCCCGGCCCACTCGGAAGGCGTGGGCAATAGCACACAAAAATATGGTAATCGAGCGAAATTCTAGTTTTTTGGCCGAAAAACGCAATAAATGAGGAACGATCACGGCGGGGCGGTGACTATGGTTCCTTAGCTCGTATTTGATGGCCCGAAGAATTTTAGGCGATCGGGGTCCACGGTTCCTGGGACCACTCGGAAGGCGTAAGCTATAGCACACGAAAATATGCAAATCGCGCGGAGTTCTAGTGTTTTTGCCGAAAAATGCAAAGCATTTGGAACGATCATGGTGGGGCGGTGACTATGGTACCTTAGGTCGTATTTGATAGTCCAGAAAATTTTTAGGCGATCGGGGTCCGCGGCTCCCCGGACCACTTGGAAGGCGTGGGTATAGCACACGAAAATATGGGAATCGGGCGTAATTCTAGTTTTTTGGCCGAAAAATGCAAAAGATGAGAAACGATGATGGCGGGGCTGTTACTATGGTTCCTTAGGTCGTATTTGACGGCCCGGAAAAATTTTAGGCGATCGGGGTCCGGGGGTCCCGGAACCACTTGGAAGGGTGGGCAATAGCACACAAAAATATTGTAATCGGGCGGAATTCTAGTTTTTTGGCCGAAAAACGCAACAAATGAGGAATAATCATGGCTGGGCAGTGACTATGGTTCCTTAGGTCGTATTTGATAGTCCGGAAAAATTTTAGGCGATAGGGGTCCGGAGTTCCCGGGTTCACTTGGAAGGCGTGGGCTATAGGACACGAAAATATGGGAATTGCGCGGAATTCTTGTTTTTTGGCCGAAAAACGGAAAAACTAGGAACGATCATGGCTGGGCGGTGACTATGGTTCCTTAGGTCTTATTTAATAGTTCGGAAAAATTTTAGGCGATAGGGGTCTGGACACCCGGGACCACTCGGAAGGTAACACACAAAAATATGGGATCGCGCGGAATTCTAGTTGTTTGGCCGAAAAACGCAAAAAATGAGGAACAATCATGGCGGGGCGGATACTATGGTTCCTTAGGTCGTATTTGATAGTCCGGAAAATTTTTAGGCGATAGGGGTCCGGAGTTCCCGGTTTAACTTGGAAGGCGTGGGCTATAGGACACGAAAATATGGCAACCGCGCGGAAATCTAGTTTTTTGGCCGAAAAACAGAACAAACTAGGAACGATCATGGCTGGGCGGTGAGTATGGTTCCTTAGGTCTTATTTGATAGTCCGGAAAAATTTTAGGCGATACGGTTCCGGAGACCCGGGACCACTCGGAAGGTGTGGGCTATAACACACAAAAATATGGGAATCTTGCGGAATTCTAGTTGTTTGGCCAAAAAACGCAAACAAATAAGGAACAATCATGGCGGGGCGGATACTATGGTTCCTTAGGTCGTATTTGATTGCCCGGAAAAATTTTAGGCGATGGGGGTCCGGAGGTCTCGGGACCACTCGGAAGGCGTGGGCTATAACACACAAAAATATGGGAATCGCGCGGAATTCTAGTTGTTTGGCCGAAAAACGCAAAAAATGAGGAACGATAATGGCTGGGCGGTGACTATGGTTTCTTAGGTCGTATTTGATAGTCCGGAAAAATTTTAGGCGATAGGGGTCCGGAGTTCCCGGGTTCACTTGGAAGGCGTGGGCTATAGGACATGAAAAGATGGGAATCGCGCGGAATTCTAGTTTTTTGCCGAAAAACGAAAAAAACTAGGAACGATCATGGATGGGCGGTGACTATGGTTCCTTAGGTCTTATTTGATAGTCCGGAAAAATTTTAGGCTATAGGGGTCCGGAGACCCGGGACCACTCGGAAGGCGTGGGTTATAACACAAAAAAATATGGGATCGCGCGGAATTCTAGTTGTTTGGCCGAAAAACGCAAAAAATGAGGAACGATCATGGCAGGGCGGATACTATGGTTCCTTAGGTCGTATTTTGTAGTCCGGAAAAATTTTAGGCGATAGGGGTCCGGAGGTCCCGGGACCACTCGGAAGGTGTGGGCTATAACACACAAAAATATAGGAATCGCGCGGAATTCTAGTTGTTTGGCCGAAAAACGCAAAAAATAAGGAACGATCATGGCGGGGCGGATACTATGGTTCCTTAGGTCGTATTTGATTGCACAGAAAAATTTTAGGCGATCGGGGTCCGCGACTCTTGGGGCCACTCGGAATGCGGGGGTATAGCACACGAAAATATGGGAATCAAGCGAAATTCTAGGTCTTTTTCAGTAACATGCAAAAATTATGGAAAGATCTTGGCAGGGCGGTGACTATGGTTACTTTGGTCTTATTTGATTGTCCGGAAAAATATTAGGCGATGGGGGTCCGGAGGTCCCGGGACCACTCGGAAGGCGTGGGCTATAACACACAAAAATATGGGAATCGCGCGGAATTCTAGTTGTTTGGCTGAAAAACGCAAAAAATGAGGAACGATCATGGCTGGGAGATGACTATGGTTCCTTAGGTCGTATTTGATAGTCTGGAAAAATTTTAGGCGATAGGGGTCCGGAGTTCCCGGGTTCACTTGGAAGGCGTGGGCTATAGGACACGAAAATATGGGAATCGCGCGGAATTCTAATTTTTTGGCCGAAAAACGGAAAAAAACTAGGAACGATCATGGCTGGGCGGTGACTATGGTTCCTTAGGTCTTATTTGATAGTCCGGAAAAATTTTAGGCGATAGGGGTTCGGAGACCCTGGACCACTCGGAAGGTGTGGGACACACAAAAATATGGGAATCGCGCGGAATTCTAGTTGTTTGGCCGAAAAACGCAAAGAAATAAAGAACGATCATGGCGGGGCGGATACTATGGTTCCTTAGGTTGTATTTTATTTCCCGTAAAAATTTTAGGCGATCGGGGTCCGCGACTCTTGGGACCACTCGGAATGCGTGGGTATAGCACACGAAAATATGGAATCGAGCGAAATTCTAGGTCTTTTTCAGTAACATGCAAAAAATGTGGAAACATCTTGGCAGGGCGGTGACTATGGTTGCTTTGGTTTTATTTGATAGTCCGGAAAAATATTAGGCGATAGGGGTCCGGAGGTCCCGGGACCACTCGGAAGGCGTGGGCTATAACACACAAAAATATGGGAATCGCGCGGAATTCTAGTTGTTTGGCCGAAAAACTAAAAAAAATGAGGAACGATCATGGCGAGGCGGTGACTATGGTTCCTTAGGTCCTAATTGATGGCCCGAAAATTTTTTAGGCGATCCGAGTCCGGCGGCCTGGCCCACTCGGAAGGCGTGGGCAATAGCACACAAAAATATGGTAATCGAGCGGAATTCTAGTTTTTTGGTCGTATTTGATAGTTCGGAAAAATTTTAGGCGATAGGGGTTCGGAGTTCCCGGGTTCACTTGGAAGGCGTGGGCTTTAGGACAAGAAAATATGGGAATCGCGCGGAATTCTAGTTTTTTGGCCGAAAAACGGAAAAAACTAGGAACGATCATGGCTGGGCGGTGACTATGGTTCCTTAGGTCTTATTTGATAGTCCGGAAAAATTTTAGGCAATAGGGGTCCGAAGACCCGGGACCACTCGGAAGGCGTAGGCTATAACACACAAAAATATGGGATCGTGCGGAATTCTAGTTGTTTTGCCGAAAAATGCAAAAAATGAGGAACGATCATGGCGGGGCGGATACTATGGTTCCTTAGGTCGTATTTGATTGCCCGGAAAACTTTTAGGCGATTGGGGTTCGGGGTTCCCGAGACCCCTTGGAAGGCGTGGGCTAAATTTAGCACACGAAAATATGGAAATCGCGTGGAATTCTAGTTTTTTGGCTGAAAAACGCAAAAGACTAGGAACGATCATGGCGGGGTGGTGACTATGGTTCCTTAGGTCGTATTTGATAGTCCGAAAAATTTGTAGGCGATCCGGCTCCGGGGGGCCCGACCCACTCGGAAGGCGTGGGCGATAGCACACAAAAATATGGGAATCAGGCAGAATTTTAGTTTTTTGGCCAAAAAATGCAAAAAATGAGGAACGATCATGGCGAGGTGGTGACTATGGTTCCTTAGGTCCTAATTGATGGCCCGAAATTTTTTTAGGCGATCCGAGTCCGGCGGCCCGGCCCATTCGAAAGGCGTGGGCAATAGCACACAAAAATATGGTAATCGAGCGGAATTCTAGTTTTTTGGCCGAAAAATGCAATAAATGAGGAACGATCATGGCGGGGCGGTGACTATGGTTCCTTAGCTCGTATTTGATGGCCCGGAAAATTTTAGGCGATCGGGGTCCACGGTTCCCAGGACCACTCGGAAGGCGTAAGCTATAGCACACGAAAATATGCAAATCGCGCGGAGTTCTAGTGTTTTGGCCGAAAAATGCAAAGCATTTGGAACGATCATGGTGGGGCGGTGACTATGGTACCTTAGGTCGTATTTGATAGTCCAGAAAATTTTTAGGCGATCGGGGTCCGCGGCTCCCCGGACCACTTGGAAGGCGTGGGTATAGCACACGAAAATATGGGAATCGGGCGTAATTCTAGTTTTTTGGCCGAAAAATGCAAAAAATGAGAAACGATGATGGCGGGGCTGTTACTATGGTTCCTTAGGTCGTATTTGACAGCCCGGAAAAATTTTAGGTGATCGGGGTCCGGGGGTCCCGGAACCACTTGGAAGGGTGGGCAATAGCACACAAAAATATTGTAATCGGGCGGAATTCTAGTTTTTTGGCCGAAAAATGCAACAAATGAGGAATAATCATGGCTGGGCAGTGACTATGGTTCCTTAGGTCGTATTTGATAGTCCGGAAAAACTTTAGGCGATAGGGGTCCGGAGTTCCCGGGTTCACTTGGAAGGCGTGGGCTATAGGACACGAAAATATGGGAATTGCGCGGAATTCTTGTTTTTTGGCCGAAAAACGGAAAAAACTAGGAACGATCATGGATGGGCGGTGACTATGGTTCCTTAGGTCTTATTTAATAGTTCGGAAAAATTTTAGGCGATAGGGGTCTGGAGACCCGGGACCACTCGGAAGGTAACACACAAAAATATGGGATCGCGCGGAATTCTAGTTGTTTGGCCGAAAAACGCAAAAAATGAGGAACAATCATGGCGGGGCGGATACTATGGTTCCTTAGGTCGTATTTGATAGTCCAGAAAAATTTTAGGCGATAGGGGTCCGGAGGTCCCGGGACCACTCGGAAGGTGTGGGCACACAAAAATATGGGAATCGCGCGGAATTCTAGTTGTTTGGCCGAAAAACGCAAAAAATGAGGAACAATCATGGCGGGGTGGTTACTATGGTTGCTTAGGTCATATTTGATGGCCCGAAAATTTTTTAGGCGATCGGGGCTCCCGGGACCCCTTGGAAGGCGTGGGCTAAAGCACACGAAAATATGGAAATCTCGCGGAATTCTAGTTTTTTGGCTGAAAAACGCAAAAGACTAGGAATGATCATGGCGGGGCGGTGACTATGGTTCCTTAGGTCGTATTTGATAGTCCAGAAAATTTTTAGGCGATCCGGCTCCGGGGGGCCCGACCCACTCGGAAGGCGTGGGCGATAGCACACAAAAATATGGGAATCAGGCGAAATTCTAGTTTTTTGGCCAAAAAATGCAAAAAATGAGGAACAATCATGGCGAGGCGGTGACTATGGTTCCTTAGGTCCTAATTGGAGGCCCGAAATTTTTTTACGCGATCCGAGTCCGGCGGCCCCGCCCACTCGGAAGGCGTGGGCAATAGCACACAAAAATATGGTAATCGAGCGGAATTCTAGTTTTTTGGCCGAAAAACGCAATAAATGAGGAACGATCATGGCGGGGCGGTGACTATGATTTCTTAGCTCGTATTTGATGGCCCGGAATATTTTAGGAGATCGGGGTCCACGGCTCCCGGGACCACTCGGAAGGCGTAAGCTATAGCACACGAAAATATGCAAATCGCGCGGAGTTCTAGTTTTTTGGCCGAAAAATGCAAAGCATTTGGAACGATCATGGTGGGGTGGTGACTATGGTACCTTAGGTCGTATTTGATAGTTCGGAAAAATTTTAGGCGATCGGGTATAGCACACGAAAATATGGGAATCGGGCGTAATTCTAGTTTTTTGGCCGAAAAATGCAAAAAATGAGAAACGATGATGGTGGGGCGGTTACTTTGGTTCCATAGGTCGTATTTGATGGCCCGGAAAAAATTTAGGCGATCGGGGTCCGGGGGTCCGGGAACCACTTAGAAGGGTGGGTAATAGCACACAAAAATATTATAATCGGGCAAAATTCTAGTTTTTTTGCCGAAAAACGCTACAAATGAGGAATGATCATAGCTGGGCGGTGACTATGGTTCCTCTGGTCGTATTTGATAGTCCGGAAAAATTTTAGGCGATAGGGGTCCGGAGTTCCCGGGTTCACTTGGAAGGCGTGGGCTATAGTACACGAAAATATGGGAATCGCGCGGAATTCTAGTTTTTTGGCCGAAAAACGGAAAAAACTAGGAACGATCATGGCTGGGCGGTGACTATGGTTCCTTAAGTCTTATTTGATAGTCCAGAAATATTTTAGGCGATAGGGGTCCGGAGACCCGGGACCACTCGGAAGGCGTGGGCTATAACACACAAAAATATGGGATCGCGCGGAATTCTAGTCGTTTGGCCGAAAAACGCAAAAAATGAGGAATGATCATGGCGGGCCGGATACTATGGTTCCTTAGGTCGTATTTGATAGTCCGGAAAAATTTTAGGCGATAGGTGTCCGGAGGTCCCGGGACCACTCGGAAGGTGTGGGCTATAACACACAAAAATAAGGGAATCGCGCGAAATTCTAGTTGTTTGGCCGAAAAATGCAAAAAATAAGGAACGATCATGGCGGGGTGGATACTATGGTTCCTTAGGTCGTATTTGATTTCCAGGAAAATTTTAGGCGATCGGGGTCCGCGGCTCTTGGGACCACTCGGAATGCGTGGGTATAGCACACAAAAATATGGGAATCGGTCGAAATTCTAGGTCTTTTTCAGTAACATGCAAAAAATGTGGAAAGATCTTGGTAGGGCGGTGACTATGGTTCCTTTGGTCTTATTTGATAGTCCGGAAATATATTAGGCGATAGGGGTCCGGAGGTCCCGGGACCACTCGGAAGGCGTGGGCTATAACACACAAAACATGGGAATCGCGCGGAATTCTAGTTGTTTGGCCGAAAAATGCAAAAAATGAGGAACGATCATGGCGGGGCAGATACTATGGTTCCTTAGGTCATATTTGATAGTCTGGAAAAAATTTAGGCGATAGGGGTCAGGAGGTCCCGGGAACACTCGTAAGGCGTGGGCTATAACACACAAAAATATGGGAATCGCGCGGAATTCTAGTTGTTTGGCCGAAAAATGCATAAAATGAGGAACGAGCTTGGCAGGGTGGTTACTATAGTTCCTTAGGTCGTATTTGATGGCCCGGAAAATTTTTAGGCGATCGGGGTTCCCGGGACCCCTTGGAAGGCGTGGGCTAAAGCACACGAAAATATGGAAATCGCGCGGAATTCTAATTTTTTGGCTGAATAACGCAAAAGACTAGGAACGATCATGGCGGGGCGGTGACTATGGTTCCTTAGGTCGTATTTTATAGTCCGGAAAATTTTTAGGCGATCCGGCTCCGGGGGGCCCGACCCACTCGGAAGGCGTGGGCGATAGCACACAAAAATATGGGAATCGGGCAGAATTCTAGTTTTTTGGCCAAAAAATGCAAAAAATGAGGAACGATCATGGCGAGGCGGTGACTATGGTTCCTTAGGTCCTAATTGATTGGCCGAAAATTTTTTAGGCGATCCGAGTCCGGCGGCCCGGCCCACTCGGAAGGCGTGGGCAATAGCACACAAAAATATGGTAATCGAGCGGAATTCTATTTTTTTTGCAAAAAAATGCAAAAATGAGGAACGATCATGGCGAGGTGGTGACTATGGTTCCTTAGGTCCTAATTGATGGCCCGAAAAGTTTTTAGGCGATCCGAGTCCGGCGGCCCTGCCCACTCGGAAGGCGTGGGCAATAGCACACAAAAATATGGTAATCGAGCGGAATTCTAGTTTTTTGGCCGAAAAATGCAGTAAATGAGGAACGATCATGGCGGGGCGGTGACTATGGTTCCTTAGGTCGTATTTGATGGCCCAAAAAATTTTAGGCGATCGGGGTCCACGGCTCCCGGGACCACTCGGAAGGCGTAAGCTATAGCACAGTATAATATGCAAATCGCGCGGAGTTCTAGTTTTTTGGCCGAAAAATGCAAAGCATTTGGTACGATCATGGTGGGGCGGTGACTATGGTACCTTAGGTCGTATTTGATAGTCCAAAACATTTTTAGGCGATCGGGGTCCGCGGCTCCCCGGACCACTTGGAAGGCGTGGGTATAGCACACGAAAATATGGGAATCGGGCGTAATTCTAGTTTTTTGGCCGAAAAATGCAAAAAATGAGAAACGATGATGGCGGGGCTGTTACTATGGTTCCTTAGGTCGTATTTGACGGCCCGGAAAAATTTTAGGCGATCGGGGTCCGGGGGTCCCGGAACCACTTGGAAGGGTGGGCAATAGCACACAAAAATATTGTAATCGGGCGAAATTCTAGTTTTTTTGACGAAAAACGCAACAAATGAGGAATGACCATGGCTGGGCGGTGACTATGGTTCCTTAGGTCGTATTTGATAGTCCGTAAAAATTTTAGGCGATAGGGGTCCGGAGTTCCCGGGTTCACTTGGAAGGCGTGGGCTATAGGACACGAAAATATGGGAATCGCGCGGAATTCTAGTGTTTTGGCCGAAAAACGGAAAAAACTAGGAACGATCATGGCTGGGCGGTGACTATGGTTCCTTAGTTCTTATTTGATAGTCCGGAAAAATTTTAGGCGATAGGGGTCTGGAGACCCGGGACCACTCGAAAGGCGTGGGCTATAACACACAAAAACATGGGATGGCGCGGAATTCTAGTTGTTTGGCCGAAAAACGCAAAAAAATAAGGAACGATCATGGCGGGGCGGATACTATGGTTCCTTAGGTCATATTTGATTGCCCGGAAAATTTTTAGGCGAACGGGGTCCGCGGCTCTTGGGACCACTCGGAATACGTGGGTATAGCACACGAAAATGTGGGAATCGGGCGAAATTCTATGTCTTTTTCAGTAACATGCAAAAAATGTGGAAAGATCTTGGCAAGGCGGTGACTATGGTTCCTTTGGTCTTATTTAATAGTCCGGAAAAATATTAGGCGATAGGGGTCCGGAGGTCCCGGGACCACTCGGAAGGCGTGGGCTATAACACAAAAATATGGGAATCGCGCGGAATTCTAGTTGTTTGGCCGAAAAATGCAAAAAATGAGGAACGATCATGGCGGGGCGGATACTATGGTTCCTTAGGTCGTATTTCATAGTCCGGAAAAATTTTAGGCGATAGGGGTCCGGAGGTCCCGGGACCACTCGGAAGGTGTGGGCTATAACACACAAAAATATGGGAATCGCGCGGAATTCTAGTTGTTTGGCCAAAAAACGCAAAAAATAAGGAACGATCATGGCGGGGCGGATACTATGGTTCCTTAGGTCGTATTTGATTGCCAGAAAAAATATTAGGCGATCGGGGTCCGCGGCTCTTGGGACCACTCGGAATGCGTGGGTATAGCACACGAAAATATGGGAATCGGGCGAAATTCTAGGTCTTTTTCAGTAACATGCAAAAAATGTGGAAAGATCTTGGCAGGGCGGTGACTATGGCTCCTTTGGTCTTATTTGATTGTCCAGAAAAAAATTAGGCGATGGGGGTCCGGAGGTCCCGGGACCACTCGGAAGGCGTGGGCTATAACACACAAAAATATGGGAATCGCGTGGAATTCTAGTTGTTTGGCCGAAAAATGCAAAAAATGAGGAACGATCATGGCTGGGCGGTGACTATGGTTCCTTAGGTCGTATTTGATAGTCCTGAAAATTTTAGGCGATAGGGGTCTGGAGTTCCCGGGTTCACTTGGAAGGCGTGGGCTATAGGACACGAAAATATGGGAATCGCGCGGAATTCTAGTTTTTTGGCCGAAAAATGCAAAAAATGAGAAACGATGATCGCGGGGCTGTTACTATGGTTCCTTAGGTCGTATTTGATGGCCCGGAAAAATTTTAGGCGATCGGGGTCCGGGGGTTCCGGAACCACTTGGAAGGGTGGGTAATAGCACACAAAAATATTGTAATCGGGCGGAATTCTAGTTTTTTGGCCGAAAAACGCAACAAATGAGGAATGATCATGGTTGGGCGGTGACTATGGTTCCTTAGGTCGTATTTGATAGTCCGGAAAAATTTTACGCGATAGGGGTCCGGAGTTCCCGGGTTCACTTGGAAGGCGTGGGCTATAGGACACGAAAATATGGGAATCGCGCGGAATTCTAGTTTTTTGACCGAAAAACGGAAAAAACTAGGAACGATCATGGCTGGGCGGTGACTATGGTTCCTTAGGTCTTATTTGATAGTCCAAAAAAATTTTAGGCGATAGGGGTCCGGAGACCCGGGACCACTCGGAAAGCGTGGGCTATAACAAACAAAAATATGGGATCGCGCGGAATTCTAGTTGTTTGGCCGAAAAACACAAAAAATGAGGAACGATCATGGCGGGGCGGATACTATGGTTCCTTAGGTCGTATTTGATAGTCCGGAAAAATTTTAGGCGATAGGGGTCCGGAGGTCCCGGGACCACTCGGAAGGTGTGGGCTATAACACACAAAAATATGGGAATCGCGCGGAATTCTAGTTGTTTGGCCGAAAAATGCAAAAAATGAGGAACGATCATGGCGGGGCGGATACTATGGTTCCTTAGGTCGTATTTGATAGTCCGGAAAAATTTTAGGCGATAGGGGTCCGGAGGTCCCGGGACCACTCGGAAGGTGTGGGCTATAACACACAAAAATATGGGAATCGCGCGGAATTCTAGTTGTTTGGCCGAAAAATGCAAAAAATAAGGAACGATCATGGCGGGGCGGATACTATGGTTCCTTAGGTCGTATTTGATTGCCCGAAAAAATTTTAGGCGATCGGGGTCCGCGGCTCTTGGGACCACTCGGAATGCGTGGGTATAGCACACGAAAATATGGGAATCGGGCGAAATTCTAGGTCTTTTTCAGTAACATGCAAAAAATGTGAAAAGATCTTGGCAGGGCGGTGACTATGGTTCCTTTGGTCTTATTTGATTGTCCGGAAAAATATTAGGCGATGGGGGTCCGGAGGTCCCGGGACCACTCGGAAGGCGTGGGCTATAACATACAAAAATATGGGAATCGCGTGGAATTCTAGTTGTTTGGCCGAAAAACGCAAAAAATGAGGAACGATCATGGCTGGGCGGTGACTATGGTTCCTTAGGTCGTATTTGATAGTCCGGAAATTTTTAGGCGATAGGGGTCCGGAGTTCCCGGGTTCACTTGAAAGGCGTGGGCTATAGGACACGAAAATATGGGAATCGCGCGAAATTCTAGTTTTTTGGCTGAAAAACGGAAAAAACTAGGAACGATCATGGCTGGGCGGTGACTATGGATCCTTAGGTCTTATTTGATAGTCCGGAAAAATTTTAGGCGATAGGGGTCCGGAGACCCGGGACTACTCGGAAGGTGTGGGCTATAACACACAAAAATATGGGATCGCGCGGAATTCTAGTTGTTTGGCCGAAAAACGCAAAAAATGTGGAAAGATCATGGCTGGGAGTTGACTATGGTTCCTTTGGTCTTATTTGATAGTCCGAAAAAATATTAGGCGATGGGGGTCCGGAGGTCCCGGGACCACTCGGAAGGTGTGGGCTATAACACACAAAAATATGGGAATCGCGTGGAATTCTAGTTTTTTGCCCGAAAAACGGAAAAAACTAGGAACGATCATGGCTGGGCGGATACTATGGTTCCTTAGGTCGTATTTCATAGTCCGGAAAAATTTTAGGCGATATGGGTCCGGAGGTCCCGGGACCACTCGGAAGGTATGGGCTATAACACACAAAAATATGGGAATCGCGCGGAATTCTAGATTTTTGGCCGAAAAACGAAAAAAACTAGGAACGATCATGGCTAGGCGGTGACTATGGTTCCTTAGGTCTTATTTGATAGTCCGGAAAAATTTTAGGCGATCGGGGTCCGCGGCTCTTGGGACCACTCGTAATGCGTGGGTATAGCACACGAAAATATGGGAATCGGACGAAATTCTAGGTCTTTTTTAGTAACATGCAAAAAATGTGGAAAGATCTTGGCAGGGCGGTGACTATGGTTCCTTTGGTCTTATTTGATAGTCCGGGAAAATATTAGGCGATAGGGGTCTGGAGACCCGGGACCACTCGGAAGGCGTGGGCTATAACACACAAAAATATGGGATCGCGCGGAATTCTAGTTGTTTGGCTGAAAAACACAAAAAATGAGGAATGATCATGGCGGGGCGGATACTATGGTTCCTTAGGCCGTATTTGATAGTCCGGAAAAATTTTAGGCGATAGGGGTCCGGAGGTCCCGGGACCACTCGGAAGGTGTGGGCTATAACACACAAAAATATGGGAATCGCGCGGAATTCTAGTTGTTTGGCCTAAAAACGCAAAAAATAAGGAACGATCATGGCGGGGCGGATACTATGGTTCCTTAGGTCGTATTTGATTTCCCGGAAAAAGTTTAGGCGATCGGGGTCCGCGGCTCTTGGGACCACTCGGAATGCGTGGGTATAGCACACGAAAATATGGGAATCGGGCGAAATTTTAGGTCTTTTTCAGTAACATGGAAAAAATGTGGAAAGTTCTTGGCAGGGCGGTGACTATGGTTCCTTTGGTCTTATTTGATTGTCCGGAAAAATATTAGGCGATTGGGGTCCGGAGGTCCCGGGACCACTCGGAAGGCGTGGGCTATAACACACAAAAACATGGGAATCGCGCGGAATTCTAGTTGTTTGGCCGAAAAACACAAAAAATGAGGAACGATCATGGGGGGGCAGATACTATGGTTCCTTAGGTCGTATTTGATAGTCCGGAAAATTTTAGGCGATAGGGGTCAGGAGGTCCCGGGACCACTCGTAAGGCGTGGGCTATAACACACAAAAATATGGGAATCGCGCGGAATTCTAGTTGTTTGGCCGAAAAATGCATAAAATGAGGAACGATCATGGAGGGGTGGTTACTATAGTTCCTTAGGTCGTATTTGATGGCCCGGAAAATTTTTAGGCGATCGGGGTACCCGGGACCCATTGGAAGGCGTGGGCTAAAGCACACGAAAATATGTAAATCCCGCGGAATTCTAGTTTTTTGGCTGAATAACGCAAAAGACTAGGAATGATCATGGCGGGTCGGTGACTATGGTTCCTTAGGTCGTATTTGATAGTCCGGAAAATTTTTAGGCAATCCGGCTCCGGGGGGCCTGACCCACTCGGAAGGCGTGAGCTATAACACACAAAAATATGGGAATCGCGCGGAATTCTAGTTTTTTGCCCGAAAAATGGAAAAAACTAGGAACGATCATGGCTGGGCGGATACTATGGTTCCTTAGGTCGTATTTCATAGTCCGGAAAAATTTTAGGCGATAGGGGTCCGGAGGTCCCGGGACCACTCGGAAGGTGTGGGCTATAACACACAAAAATATGGGAATCGCGCGGAATTCTAGTTTTTTGGTTGAAAAACGGAAAAAACTAGGAACGATCATGGCTAGGCGGTGACTATGGTTCCTTAGGTCTTATTTGATAGTCCGGAAAAATTTTAGGCGATCGGGGTCTGCGGCTCTTGGGACCACTCGGAATGCGTGGGTATAGCACAAGAAAATATGGGAATCGGGCGAAATTCTAGGTCTTTTTAAGTAACATGCAAAAAATGTGGAAAGATCTTGGCAGGGCGGTGACTATGGTTCCTTCGGTCTTATTTGATAGTCCGGAAAAATATTAGGCGATAGGGGTCCGGAGACCCGGGACCACTCGGAAGGCGTGGGCTATAACACACAAAAATATGGGATCGCGCGGAATTCTAGTTGTTTGGCCGAAAAACACAAAAAATGAGGAACGATCATGGTGGGGCGGATACTATGGTTCCTTAGGTCGTATTTGATAGTCCGGAAAAATTTTAGGCGATAGGGGTCCGGAGGTCCCGGGACCACTCGGAAGGTGTGGGCTATAACACACAAAAATATGGGAATCGCGCGAAATTCTAGTTGTTTGGCCGAAAAACGCAAAAAATAAGGAACGATCATGCCGAGGCGGATACTATGGTTCCTTAGGTCGTATTTGATTTCCAGCAAAATTTTAGGCGATCGGGGTCTGCGGCTCTTGGGACCACTCGGAATGCGTGGGTATAGCACACAAAAATAAGGGAATCGGGCGAAATTCTAGGTCTTTTTCAGTAACATGCAAAAAATGTGGAAAGATCTTGGCAGGGCGGTGACTATGGTTCCTTTGGTCTTATTTGATAGTCCGGAAAAATATTAGGCGATAGGGGTCCGGAGGTCCCGGGACCACTCGGAAGGCGTGGGCTATAACACACAAAAATATGGGAATCGCGCGGAATTCTAGTTGTTTGGCCGAAAAACGCAAAAAATGAGGAACGATCATGGCGGGGCGGATACAATGGTTCCTTAGGTCGTATTTGATAGTCTGGAAAAATTTTAGGCGATAGGGGTCAGGAGGTCCCGGGACCACTCGTAAGGCGTGGGCTATAACACACAAAAATATGGGAATCGCGCGGAATTCTAGTTGTTTGGCCGAAAAATGCATAAAATGAGGAACGATCATGGCGGGGTGGTTACTCTAGTTCCTTAGGTCGTATTTGATGGCCCGGAAAATTTTTAGGCGATCGGGGTTGCCGGGACCCCTTGGAAGGCGTGGGTTAAAGCACACGAAAATATAGAAATCGCGCGAAATTCTAGTTTTTTGGCTGAATAATGCAAAAGACTAGGAACGATCATGGCAGGGCGGTGACTATGGTTCCTTAGGTCGTATTTGATAGTCCGGAAAATTTTTAGGCGATCCGGCTCCGGGGGGCCTGACCCACTCGGAAGGCGTGGGCGATAGCACACAAAAATATGGGAATCGGGCGGAATTCTAGTTTTTTGGCCAAAAAATGCAAAAAATGAGGAACGATCATGGCGAGGCGGTGACTATGGTTCCTTAAGTCCTAATTGATTGGCCAAAAATTTTTTAGGCGATCCGAGTCCGGCGCCTCGACCCACTCGGAAGGCGTGGGCAATAGCACACAAAAATATGGTAATCGAGGCGGAATCCTAGTTTTTTGGCCAAAAAATGCAAAAAATGAGGAACGATCATGGCGAGGCGGTGACTATGGTTCCTTAGGTCCTAATTGATGGCCCGAAAAGTTTTTAGGCGATCCGAGTCCGGCGGCCTGGCCCACTCGGAAGGCGTGGGCAATAGCACACAAAAATATGGTAATCGAGCGGAATTCTAGTTTTTTGGCCGAAAATGCAATAAATGAGGAACGATCATGGCGGGGCGGTGAATATGGTTCCTTAGGTCGTATTTGATGGCCCGGAAAATTTTAGGCGATCGGGGTCCACGGCTCCCGGGACCACTCAGAAGGCGTAAGCTATAGCACACTAAAATATGCAAATCGCGCGGAGTTCTAGTTTTTTGGCCGAAAAATGCAAAGCATTTGGTACGATCATGGTGGGGCGGTGACTATGGTACCTTAGGTCGTATTTGATAGTCCAGAAAATTTTTAGGCGATCGGGGTCCGCGGCTCCCCGGACCACTTGGAAGGCGTGGGTATAGCACACGAAAATATGGGAATCGGGCGTAATTCTAGTTTTTTGGCCGAAAAATGCAAAAAATGAGAAACGATGATGGCGGGGCTGTTACTATGGTTCCTTAGGTCGTATTTGACGACTCGAAAAAATTTTAGGCGATCGGGGTCCGGGGGTCCCGCAACCACTTGGAAGGGTGGGCAATAGCACACAAAAATATTATAATCGGGCGGAATTCTAGTTTTTTGGCCGAAAAACGCAACAAATGAGGAATGATCATGATTGGGCGGTGACTATGGTTCCTTAGGTCGTATTTGATAGTCCGGAAAAATTTTAGGTGATAGGGGTCCGGAGTTCCCGGGTTCATTTGGAAGGCATGGGCTATAGGACACGAAAATATGGGAATCGCGCGGAATTCTAGTTTTTTGGCCGAAAAATGGAAAAAACTAGGAACGATCATGGCTGGGCGGTGACTATGGTTCCTTAGGTCTTATTTGATAGTCCGGAAAAATTTTAGGCGATAGGGGTCAGGAGACCCGGGACCACTCGGAAGGCGTGGGCTATAACACACAAAAATATGGGATCGCGCGGAATTCTAGTTGTTTGGCCGAAAAACGCAAAAAATGAGGAACGATCATGGCGGGGCGGATACTATGGTTCCTTAGGTCGTATTTGATTGCCCGGAAAATTTTTAGGCGATCGGGGTCCGCGGCTCTTGGGACCACTCGGAATGCGTGGGTATAGCACATGAAAATATGGGAATCGGGCGAAATTCTATGTCTTTTTCAGTAACATGCAAAAAATGTGGAAAGCTCTTGGCAGGGCGGTGACTATGGTTCCTTTGTTCTTATTTGATAGTCCGGAAAAATATTAGGCGATAGGGGTCCGGAGGTCCCGGGACCACTCGGAAGGCGTGGGCTATAACACACAAAAATATGGGAATCGCGCGGAATTCTAGTTGTTTGGCCGAAAAATGCAAAAAATGAGGAACGACCATGGCGGGGCGGATACTATGGTTCTTTAGGTCGTATTTCATAGTCCGGAAAAATTTTAGGCGATAGGGGTCCGGAGGTCCCGGGACCACTCGGAAGGTGTGGGCTATAACACACAAAAATATGGGAATCGCGCGGAATTCTAATTGTTTGGCCGAAAAACGCAAAAAATAAGGAACGATCATGGCAGGGCGGTGACTATGGTTCCTTTGGTCTTATTTGATTGTCCGAAAAAATATTAGGCAATGGGGGTCCGGAGGTCCCGGGACCACTCGGAAGGCGTGGGCTATAACATACAAAAATATGGGAATCGCGTGGAATTCTAGTTGTTTGGGCGAAAAACGCAAAAAATGAGGAACGATCATGGCTGGGCGGTGACTATGGTTCCTTAGGTCGTATTTGATAGTCCGGAAAATTTTAGGCGATAGGGGTCCGGAGTTCCCGAGTTCACTTGGAAGGCGTGGGCTATAGGACACGAAAATATGGGAATCGCGCGGAATTCTAGTTTTTTGGCCGAAAAACGGAAAAAACTAGGAATGATCATGGCTGGGCAGTGACTATGGTTCCTTAGGTCGTATTTGATAGTCCGGAAAAATTTTAGGCGATAGGGGTCCGGAGACCCGGGACCACTCGGAACGTGTGGGCTATAACACACAAAATTATGGGATCGCGCGGAATTCTAGTTGTTTGGCCGAAAAACGCAAAAAATGTGGAAAGATCATGGCTGGGAGGTGACTATGGTTCCTTTGGTCTTATTTGATAGTCCGGAAAAATATTAGGCGATAGGGGTACGGAGGTCCCGGGACCACTCGGAAGGCGTGGGCTATAACACACAAAAATATGGGAATCGCGCGGAATTATAGTTTATTGCCCGAAAAATATAAAAAACTAGGAACGATCATGGCTGGGCGGATACTATGGTTCCTTAGGTCGTATTTCATAGTCCGGAAAAAATTTAGGCGATAGGGGTCCGGAGGTCCCGGGACCACTCGGAAGGTGTGGGCTATAACACACAAAAATATGGGAATCGCGCGGAATTCTAGTTTTTTGGCCGAAAAACGGAAAAAACTAGGAACGATCATGGCTAGGCGGTGACTATGGTTCCTTAGGTCTTACTTGATAGTCCGGAAAAATTTTAGGCGATCGGGGTCCGCGGATCTTGGGACCACTCGGAATGCGTGGGTATAGCACACGAAAATATGGGAGTCGGGCGAAATTCTAGGTCTTTTTCAGTAACATGCAAAAAATGTGGAAAGATCTTGGCAGGGCGGTGACTATGGTTCCTTCGGTCTTATTTGATAGTCCGGAAAAATATTAGGCGATAGGGGTCCGGAGGTCCCGGGACCACTCGGAAGGCGTGGGCTATAACACACAAAAATATGGGAATCGCGCGGAATTCTAGTTGTTTGGCCGAAAAATGCAAAAAATAAGGAACGATCATGGCAGGGCGGATACTATGGTTCCTTAGGTCGTATTTGATAGTCTGGTAAAATTTTAGGCGATAGGGGTCAGGAGGTCACGGGACCACTCGGAAGGCGTGGGCTATAACACACAAAAATATGGTAATCACGCGGAATTCTAGTTGTTTGGCCGAAAAACGCAAAAAATGAGGAACGGTCATGGCGGGGTGGTTACTATGGTTCCTTAGGTCGTATTTGATGGCCCGGAAAATTTTTAGGCGATCGGGGTTCGGGGTTCCCTGGACCCCTTGGAAGGCGTGGGCTAAAGCACATGAAAATATGAAAATCGCGCGGAATTCTAGTTTTTTGGCTGAAAAATGCAAAAGACTAGGAACGATCATGGCGGGGCGGTGACTATGGTTCCTTTGGTCTTATTTGATAGTCCGGAAAAATATTAGGCGATAGGGGTCTTGAGGTCCCGGGACCACTCGGAAGGCGTGGGCTATAACACACAAAAATATGGGATCGCGCGGAATTCTAGTTGTTTGGCCGAAAAATGCAAAAAATGAGGAACGATCATGGCGGGGCGGATACTATGGTTCCATAGGTCGTATTTGATAGTCCGGAAAAATTTTAGCCGATAGGGGTCTGGAGGTCCTGGGACCACTCGGAAGGTGTGGGCTACAACACACAAAAATATGGGAATCGCGCGGAATTCTAGTTGTTTGGCCGAAAAACGCAAAAAATGAGGAACGATCATGGCGGGGTGGTTACTATGGTTCCTTAGGTCGTATTTGATGGCCCGGAAAATTTTTAGGCGATCGGGGTCCGCGGCTCTTGGGACCACTCGGAAGGCATGGGCTAAAGCACATGAAAATATGGAAATCGCGCGGAATTCTAGTTTTTTGGCTGAAAAATGCAAAAGACTAGGAACGATCATGGCGGAGCAGTGACTATGGTTCATTTGGTCTTATTTGATAGTCCGGAAAAATATTAGGCGATAGGGGTCCGGAGGTACCGGGACCCCTCGGAAGGCGTGGGCTATAACACACAAAAATATGGGAATCGCGCGGAATTCTAGTTTTTTGGCCGATAAACGGAAAAAACTAGGAACGATCATGGCTAGGTGGTGACTATGGTTCCTTAGGTATTATTTTATTGTCCGAAAAAATTTTAGGCGATCGGGGTCCGCGGCTCTTGGGACCACTCGGAATGCGTGGGTATAGCACACGAAAATATGGGAATCGGGCGAAATTCTAGGTCTTTTTCAGTAACATGCAAAAAATGTGGAAAGATCTTGGCAGGGCGGTGACTATGGTTCCTTCGGTCTTATTTGATAGTCCGGAAAAATATTAGGCGATAGGGGTCCGGAAGTCCCGGGACCACTCGGAAGGCGTGGGCTATAACACACAAAAATATGGGAATCGCGCGGAATTCTAGTTGTTTGGCCGAAAAATGCAAAAAATGAGGAACGATCATGGCGGTGCGGATACTATGGTTCCTTAGGTCGTATTTGATAGTCCGGTAAAATTTTAGGCGATAGGGGTCAGGAGGTCACGGGACCACTCGGAAGGCGTGGGCTATAACACACAAGAATATGGGAATCGCGCGGAATTCTAGTTGTTTGGCCGAAAAATGCAGAAAATGAGGAACGATCATGGCGGGGTGGTTACTATGGTTCCTTAGGTCGTATTTGATGGCCCGGAAAATATTTAGGCGATCGGGGTTCGGGATTTCCTGGACCCCTTGGAAGGCGTGGGCTAAAGCACATGAAAATATGGAAATCGCGCGGAATTCTAGTTTTTTGGCTGAAAAATGCAAAAGACTAGGAACGATCATGGCGGGGCGGTGACTATGGTTCCTTTGGTCTTATTTGATAGTCCGGAAAAATATTAGGCGATAGGGGTCCGGAGGTCCCGGGACCACTCGGAAGGCGTGGGCTATAACACACAAAAATATGGGATCGCGCGGAATTCTAGTTATTTGGCCGAAAAACGCAAAAAATGAGGAACGATCATGGCGGGGCGGATACTATGGTTCCTTAGGTCGTATTTGATAGTCCGGAAAAATTTTAGGCGATAGGGGTCTGGAGGTCCCGGGACCACTCGGAAGGTGTGGGCTATAACATACAAAAATATGGGAATCGCGCGGAATTCTAGTTGTTTGGCCGAAAAAAGCAAAAAATAAGGAACGATCATGGCGGAGCGGATACAATGGTTCCTTAGGTCGTATTTGATTGCCCGAAAAATTTTTAGGCGATCGGGGTCCGCGGCTCTTTGGACCACTCGGAATGCGTGGGTATAGCACACGAAAATATGGGAATCGGGCGAAATTCTATGTCTTTTTCAGTAACATGCAAAAAATGTGGAAAGATCTTTGCAGGGCGGTGACTATGGTTCCTTTGCTCTTATTTGATAGTCCGGAAAAATATTAGGCGATAGGGGTCCGGAGGTCCCGGGACCACTCGGAAGGCGTGGTCTATAACACACAAAAATATGAGAATCGCACGGAATTCTAGTTGTTTGGCCGAAAAATGCAAAAAATGAGGAACGACCATGGCGGGGAGGATACTATGGTTCCTTAGGTCGTATTTCATAGTCCGGAAAAATTTTAGGCGATAGGGGTCCGGAGGTCCCGGGACCACTCGGAAGGTGTGGGCTATAACACACAAAAATATGGGAATCGCGCGGAATTCTAGTTGTTTGTCCGAAAACCGCAAAAAATAAGGAACGAACATGGCGGGGCGGATACTATGGTTCCTTAGGTCGTATTTGATTGCCCAAAAAAATTTTAGGCGATCGGGGTCCGCGGCTCTTGGGACCACTCGGAATGCGTGGGTATAGCACACGAAAATATGGGAATCGGGCGAAATTCTAGGTCTTTTTCAGTTACATGCAAAAAATGTGGAAAGATCTTGGCAGGGCGGTGACTATGGTTCCTTTGGTCTTATTTGATTGTCCGGAAAGATATTAGGCGATTGGGGTCCGGAGGTTTCGGGACCACTCGGAAGGTGTGGGCTATAACACACAAAAATATGGGAATCGCGCGAAATTCTAGTTTTTTGGCCGAAAAATGGAAAAAACTAGGAACGATCATGGCTGGGCGGTGACTATGGTTCCTTAGGTCTTATTTGATAGTCCGAAAAAATTTTAGGCGATAGGGGTCCGGAGACCCGGGACCACTCGGAAGGGGTGGGCTATAACACACAAAAATATGGGATCGCGCGAAATTCTAGTTGTTTGGCCGAAAAACGCAAAAAATGAGGAACGATCATGGCTGGGAGGTGACTATGGTACCTTAGGTCGTATATGATAGTCCGGAAAAATTTTAGGCGATAGGGTTCCGGAGTTCCCGGGTTTACTTGGAAGGTGTGGGCTATAGGACACGAAAATATGGGAATAGCGCGGAATTCTAGTTTTTTGCCCGAAAAACGGACAAAAATAGGAACGATCATGGCTGGGCGGTGACTATGGTTCCTTAGGTCTTATTTTATAGTCCGGAAAAATTTTAGGCGATAGGGGTCCGGTGACCCGGGACCACTCGGAAGGTATGGGCTATAACACACAAAAATATGGGAATCGCGCGGAATTCTAGTTTTTTGGCCGAAAAACGAAAAAAACTAGGAACGATCATGGCTAGGTGGATACTATGGTTCCATAGGTCTTATTTGATAGTCCGAAAAAATTTTAGGCGATCGGGGTCAGCGGCTCTTGGGACCACTCGGAATGCGTGGGTATAGCACACCAAAATATGGGAATCGGGCGAAATTCTAGGTCTTTTTCAGTAACATGCAAAAAATGTGGAAAGATCTTGGCAGGGCGGTGACTATGGTTCCTTCGGTCTTATTTGATAGTCCGGAAAAATATTAGGCGATAGGGGTCCGGAGGTCCCGGGACCACTCGGAAGGCGTGGGCTATAACACACAAAAATATGGGAATCGCGCGGAATTCTAGTTGTTTGGCCGAAAAATGCAAAATATGAGGAACGATCATGGCGGGGCAGATACTATGGTTCCTTAGGTCGTATTTGATAGTCCGGTAAAATTTTAGGCGATAGGGGTCAGGAGGTCACGGGACCACACGGAAGGCGTGGGCTATAACACACAAAAATATGGGAATCACGCGGAATTCTAGTTGTTTGGCCGAAAAACGAAACAAAATGAGGAACGATCATGGCGGGGTGGTTACTATGGTTCCTTAGGTCATATTTGATGGCCCGGAAAATTTTTAGGCGATCGGGGTTCGGGGTTCCCTGGACCCCTTGGAAGGCGTGGGCTAAAGCACATGAAAATATGGAAATCGCGCGGAATTCTAGTTTTTTGGCTGAAAAATGCAAAAGACTAGGAACGATCATGGCGGGGCGGTGACTATGGTTCCTTTGGTCTTATTTGATAGTCCGGAAAAATATTAGGCGATAGGGGTCCGGAGGTCCCGGGACCACTCGGAAGGCGTGGGCTATAACACACAAAAATATGGGATCGCGCGGAATTCTAGTTGTTTGGCCGAAAAACGCAAAAAATGAGGAACGATCATGGCGGGGCGGATACTATGGTTCCTTAGGTCGTATTTGATAGTCCGGAAAAATTTTAGGCGATAGGGTTCTGGAGGTCCCGGGACCACTCGGAAGGTGTGGGCTATAACACACAAAAATATGGGAATCGCGCGGAATTCTAGTTGTTTGTCCGAAAACCGCAAAAAATAAGGAACGAACATGGCGGGGCGGATACTATGGTTCCTTAGGTCGTATTTGATTGCCCAAAAAAATTTTAGGCGATCGGGGTCCGCGGCTCTTGGGACCACTCGGAATGCGTGGTTATAGCACACGAAAATATGGGAATCGGGCGAAATTCTAGGTCTTTTTCAGTAACATGCACAAAATGTGGAAAGATCTTGGTAGGGCGGTGACTATGGTTCCTTTGGTCTTATTTGATTGTCCGGAAAGATATTAGGCAATGGGGGTCCGGAGGTTTCGGGACCACTCGGAAGGTGTGGGCTATAACACACAAAAATATGGGAATCGCGCGAAATTCTAGTTTTTTGGCCGAAAAACGGAAAAAACTAGGAACTATCATGGCTGGGCGGTGACTATGGTTCCTTAGGTCTTATTTGATAGTCCGAAAAAATTTTAGGCGATAGGGGTCCGGAGACCCGGGACCACTCGGAAGGGGTGGGCTATAACACACAAAAATATGGGATCGCGCGAAATTCTAGTTGTTTGGCCGAAAAACGCAAAAAATGAGGAACGATCATGGCTGGGAGGTGACTATGGTACTTTAGGTCGTATTTGATAGTCCGGAAAAATTTTAGGCGATAGGGTTCCGGAGTTCCCGGGTTCACTTGGAAGGTGTGGGCTATAGGACACGAAAATATGGGAATAGCGCGGAATTCTAGTTTTTTGCCCGAAAAACGGACAAAAATAGGAACGATCATGGCTGGGCGGTGACTATGGTTCCTTAGGTCTTATTTGATAGTCCGGAAAAATTTTAGGCGATAGGGGTCCGGAGACCCGGGACCACTCGGAAGGTATGGGCTATAACACACAAAAATATGGGAATCGCGCGGAATTCTAGTTTTTTGGCTGAAAAACGAAAATAACTAGGAACGATCATGGCTAGGCGGATACAATGGTTCCATAGGTCTTATTTGATAGTCCGGAAAAATTTTAGGCGATCGGGGTCCGCGGCTCTTGGGACCACTCGGAATGCGTGGGTATAGCACACCAAAATATGGGAATCGGGCGAAATTCTAGGTCTTTTTCAGTAACATGCAAAAAATGTGGAAAGATCTTGGCAGGGCGGTGACTATGGTTCCTTCGGTCTTATTTGATAGTCCGGAAAAATATTAGGCGATAGGGGTCCGGAGGTCCCGGGACCACTCGGAAGGCGTGGGCTATAACACACAAAAATATGGGAATCGCGCGGAATTCTAGTTGTTTGGCCGAAAAATGCAAAAAATGAGGAACGATCATGGCGGGGCGGATACTATGGTTCCTTAGGTCGTATTTGATAGTCCGGTAAAATTTTAGGCGATAGGGGTCAGGAGGTCACGGGACCACACGGAAGGCGTGGGCTATAACACACAAAAATATGGGAATCACGCGGAATTCTAGTTGTTTGGCCGAAAAACGCAAAAAATGAGGAACGATCATGGCGGGGTGGTTACTATGGTTCCTTAGGTCATATTTGATGGCCCGGAAAATTTTTAGGCGATCGGGGTTCGGGGTTCCCTGGACCCCTTGGAAGGCGTGGGCTAAAGCACATGAAAATATGGAAATCGCGCGGAATTCTAGTTTTTTGGCTGAAAAATGCAAAAGACTAGGAACGATCATGGTGGGACGATGACTATGGTTCCTTTGGTCTTACTTGATAGTCCGGAAAAATATTAGGCGATAGGGGTCCGGAGGTCCCGGGACCACTCGGAAGGCGTGGGCTATAACACACAAAAATATGGGATCGCGCGGAATTCTAGTTGTTTGGCCGAAAAACGCAAAAAATGAGGAACGATCATGGCGGGGCGGATACTATGGTTCCTTAGGTCGTATTTGATAGTCCGGAAAAATTTTAGGCGATAGGGTTCTGGAGGTCCCGGGACCACTCGGAAGGTGTGGGCTATAACACACAAAAATATGGGAATCGCGCGGAATTCTAGTTGTTTGGCCGAAAAACGCAAAAAATGAGGAACGATTATGGCGGGGTGGTTACTATGGTTCCTTAGGTCATATTTGATGGCCCGGAAAATTTTTAGGCGATCGGGGTTCGGGGTTCCCTGGACCCCTTGGAAGGCGTGGGCTAAAGCACATGAAAATATGGAAATCGCGCGGAATTCTAGTTTTTTGGCTGAAAAATGCAAAAGACTAGGAACGATCATGGCGGGGCGGTGACTATGGTTCCTTTGGTCTTACTTGATAGTCCGGAAAAATATTAGGCGATAGGGGTCCGGAGGTCCCGGGACCACTCGGAAGGCGTGGGCTATAACACACAAAAATATGGGATCGCGCGGAATTCTAGTTGTTTGGCCGAAAAACGCAAAAAATGAGGAACGATCATGGCGGGGCGGATACTATGGTTCCTTAGGTCGTATTTGATAGTCCGGAAAAATTTTAGGCGATAGGGTTCTGGAGGTCCCGGGACCACTCGGAAGGTGTGGGCTATAACACACAAAAATATGGGAATCGCGCGGAATTCTAGTTGTTTGGCCGAAAAACGCAAAAAATGAGGAACGATCATGGCGGGGTGGTTACTATGGTTCCTTAGGTCGTATTTGATGGCCCGGAAAATTTTTAAGCGATCGGGGTTCGGGGTTCCCTGGACCCCTTGGAAGGCGTGGGCTAAAGCACATGAAAATATGGAAATCGCGCGGAATTCTAGTTTTTTGGCTGAAAAATGCAAAAGACTAGGAACGATCATGGCGGGGCGGTGACTATGGTTCCTTTGGTCTTATTTGATAGTCCGGAAAAATATTAGGCGATAGGGGTCCGGAGGTCCCGGGACCACTCGGAAGGCGTGGGCTATAACACACAAAAATATGGGAATCGCGCGGAATTCTAGTTGTTTGGCCGAAAAATGCAAAAAATGAGGAACGATCATGGCGGGGCGGATACTATGGTTCCTTAGGTCGTATTTGATAGTCCGGTAAAATTTTAGGCGATAGGGGTCAGGAGGTCACGGGACCACACGGAAGGCGTGGGCTATAACACACAAAAATATGGGAATCACGCGGAATTCTAGTTGTTTGGCCGAAAAATGCAAAAAATGAGGAACGATCATGGCGGGGTGGTTACTATGGTTCCTTAGGTCATATTTGATGGCCCGGAAAATTTTTAGGCGATCGGGGTTCGGGGTTCCCTGGACCCCTTGGAAGGCGTGGGCTAAAGCACATGAAAATATGGAAATCGCGCGGAATTCTAGTTTTTTGGCTGAAAAATGCAAAAGACTAGGAACGATCATGGCGGGGCGGTGACTATGGTTCCTTTGGTCTTACTTGATAGTCCGGAAAAATATTAGGCGATAGGGGTCCGGAGGTCCCGGGACCACTCGGAAGGCGTGGGCTATAACACACAAAAATATGGGATCGCGCGGAATTCTAGTTGTTTGGCCGAAAAACGCAAAAAATGAGGAACGATCATGGCGGGGCGGATACTATGGTTCCTTATGTCATATTTGATAGTCCGGAAAAATTTTAGGCGATAGGGTTCTGGAGGTCCCGGGACCACTCGGAAGGTGTGGGCTATAACACACAAAAATATGGGAATCGCGCGGAATTCTAGTTGTTTGGCCGAAAAACGCAAAAAATGAGGAACGATCATGGCGGGGTGGTTACTATGGTTCCTTAGGTCGTATTTGATGGCCCGGAAAATTTTTAAGCGATCGGGGTTCGGGGTTCCCTGGACCCCTTGGAAGGCGTGGGCTAAAGCACATGAAAATATGGAAATCGCGCGGAATTCTAGTTTTTTGGCTGAAAAATGCAAAAGACTAGGAATGATCATGGCGGGGCGGTGACTATGGTTCCTTTGGTCTTATTTGATAGTCCGGAAAAATATTAGGCGATAGGGGTCCGGAGGTCCCGGGACCACTCGGAAGGCGTGGGCTATAACACACAAAAATAGGGGAATCGCGCGGAATTCTAGTTTTTTTGCCGAAAAACGGAAAAAATTAGGAACGATCATGGCTAGGCGGCGACTATGGTTCCTTAGGTCTTATTTGATAGTCCGGAAAAATTTTAGGCGATAGGGATCTGGAGGTCCCGGGACCACTCGGAAGGTGTGGGCTATAACACACAAAAATATGGGAATCGCGCGGAATTCTAGTTGTTTGGCCGAAAGACGCAAAAAATGAGGAACGATCATGGCGGGGTGGTTACTATGGTTCCTTAGGTCGTATTTGATGGCCCGGAAAATTTTTAAGCGATCGGGGTTCGGGGTTCCCTGGACCCCTTGGAAGGCGTGGGCTAAAGCACATGAAAATATGGAAATCGCGCGGAATTCTAGTTTTTTGGCTGAAAATTGCAAAAGACTAGGAACGATCATGGCGGGGCGGTGACTATGGTTCCTTTGGTCTTATTTGATAGTCCGGAAAAATATTAGGCGATAGGGGTCCGGAGGTCCCGGGACCACTCGGAAGGCGTGGGCTATAACACACAAAAATATGGGAATCGCGCGGTATTCTCGTTGTTTGGCCGAAAAACGCAAATAATAAGGAACGATCATGGCGGGGCGGATACTATGGTTCCTTAGGTCGTATTTTATTGCCCGGAAAAATTTTAGGCGATCGGGGTCCGCGGATCTTGGGACCACTCAGAATGCGTGGGTATAGCACACGAAAATATGGGAATCGGGCGAAATTCTAGGTCTTTTTCAGTGACATGCAAAAAATGTTGAAAGATCTTGACAGGGCGGTGACTATGGTTCCTTTGGTCTTATTTGATAGTCCAGAAAAATATTAGGCGATAGGGGTCCGGAGGTCCCGGGACCACTCGGAAGGCGTGGGCTATAACACACAAAAATAAGGGAATCGCGCGGAATTCTAGTTGTTTGGCCGATAAACGCAAAAAATGAGGAACGATCATGGCGGGGCGGATACTATGGTTCCTTAGGTCGTATTTGATAGTCCGGAAAAATTTAAGGCGATAGGGGTCTGGAGGTCCCGGGACCACTCGGAAGGTGTGGGCTATAACACACAAAAATATGGGAATCGCGCGGAATTCTAGTTGTTTGGCCGAAAAACGCAAAAAATGAGGAACGATCATGGCGGGGTGGTTACTATGGTTCCTTAGGTCGTATTTGATGGCCCGGAAAATTTTTAGGCGATCGGGGTTCGGGGTTCCCTGGACCCCTTGGAAGGCGTGGGCTAAAGCACATGAAAATATGGAAATCGCGCGGAATTCTAGTTTTTTGGCTGAAAAATGCAAAAGACTAGGAACGATCATGGCGGGGCGGTGACTATGGTTCCTTTGGTCTTATTTGATAGTCCGGAAAAATATTAGGCGATAGGGGTCCGGAGGTCCCGGGACCACTCGGAAGGCGTGGGCTATAACACACAAAAATAGGGGAATCGCGCGGAATTCTAGTTTTTTGGCCGAAAAACGGAAAAAATTAGGAACGATCATGGCTAGGCGGCGACTATGGTTCCTTAGGTCTTATTTGATAGTCCGGAAAAATTTTAGGCGATAGGGGTCTGGAGGTCCCGGGACCACTCGGAAGGTGTGGGCTATAACACACAAAAATATGGGAATCGCGCGGAATTCTAGTTGTTTGGCCGAAAGACGCAAAAAATGAGGAACGATCATGGCGGGGTGGTTACTATGGTTCCTTAGGTCGTATTTGATGGCCCGGAAAATTTTTAGGCGATCGGGGTTCGGGGTTCCCTGGACCCCTTGGAAGGCGTGGGCTAAAGCACATGAAAATATGGAAATCGTGCGGAATTCTAGTTTTTTGGCTGAAAAATGCAAAAGACTAGGAAGGATCATGGCGGGGCGGTGACTATGGTTCCTTTGGTTTTATTTGATAGTCCGGAAAAATATTAGGCGATAGGGGTCCGGAGGTCCCGGGACCACTTGGAAGGCGTGGGCTATAACATACAAAAATATGGGAATCGCGCGGTATTCTCGTTGTTTGGCCGAAAAACGCAAAAAATAAGGAACGATCATGGCGGGGTGGTTACTATGGTTCCTTAGGTCATATTTGATGGCCCGGAAAATTTTTAGGCGATCGGGGTTCGGGGTTCCCTGGACCCCTTGGAAGGCGTGGGCTAAAGCACATGAAAATATGGAAATCGCGCGGAATTCTAGTTTTTTGGCTGAAAAATGCAAAAGACTAGGAACGATCATGGCGGGGCGGTGACTATGGTTCCTTTGGTCTTACTTGATAGTCCGGAAAAATATTAGGCGATAGGGGTCCGGAGGTCCCGGGACCACTCGGAAGGCGTGGGCTATAACACACAAAAATATGGGATCGCGCGGAATTCTAGTTGTTTGGCCGAAAAACGCAAAAAATGAGGAACGATCATGGCGGGGCGGATACTATGGTTCCTTAGGTCGTATTTGATAGTCCGGAAAAATTTTAGGCGATAGGGTTCTGGAGGTCCCGGGACCACTCGGAAGGTGTGGGCTATAACACACAAAAATATGGGAATCGCGCGGAATTCTAGTTGTTTGGCCGAAAAACGCAAAAAATGAGGAACGATCATGGCGGGGTGGTTACTATGGTTCCTTAGGTCGTATTTGATGGCCCGGAAAATTTTTAAGCGATCGGGGTTCGGGGTTCCCTGGACCCCTTGGAAGGCGTGGGCTAAAGCACATGAAAATATGGAAATCGCGCGGAATTCTAGTTTTTTGGCTGAAAAATGCAAAAGACTAGGAACGATCATGGCGGGGCGGTGACTATGGTTCCTTTGGTCTTTTTTGATAGTCCGGAAAAATATTAGGCGATAGGGGTCCGGAGGTCCCGGGACCACTCGGAAGGCGTGGGCTATAACACACAAAAATATGGGAATCGCGCGGAATTCTAGTTGTTTGGCCGAAAAATGCAAAAAATGAGGAACGATCATGGCGGGGCGGATACTATGGTTCCTTAGGTCGTATTTGATAGTCCGGTAAAATTTTAGGCGATAGGGGTCAGGAGGTCACGGGACCACACGGAAGGCGTGGGCTATAACACACAAAAATATGGGAATCACGCGGAATTCTAGTTGTTTGGCCGAAAAATGCAAAAAATGAGGAACGATCATGGCGGGGTGGTTACTATGGTTCCTTAGGTCATATTTGATGGCCCGGAAAATTTTTAGGCGATCGGGGTTCGGGGTTCCCTGGACCCCTTGGAAGGCGTGGGCTAAAGCACATGAAAATATGGAAATCGCGCGGAATTCTAGTTTTTTGGCTGAAAAATGCAAAAGACTAGGAACGATCATGGCGGGGCGGTGACTATGGTTCCTTTGGTCTTACTTGATAGTCCGGAAAAATATTAGGCGATAGGGGTCCGGAGGTCCCGGGACCACTCGGAAGGCGTGGGCTATAACACACAAAAATATGGGATCGCGCGGAATTCTAGTTGTTTGGCCGAAAACGCAAAAAATGAGGAACGATCATGGCGGGGCGGATACTATGGTTCCTTATGTCATATTTGATAGTCCGGAAAAATTTTAGGCGATAGGGTTCTGGAGGTCCCGGGACCACTCGGAAGGTGTGGGCTATAACACACAAAAATATGGGAATCGCGCGGAATTCTAGTTGTTTGGCCGAAAAACGCAAAAAATGAGGAACGATCATGGCGGGGTGGTTACTATGGTTCCTTAGGTCGTATTTGATGGCCCGGAAAATTTTTAAGCGATCGGGGTTCGGGGTTCCCTGGACCCCTTGGAAGGCGTGGGCTAAAGCACATGAAAATATGGAAATCGCGCGGAATTCTAGTTTTTTGGCTGAAAAATGCAAAAGACTAGGAATGATCATGGAGGGGCGGTGACTATGGTTCCTTTGGTCTTATTTGATAGTCCGGAAAAATATTAGGCGATAGGGGTCCGGAGGTCCCGGGACCACTCGGAAGGCGTGGGCTATAACACACAAAAATAGGGGAATCGCGCGGAATTCTAGTTTTTTTGCCGAAAAACGGAAAAAATTAGGAACGATCATGGCTAGGCGGCGACTATGGTTCCTTAGGTCTTATTTGATAGTCCGGAAAAATTTTAGGCGATAGGGATCTGGAGGTCCCGGGACCACTCGGAAGGTGTGGGCTATAACACACAAAAATATGGGAATCGCGCGGAATTCTAGTTGTTTGGCCGAAAGACGCAAAAAATGAGGAACGATCATGGCGGGGTGGTTACTATGGTTCCTTAGGTCGTATTTGATGGCCCGGAAAATTTTTAAGCGATCGGGGTTCGGGGTTCCCTGGACCCCTTGGAAGGCGTGGGCTAAAGCACATGAAAATATGGAAATCGCGCGGAATTCTAGTTTTTTGGCTGAAAAATGCAAAAGACTAGGAACGATCATGGCGGGGCGGTGACTATGGTTCCTTTGGTCTTATTTGATAGTCCGGAAAAATATTAGGCGATAGGGGTCCGGAGGTCCCGGGACCACTCGGAAGGCGTGGGCTATAACACACAAAAATATGGGAATCACGCGGAATTCTAGTTGTTTGGCCGAAAAATGCAAAAAATGAGGAACGATCATGGCGGGGTGGTTACTATGGTTCCTTAGGTCATATTTGATGGCCCGGAAAATTTTTAGGCGATCGGGGTTCGGGGTTCCCTGGACCCCTTGGAAGGCGTGGGCTAAAGCACATGAAAATATGGAAATCGCGCGGAATTCTAGTTTTTTGGCTGAAAAATGCAAAAGACTAGGAACGATCATGGCGGGGCGGTGACTATGGTTCCTTTGGTCTTACTTGATAGTCCGGAAAAATATTAGGCGATAGGGGTCCGGAGGTCCCGGGACCACTCGGAAGGCGTGGGCTATAACACACAAAAATATGGGATCGCGCGGAATTCTAGTTGTTTGGCCGAAAACGCAAAAAATGAGGAACGATCATGGCGGGGCGGATACTATGGTTCCTTATGTCATATTTGATAGTCCGGAAAAATTTTAGGCGATAGGGTTCTGGAGGTCCCGGGACCACTCGGAAGGTGTGGGCTATAACACACAAAAATATGGGAATCGCGCGGAATTCTAGTTGTTTGGCCGAAAAACGCAAAAAATGAGGAACGATCATGGCGGGGTGGTTACTATGGTTCCTTAGGTCGTATTTGATGGCCCGGAAAATTTTTAAGCGATCGGGGTTCGGGGTTCCCTGGACCCCTTGGAAGGCGTGGGCTAAAGCACATGAAAATATGGAAATCGCGCGGAATTCTAGTTTTTTGGCTGAAAAATGCAAAAGACTAGGAATGATCATGGAGGGGCGGTGACTATGGTTCCTTTGGTCTTATTTGATAGTCCGGAAAAATATTAGGCGATAGGGGTCCGGAGGTCCCGGGACCACTCGGAAGGCGTGGGCTATAACACACAAAAATAGGGGAATCGCGCGGAATTCTAGTTTTTTTGCCGAAAAACGGAAAAAATTAGGAACGATCATGGCTAGGCGGCGACTATGGTTCCTTAGGTCTTATTTGATAGTCCGGAAAAATTTTAGGCGATAGGGATCTGGAGGTCCCGGGACCACTCGGAAGGTGTGGGCTATAACACACAAAAATATGGGAATCGCGCGGAATTCTAGTTGTTTGGCCGAAAGACGCAAAAAATGAGGAACGATCATGGCGGGGTGGTTACTATGGTTCCTTAGGTCGTATTTGATGGCCCGGAAAATTTTTAAGCGATCGGGGTTCGGGGTTCCCTGGACCCCTTGGAAGGCGTGGGCTAAAGCACATGAAAATATGGAAATCGTGCGGAATTCTAGTTTTTTGGCTGAAAAATGCAAAAGACTAGGAACGATCATGGCGGGGCGGTGACTATGGTTCCTTTGGTCTTATTTGATAGTCCGGAAAAATATTAGGCGATAGGGGTCCGGAGGTCCCGGGACCACTCGGAAGGCGTGGGCTATAACACACAAAAATATGGGAATCGCGCGGTATTCTCGTTGTTTGGCCGAAAAACGCAAATAATAAGGAACGATCATGGCGGGGCGGATACTATGGTTCCTTAGGTCGTATTTTATTGCCCGGAAAAATTTTAGGCGATCGGGGTCCGCGGATCTTGGGACCACTCAGAATGCGTGGGTATAGCACACGAAAATATGGGAATCGGGCGAAATTCTAGGTCTTTTTCAGTGACATGCAAAAAATGTTGAAAGATCCTGACAGGGGGGTGACTATGGTTCCTTTGGTCTTATTTGATAGTCCAGAAAAATATTAGGCGATAGGGGTCCGGAGGTCCCGGGACCACTCGGAAGGCGTGGGCTATAACACACAAAAATAAGGGAATCGCGCGGAATTCTAGTTGTTTGGCCGATAAACGCAAAAAATGAGGAACGATCATGGCGGGGCGGATACTATGGTTCCTTAGGTCGTATTTGATAGTCCGGAAAAATTTAAGGCGATAGGGGTCTGGAGGTCCCGGGACCACTCGGAAGGTGTGGGCTATAACACACAAAAATATGGGAATCGCGCGGAATTCTAGTTGTTTGGCCGAAAAACGCAAAAAATGAGGAACGATCATGGCGGGGTGGTTACTATGGTTCCTTAGGTCGTATTTGATGTCCCGGAAAATTTTTAGGCGATCGGGGTTCGGGGTTCCCTGGACCCCTTGGAAGGCGTGGGCTAAAGCACATGAAAATATGGAAATCGCGCGGAATTCTAGTTTTTTGGCTGAAAAATGCAAAAGACTAGGAACGATCATGGCGGGGCGGTGACTATGGTTCCTTTGGTCTTATTTGATAGTCCGGAAAAATATTAGGCGATAGGGGTCCGGAGGTCCCGGGACCACTCGGAAGGCGTGGGCTATAACACACAAAAATAGGGGAATCGCGCGGAATTCTAGTTTTTTGGCCGAAAAACGGAAAAAATTAGGAACGATCATGGCTAGGCGGCGACTATGGTTCCTTAGGTCTTATTTGATAGTCCGGAAAAATTTTAGGCGATAGGGGTCTGGAGGTCCCGGGACAACTCGGAAGGTGTGGGCTATAACACACAAAAATATGGGAATCGCGCGGAATTCTAGTTGTTTGGCCGAAAGACGCAAAAAATGAGGAACGATCATGGCGGGGTGGTTACTATGGTTCCTTAGGTCGTATTTGATGGCCCGGAAAATTTTTAGGCGATCGGGGTTCGGGGTTCCCTGGACCCCTTGGAAGGCGTGGGCTAAAGCACATGAAAATATGGAAATCGTGCGGAATTCTAGTTTTTTGGCTGAAAAATGCAAAAGACTAGGAAGGATCATGGCGGGGCGGTGACTATGGTTCCTTTGGTTTTATTTGATAGTCCGGAAAAATATTAGGCGATAGGGGTCCGGAGGTCCCGGGACCACTTGGAAGGCGTGGGCTATAACATACAAAAATATGGGAATCGCGCGGTATTCTCGTTGTTTGGCCGAAAAACGCAAAAAATAAGGAACGATCATGGCGGGGCGGATACTATGGTTCCTTAGGTCGTATTATATTGCCCGGAAAAATTTTAGGCGATCGAGGTCCGCGGCTCTTGGGACCACTCAGAATGCGTGGGTATAGCACATAAAATATGGGAATCGGGCAAAATTCTAGGTCTTTTTCAGTAACATGCAAAAAATGTGGAAAGATCTTGACAGGGCGGTGACTATGGTTCCTTTGGTCTTATTTGATAGTCCAGAAAAATATTAGGCGATAGGGGTCCGGAGGTCCCGGGACCACTCGGAAGGCGTGGGCTATAACACACAAAAATATGGGAATCACGCGGAATTCTAGTTGTTTGGCCGAAAAACGCAAAAAATGAGGAACGATCATGGCGGGGCGGATACTATGGTTCCTTAGGTCGTATTTGATAGTCCGGAAAAATTTTAAGAGATAGGGGTCTGGAGGTCCCGGGACCACTCGGAAGGTGTGGGCTATAACACACAAAAATATGGGAATCGCGCGGAATTCTAGTTGTTTGGCCGAAAAACGCAAAAAATGAGGAACGATCATGGCGGGGTGGTTACTATGGTTCCTTAGGTCGTATTTGATGGCCCGGAAAATTTTTAGGCGATCGGGGTTCGGGGTTCCCTGGACCCCTTGGAAGGCGTGGGCTAAAGCACATGAAAATATGGAAATCGCGCGGAATTCTAGTTTTTTGGCTGAAAAATGCAAAAGACTAGGAACGATCATGGCGGGGCGGTGACTATGGTTCCTTTGGTCTTATTTGATAGTCCGGAAAAATATTAGGCGATAGGGGTCCGGAGGTCCCGGGACCACTCGGAAGGCGTGGGCTATAACACACAAAAATAGGGGAATCGCGCGGAATTCTAGTTTTTTTGGCCGAAAAACGGAAAAAATTAGGAACGATCATGGCTAGGCGGCGACTATGGTTCCTTAGGTCTTATGTGATAGTCCGGAAAAATTTTAGGCGATAGGGGTCTGGAGGTCCCGGGACCACTCGGAAGGTGTGGGCTATAACACACAAAAATATGGGAATCACGCGGAATTCTAGTTGTTTGGCCGAAAAACGCAAAAAATGAGGAACGATCATGGCGGGGTGGTTACTATGGTTCCTTAGGTCATATTTGATGGCCCGGAAAATTTTTAGGCGATCGGGGTTTGGGGTTCCCTGGACCCCTTGGAAGGTGTGAGCTAAAGCACATGAAAATATGGAAATCGCGCGGAATTCTAGTTTTTTGGCTGAAAAATGCAAAAGACTAGGAACGATCATGGCGGGGCGGTGACTATGGTTCCTTTGGTCTTATTTGATAGTCCGGAAAAATATTAGGCGATAGGGGTACGGAGGTCCCGGGACCACTCGGAAGGCGTGGGCTATAACACACAAAAATGGGGGAATCGCGCGGAATTCTAGTTTTTTGGCCGAAAAATGGAAAACATTAGGAACGATCATGGCTAGGCGGCGACTATGTTTCCTTAGGTTTTATTTGATAGTCCGGAAAAATTTTAGGCGATCGGGGTCCTCGGCTCTTGGGACCACTCGGAATGCGTGGGTATAGCACACGAAAATATGGGAATCGGGCAAAATTCTATGTCTTTTTCAGTATCATGCAAAAAATGTGGAAAGATCTTGTCAGGGCGGTGACTATGGTTCCTTCGGTCTTATTTGATAGTCCGGAAATATATTAGGTGATAGGGGTCCGGAGGTCCCGGGACCACTCGGAAGGCGTGGGCTATAACACACAAAAATATGGGAATCGCGCGGAATTCTAGTTGTTTGGCCGAAAAATGCAAAAAATGTGGAACGATCATGGAGGGGCGGATACTATGGTTCCTTAGGTCTTATTTGATAGTCCGGTATAAATTTAGGCGATAGGGGTCAGGAGGTCACGGGACCACTCGGAAGGCGTGGGCTATAACACACAAAAATATGGGAATCGCGCGGAATTCTAGTTGTTTGGCCGAAAAACGTAAAAAATGAGGAACGATCATGAAGGGGTGGTTACTATGGTTCCTTTGGTCGTATTTGATGGCCCGGAAAATTTTTAGGCGATCGGGGTTCGGGGTTCCCTCGACCCCTTGGAAGGCGTGGGCTAAAGCACATGAAAATATGGAAATCGCGCTGAATTCTAGTTTTTTGGCTGAAAAATGCAAAAGACTAGGAACGATCATGGCGGGGCGGTGACTATGGTTCCTTTGGTCTTATTTGATAGTCCGGAACAATATTGGGCGATAGGGGTCCGGAGGTCCCGGGACCACTCGGAAGGCGTGGGCTATAACACACAAAAATATGGGAATCGCGCGGTATTCTCGTTGTTTGGCCGAAAAACGCAAAAAATAAGGAACGATCATGGCGGGGCGGATACTATGGTTCCTTAGGTCGTATTTTATTGCCCGGAAAAATTTTAGGCGATCGGGGTCCGCGGCTCTTGGGACCACTCAGAATGCGTGGGTATAGCACATGAAAATATGGGAATCGGGCGAAATTCTAGGTCTTTTTCAGTAACATGCAAAAAATGTGGAAAGATCTTGACAGGGCGGTGACTATGGTTCCTTTGGTCTTATTTGATAGTCCGGAAAAATATTAGGCGATAGGGGTCCGGAGGTCCCGGGACCACTCGGAAGGCGTGGGCTATAACACACAAAAATATGGGAATCGCAAAAAATTCTAGTTGTTTGGCCGAAAAACGCAAAAAATGAGGAACGATAATGGCGGGGCGGATACTATGGTTCCTTAGGTCGTATTTGATAGTCCGGAAAAATTTTAGGCGATAGGGGTCTGGAGGTCCCGGGACCACTCGGAAGGTGTGGGCTATAACACACAAAAATATGGGAATCGCGCGGAATTCTAGTTGTTTGGCCGAAAAATGCAAAAAATGAGGAACGATCATGGCGGGGTGGTTACTATGGTTCCTTAGGTCGTATTTGATGGCCCGGAAAATTTTTAGGCGACCGGGGTTCGGGGTTCCCTGGACCCCTTGGAAGGCGTGGGCTAAAGCACATGAAAATATGGAAATCGCGCGGAATTCTAGTTTTTTGGCTGAAAAATGCAAAAGACTAGGAACGATCATGGCGGGGCGGTGACTATGGTTCCTTTGGTCTTATTTGATAGTCCGGAAAAATATTAGGCGATAGGGGTCCGGAGGTCCCGGGACCACTCGGAAGGCGTGGGCTATAACACACAAAAATATGGGAATCGCGCGGTATTCTCGTTGTTTGGCCGAAAAACGCAAATAATAAGGAACGATCATGGCGGGGCGGATACTATGGTTCCTTAGGTCGTATTTTATTGCCCGGAAAAATTTTAGGCGATCGGGGTCCGCGGATCTTGGGACCACTCAGAATGCGTGGGTATAGCACACGAAAATATGGGAATCGGGCGAAATTCTAGGTCTTTTTCAGTGACATGCAAAAAATGTTAAAAGATGTTGACAGGGGGGTGACTATGGTTCCTTTGGTCTTATTTGATAGTCCAGAAAAATATTAGGCGATAGGGGTCCGGAGGTCCCGGGACCACTCGGAAGGCGTGGGCTATAACACACAAAAATAAGGGAATCGCGCGGAATTCTAGTTGTTTGGCCGATAAACGCAAAAAATGAGGAACGATCATGGCGGGGCGGATACTATGGTTCCTTAGGTCGTATTTGATAGTCCGGAAAAATTTAAGGCGATAGGGGTCTGGAGGTCCCGGGACCACTCGGAAGGTGTGGGCTATAACACACAAAAATATGGGAATCGCGCGGAATTCTAGTTGTTTGGCCGAAAAACGCAAAAAATGAGGAACGATCATGGCGGGGTGGTTACTATGGTTCCTTAGGTCGTATTTGATGGCCCGGAAAATTTTTAGGCGATCGGGGTTCGGGGTTCCCTGGACCCCTTGGAAGGCGTGGGCTAAAGCACATGAAAATATGGAAATCGCGCGGAATTCTAGTTTTTTGGCTGAAAAATGCAAAAGACTAGGAACGATCATGGCGGGGCGGTGACTATGGTTCCTTTGGTCTTATTTGATAGTCCGGAAAAATATTAGGCGATAGGGGTCCGGAGGTCCCGGGACCACTCGGAAGGCGTGGGCTATAACACACAAAAATAGGGGAATCGCGCGGAATTCTAGTTTTTTGGCCGAAAAACGGAAAAAATTAGGAACGATCATGGCTAGGCGGCGACTATGGTTCCTTAGGTCTTATTTGATAGTCCGGAAAAATTTTAGGCGATAGGGGTCTGGAGGTCCCGGGACCACTCGGAAGGTGTGGGCTATAACACACAAAAATATGGGAATCGCGCGGAATTCTAGTTGTTTGGCCGAAAGACGCAAAAAATGAGGAACAATCATGGCGGGGTGGTTACTATGGTTCCTTAGGTCGTATTTGATGGCCCGGAAAATTTTTAGGCGATCGGGGTTCGGGGTTCCCTGGACCCCTTGGAAGGCGTGGGCTAAAGCACATGAAAATATGGAAATCGCGCGGAATTCTAGTTTTTTGGCTGAAAAATGCAAAAGACTAGGAACGATCATGGCGGGGCGGTGACTATGGTTCCTTTGGTCTTATTTGATAGTCCGGAAAAATATTAGGCGATAGGGGTCCGGAGGTCCAGGGACCACTCGGAAGGCGTGGGCTATAACACACAAAAATATGGGAATCGCGCGGTATTCTCGTTGTTTGGCCGAAAAACGCAAATAATAAGGAACGATCATGGCGGGGCGGATACTATGGTTCCTTAGGTCGTATTTTATTGCCCGGAAAAATTTTAGGCGATCGGGGTCCGCGGATCTTGGGACCACTCAGAATGCGTGGGTATAGCACACGAAAATATGGGAATCGGGCGAAATTCTAGGTCTTTTTCAGTGACATGCAAAAAATGTTGAAAGATCTTGACAGGGCGGTGACTATGGTTCCTTTGGTCTTATTTGATAGTCCGGAAAAATATTAGGCGATAGGGGTCCGGAGGTCCCGGGACCACTCGTAAGGCGTGGGCTATAACACACAAAAATATGGGAATCGCGCGGAATTCTAGTTGTTTGGCCGAAAAACGCAAAAAATGAGGAACGATCATGGCGGGGCGGATACTATGGTTCCTTAGGTCGTATTTGATAGTCCGGAAAAATTTTAGGCGATAGGGGTCTGGAGGTCCCGGGACCACTCGGAAGGTGTGGGCTATAACGCACAAAAATATGGGAATCGCGCGGAATTCTAGTTGTTTGGCCGAAAAATGCAAAAAATGAGGAACGATCATGCCGGGGTGGTTACTATGGTTCCTTAGGTCGTATTTGATGGCCCGGAAAATTTTTAGGCGATCGGGGTTCGGGGTTCCCTGGACCCCTTGGAAGGCGTGGGCTAAAGCACATGAAAATATGGAAATCGCGCGGAATTCTAGTTTTTTGGCTGAAAAATGCAAAAGACTAGGAACGATCATGGCGGGGCGGTGACTATGGTTCCTTTGGTCTTATTTGATAGTCCGGAAAAATATTAGGCGATAGGGGTCCGGAGGTCCCGGGACCACTCGGAAGGCGTGGGCTATAACACACAAAAATAGGGAAATCGCGCGGAATTCTAGTTTTTTGGCCGAAAAACGGAAAAAATGAGGAACGATCATGGCGGGGTGGTTACTATGGTTCCTTAGGTCGTATTTGATGGCCCGGAAAATTTTTAGGCGATCGGGGTTCGGGGTTCCCTGGACCCCTTGGAAGGCGTGGGCTAAAGCACATGAAAATATGGAAATCGCGCGGAATTCTAGTTTTTTGGCTGAAAAATGCAAAAGACTAGGAACGATCATGGCGGGGCGGTGACTATGGTTCCTTTGGTCTTATTTGATAATCCGGAAAAATATTAGGCGATAGGGGTCCGGAGGTCCCGGGACCACTCGGAAGGCGTGGGCTATAACACACAAAAATATGGGAATCGCGCGGTATTCTCGTTGTTTGGCCGAAAAACGCAAATAATAAGGAACGATCATGGCGGGGCGGATACTATGGTTCCTTAGGTCGTATTTTATTGCCTGGAAAAATTTTAGGCGATCGGGGTCCGCGGCTCTTGGGACCACTCAGAATGCGTGGGTATAGCACACAAAAATATGGGAATCAGGCAAAATTCTAGGTTTTTTTCAGTAACATGCAAAAAATGTTGAAAGATCTTGACAGGGCGGTGACTATGGTTCCTTTGGTATTATTTGATAGTCCGGAAAAATATTAGGCGATAGGGGTCCGGAGGTCCCGGGACCACTCGGAAGGCGTGGGCTATAACACACAAAAATATGGGAATCGCGCGGAATTCTAGTTGTTTGGCTGAAAAATGCAAAAAATGAGGAACGATCATGGAGGGGCGGATACTATGGTTCCTTAGGTCTTATTTGATAGTCCGGTAAAATTTTAGGCGATAGGGGTCAGGAGGTCACGGGACCACTCGGAAGGCGTGGGCTATAACACACAAAAATATGGGAATCGCGCGAAATTCTAGTTGTTTGGCCGAAAAACGTAAAAAATGAGGAACGATCATGGAGGGGTGGTTACTATGGTTCCTTAGGTCGTATTTGATGGCCCGGAAAATTTTTAGGCGATCGGGGTTCGGGGTTCCCTGGACCCCTTGGAAGGCGTGGGCTAAAGCACATGAAAATATGGAAATCGCGCGGAATTCTAGTTTTTTGGCTGAAAAATGCAAAAGACTAGGAACGATCATGGCGGGGAGGTGACTATGGTTCCTTAGGTTGTATTTGATAGTCCGGAAAATGTTTAGGCAATCCGGCTCCGGGGGCCCGACCCACTCGGAAGGCGTGGGCGATAGCACACAAAAATATGGGAATCGGGCGGAATTCTAGTTTTTTGGCCAAAAAATGCAAAAAATGAGGGACGATCATGGCGAGGCGGTGACTATGGTTCCTTAGGTCCTAATTGATGGCCCGAAAACGTTTTAGGCGATCCGAGTCTGGCGGCCCGGCCCACTCGGAAGGCGTGGGCAATAGCACACAAAATTATGGTAATCGAGCGGAATTCTAGTTTTTTGGCCGAAAAACGCAATAAATGAGGAACGATAATGGCGGGGCGGTGACTATGGTTCCTTAGGTCGTATTTGATGGCCCGGAAAATTTTAGGCGATCGGGGTCCACGGCTTCCGGGATCACTCAGAAGGCGTAAGCTATAGCACACTAAAATATCCAAATCGCGCGGAGTTCTAGTTTTTTGGCCGAAAAATGCAAAGCATTTGGAACGATCATGGTGGGGCGGTGACTATGGTACCTTAGGTCGTATTTGATAGACCGGAAAATTTTTAGGCGATCGGGGTCCGCGGCTCCCCGGACCACTTGGAAGGCGTGGGTATGGCACACGAAAATATGGGAATCGGGCGTAATTCTAGTATTTTGGCCGAAAAATGCAAAAAATGAGAAACGATGATGGCGGGGCGGATACTATGGTTCCTTAGGTCGTATTTGATAGTCCGGAAAAATTTTAGGCGATAGGGGTCCAGAGGTCCCGGGACCACTCGGAAGGTGTGGGCTATAACACACAAAAATAAGGGAATCGCGCGGAATTCTAGTTGTTTGGCCAAAAAACGCAAAAAATAAGGAACGATCATGGCAGGGCGAATACTATGGTTCCTTAGGTCGTATTTGATTGCCCGGAAAATTTTTAGGCGATCGGGGTCCGCGGCTCTTGGGACCACTCGGAATGCGTGGGTATAGCACACGAAAATATGGGAATCGGGCGAAATTCTAGGTCTTTTTCAGTAACATGCAAAAAATGTGGAAAGATCTTGGCAGGGCGGTGACTACGGTTCCTTTGGTCTTATTTGATAGTCCGGAAAAATATTAGGCGATACGGGTCCGGAGGTCCCGGGACCACTCGGAAGGCGTGGGCTATAACACACAAAAATATGGGAATCACGCGAAATTCTATTTGTTTGGCCGAAAAACGCAAAAAATGAGGTACGATCATGGTGCGGCGGATACTATGGTTCCTTAGGTCGTATTTGATAGTCCGAAAAAATTTTAGGCGATAGGGGTCAGGAGGTCCCGGGACCACTCGGAAGGCGTGGGCTATAACACACAAAAATATGGGAATCCCGCGGAATTCTAGTTGTTTGGCCGAAAAACGCAAAAAATGAGGAACGATCATGGCGGGGTGGTTACTATGGTTCCTTAGGTGGTATTTGATGGCCCGGAAAATTTTTAGGCGATCGGGGTTCGGGGTTCGGGGTTCCTGGGACCCCTTGGAAGGGGTGGGCTAAAGCACAAGAAAATATGGAAATCGCGCGAAATTCTAGTTTTTTGGCTGAAAAACGCAAAAGACTAGGAACGATAATGGCGGGGAGGTGACTATGGTTCCTTAGGTCGTATTTGATAGTCCGGAAAATTTTTAGGCGATCCGGCTCCGGCGGGCCCGACCCAATCGGAAGGCGTGGGCGATAGCACACAAAAATATGGGAATCGGGCGGAATTCTAGTTTTTTGGCCAAAAAATGCAAAAAATGAGGAACGATCATGGCGAGGCGGTGACTATGGTTCCTTAGGTCCTAATTGATGGCTCGAAAATTTTTTAGGCGATCCGAGTCCGGTGGCCCGGCCCACTCGGAAGGCGTGGGGAATAGCACACAAAAATATGGTAATCGAGCGAAATTCTATTTTTTTGGCCAAAATATGCAAAAAATGAGGAACGATCATGGCGGGGCGGTGACTATGGTTCCTTAGGTCCTAAATGATGGCCTGAAAAGTTTTTAGGCGATCCGAGTCCGGCGGCCCGGCCCACTCGGAAGGCGTGGGCAATAGCACAAAAAAATATGATAATCGAGCGGAATTCTAGTTTTTTGGCCGAAAAATGCAATAAATGAGGAACGATCATGGCGGGGCGGTGACTATGGTTCCTTAGGTCATATTTGATGGCCCGGAAAATTTTAGGCGATCGGGGTCCACGTCTCCCGGGACCACTCGGAAGGCGTAAGCTATAGCACACTATAATATGCAAATCGCGCAGAGTTCTAGTTTTTTGGCCGAAAAATGCAAAGAATTTGGAACGATCATGGTGGGGCGGTGACTATGGTACCTTAGGTCTTATTTGATAGACCGAAAAACTTTTAGGCGATCGGGGTCCGCGGCTCCCCGGACCACTTGGAAGGCATGGGTATAGCACACGAAAATATGGGAATCGGGCGTAATTCTAGTTTTTTGGCCGAAAAATGCAAAAAATGAGAAACGATGATGGTGGGGCGGTGACTATGGTTCCTTAGGTCGTATTTGATAGTCCAAAAAAATTTTAGGCGATAGGGGTCAGGAGGTCCCGGGACCACTCGGAAGGTGTGGGCTATAACACACAAAAATATAGGAATCGCGCGGAATTCTAGTTGTTTGGCCGAAAAACGCAAAAAATAAGGAACGATCATGGCGGGGCGGATACTATGGTTCCTTAGGTGGTATTTGATTGCCCGAAAAATTTTTAGGCGATCGGGGTCCGCGGCTCTTGGGACCACTCGGAATGCGTGGGCTAAAGCACACGAAAATATGGAAATCGCACGGAATTCTAGTTTTTTGGCTGAAAAACGCAAAAGACTAGGAACGATCATGGCGAGGCGGTGACTATGATTCCTTAGGTCATATTTGATAGCCCGACCCACTCGGAAGCCGTGGGCGATAGCACACAAAAATATGGGAATCGGGCGGAATTCTAGTTTTTTGGCCAAAAAATGCAAAAAATGAGGAACGATCATGGCGAGGAGGTGACTATGGTTCCTTAGGTCCCAATTGATGGCCCGAAAATTTTTAGGCGATCCGAGTACGGCGGCCCGGCCCACTCGGAAGGCGTGGGCAATAGCACACAAAAATATGGTAATCGAGCGGAATTCTAATTTTTTGGCCAAAAAATGCAAAAAATGAGGAACAATCATGGCGAGGCGGTGACTATGGTTCCTTAGGTCCTAGTTGATGGCCCGAAAAGTTTTTAGGCGATCCTAGTCCGGCGGCCCGGCCCACTCGGAAGGCGTGGGCAATAGCACACAAAAATATGGTAATCGAGCGGAATTCTAGTTTTTTGGCCGAAAAATGCAATAAATGAGGAACGATCATGGCGGGGCGGTAACTATGGTTCCTTAGGTCATATTTGATGGGCCGGAAAATTTTAGGCGATCGTGGTCCACCGCTCCCGGGACCACTCGGTAGGCGTAAGCTATAGCACACTATAATATGCAAATGGCGCGGAGTTCTAGTTTTTTGAACGAAAAATGCAAAGCATTTGGAACGATCATGGTGGGGCGGTGACTATGGTACCTTAGGTCTTATTTGATAGACCAGAAAATTTTTAGGCAATCGGGGTCCGCGGCTCCCCGGACCTCTTGGAAGGCGTGGGTATAGCACACGAAAATATGGGAATCGGGCGTAATTCTAGTTTTTTGGCTGAAAAATGCAAAAAATGAGAAACGATGATGGCGGGGCGGATACTATGGTTCCTTAGGTCGTATTTGATAGTCCGGAAAATTTTTAGGCAATAGGGGTCAGGAGGTCCCGGGACCACTCGGAAGGCGTGGGCTATAACACCCAAAAATAAGGGAATCGCGCGGAATTCTAGTTTTTTGGCCGAAAAACGCAAAAAATGAGGAACGATCATGGCGTGGTGGTTACTATAGTTCCTTAGGTGGTATTTGATGGCCCGGAAAATTTTTAGGCGATCGGGGTTCGGGGTTCCCGGGACCCCTTGGAAGGCGTGGGCAAAAGCACACGAAAATATGGAAATCGCGCGGAATTCTAGTTTTTTGGCTGAAAAACGCAAAAGACTAGGAACGATCATGGCGGGGCGGTGACTATGGTTCCTTAGGTCGTATTTGATAGTCCGGAAAATATTTAGGCGATCCGGCTCCGGGGGCCCGACCCACTCGGAAGGCGTGGGCGATAGCACACAAAAATATGGGAAATGGGCGGAATTCTAGTTTTTTGGCCAAAAAATGCAAAAAATGAGGAACGATCATGGTGAGGCAGTGACTATGGTTCCTAAGGTCCTAATTGATGGCCCGAATTTTTTTTAGGCGATCCGAGTCCGGCGGCCCGGCCCACTCGGAAGGCGGGGGCAATAGCACACAAAAATATGCTAATCGAGCGGAATTCTATTTTTTTGGCCAAAAAATGCAAAACATGAGGAACGATAATGGCTGGGCGGTGACTATGGTTTCTTAGGTCATATTTGATAGTCCGGAAAAACTTTAGGCGATAGGGGTCTGGAGTTCCCGGGTTCACTTGGAAGGCGTGGGCTATAGGATACGAAAATATGGGAATCGCGCGGAATTCTAGTGTTTTTGCCGAAAAACGGAAAAAACTAGGAACGATCATGGCGGGGCGGTGACTATGGTTCCTTAGGTCTTATTTGATAGTCCGGAAAAATATTAGGCGATAGGGGTCAGGAGGTCCCGGGACCACTCGAAATGCGTGGGCTATAACACACAAAAATATGGGAATCGCGCGGAATTCTAGTTGTTTGGCCGAAAAACGCAAAGAATGAGGAACGATCATGGAGGGGTGGTTACTATGGTTCCTTAGGTCGTATTTGATGGCCCGGAAAATTTTTAGGCGATCGGGGTTCGGGGTTACCGGGACCCCTTGGAAGGCGTGGGCTATAGCACACGAAAATATGGAAATCGCGCGGAATTCTAGTTTTTTGGCTGAAAAACGCAAAAGACTAGGAACGATCATGGCGGGGCGGTGACTATGGTTCCTTAGGTCGTATTTGATAGTCCGGAAATTTTTTAGGCAATCCAGCTCCGGTGGGCCCGACCCACTCGGAAGGCGTGGGAGATAGCACACAAAAATATGGGAATCGGGCGGAATTCTAGTTTTTTGGCCAAAAAATGCAAAAAATGAGGAACGATCATGGCGAGGCGGTGACTATGGTTCCGTAGGTCCTAATTGATGTCCCGAAAAGTTTTAAGGCGATCCGAGTCCGGCGGCCCGGCCCACTCGGAAGGCGTGGGCAATAGCACACAAAAATATGGTAATCGAGCAGAATTCTATTTTTTTGGCCAAAAAATGCAAAAAATGAGGAACGATCATGGCGAGGCGGTGACTATGGTTCCTTAGTCCTAATTGATGGCCCGAAAAGTTTTTAGGCGATCTGAGTCCGGCGGCACGGCCCACTCGGAAGGCGTGGGCAATAGCACACAAAAATATGGTAATCGAGCGGAATTCTAGTTTTTTGGCCGAAACATGCAAAGCATTTGGAACGATCATGGTGGGGCGGTGACTATGGTACCTTAGGTCGTATTTGATAGTCCGGAAAATTTTTAGGCAATCCGGCTCCGGGGGGCCCGACCCACTCGGAAGGCGTGGGCGATAGCACACAAAAATATGGGAATCGGGCGGAATTCTAGTTTCTTGGGAAAAAAATGCAAAAAATGAGGAACGATCATGGCGAGGCAGTGACTATGGTTCCTTAGGTCCTAATTGATGGCCCGAAAAGTTTTAAGGCGATCCGAGTCCGGCGGCCCGGCCCACTCGAAAGGCGTGGGCAATAGCACACAAAAATATAGTAATCGAGCGGAATTCTATTTTTTTGGCCAAAAAATGCAAAAAATGAGGAACGATCATGGCGAGGCGGTGACTATGGTTCCTTAGTCCTAATTGATGGCCCGAAAAGTTTTTAGGCGATCTGAGTCCGGCGGCACGGCCCACTCGGAAGGCGTGGGCAATAGCACACAAAAATATGGTAATCGAGCGGAATTCTAGTTTTTTGGCCGAAACATGCAAAGCATTTGGAACGATCATGGCGGGGCGGTGACTATGGTTCCTTAGGTCGTATTTGATAGTCCGGAAAATTTTTAGGCGATCCGGCTACGGGGGGCCTGACCCACTCGGAAGGCGTGGGCGATAGCACACAAAAATATGGGAATCGGGCGGAATACTAGTTTTTGGCCAAAAAATGCAAAAAATGAGGAACGATCATGGCGAGGCGGTGACTATGGTTCCTTAGGTCCTAATTGATGGCCCGAAATTTTTTAGGTGATCCGAGTCCGGCGGCCCGGCCCACTCGGAAGGCGTGGGCAATAGCACACAAAAATATGGTAATCGAGCGGAATTCTAGTTTTTTGGCCGAAAAACGCAATAAATGAGGAACGATCATGGCGGGGCGGTGACTATGGTTCGTTAGGTCGTATTTGATGGCCCGTAAAATTTTAGGCGATCGGGGTCCACGGCTCCCGGGACCACTCGGAAGGCGTAAGCTATAGCACACTAAAATATGCAAATCGCGCGGAGTTCTAGTTTTTTGGCCGAAAAATGCAAAGCATTTGGAAAGATCATGGTGTGGCGGTGACTATGGTACCTTAGGTCGTATTTGATAGTCCGGAAAAAGTTTAGGCGATCGGGGTCCGCGGCTCCCCGGACCACTTGGAAGGCGTGGGTATAGCACACGAAAATATGGGAATTGGGCGTAATTCTAGTTTTTTGGCCGAAAAATGCAAAAAATGAGAAACGATGATGGCGGGGCGATTACTATGGTTCCTTAGGTCGTATTTGACGGCCCGGAAAAATTTTAGGCGATCGGGGTCCAGGGGTCCCGGAACCACTTGGAAGGGTGGGCAACAGCACACAAAAATATTGTAATCGGGCGGAATATTAGTTTTTTGGCCGAAAAACGCAACAAATGAGGAATGATCATGGCTGGGCGGTGACTATGGTTCCTCACGTCGTATCTGATAGTCCGGAAAAATTTTAGGCGATAGGGATCCGGAGTTCCCAGGTTCACTTGGAAGGCGTGGGCTATAAGACACGAAAATATGGGAATCGCACGGAATTCTAGTTTTTTGGCCGAAAAATGGAAAAAACTAGGAACGATCATGGCTGGGCGGTGAATATGGTTCCTTAGGTCTTATTTGATAGTCCAGAAAAATATTAGGCGATAGGGGTCCGGAGACCCAGGACCACTCGGAAGGCGTGGGCTATAACACACAAAAATATGGGATAGCGCGGAATTCTAGTTGTTTGGCCAAAAAATGCAAAAAATGAGGAACAATCATGGCGGGGCGGATACTATGGTTCCTTAGGTTGTATTTGATAGTCCGGAAAAATTTTAGGCGATAGGGGTCAGGAGGTCCCGGGACCACTCGGAAGGCGTGGGCAATGCACACAAAAATATGGTAATCGAGCGTAATTCTAGTTTTTTGGCCGAAAAATGCAATAAATGAGGAACGATCATGGCGGGGCGGTGACTAGGGTTCCTTAGGTCTTATTTGATAGTCCGGAAAAATATTAGGCGATAGGGGTCCGGAGGTCCCGGGACCACTCGGAAGGCGTGGGCTATAACACAAAAAAATATGGGAATCACGCGGAATTCTAGTTGTTTGGCCGAAAAACGCAAAAAATGAGGAACGATCATGGCAGGGCGGATACTATGGTTCCTTAGGTCGTATTTGATTGTCATGAAAATTTTTAGGCGATAGGGGTCAGGAGGTCCCGGGACGACTCGGAAATCGTGGGCTATAACACACAAAAATATGGGAATCGCGCGGAATTCTATTTGTTTGGCCGAAAAATGCAAAAAATGAGGAACGATCATGGCGGGGTGGTTACTATGGTTCCTTAGGTCGTATTCGATGTCCCGGAAAATTTTAAGGCGATCGGAGTTCGGGGTTCCCGGGACCCCTTGGAAGGCGTAGGCTAAAGCACACGAAAATATGGAAATCGCGCGAAATTCTAGTTTTTTGGCTGAAAAATGCAAAAGACTAGGAACGATCATGGCGGGGCGGTGACTATGGTTCCTTAGGTCGTATTTTATAGTCCGAAAATTTTTTAGGCGATCCGGCGCTGGGGGGCCCGACCCACTCGGAAGGCGTGGGCGATAGCACACAAAAATATGGAAATCGTGCGGAATTCTAGTTTTTTGGCCAAAAAATGCAAAAAATGAGGATCGATCATGGCGAGGCGGTGATTATGGTTCTTTAGGTCTTAATTGATGGCCCGAAAATTTTTTAGGCGATCCGAGACCGGCGGCCCGGCCCACTCGGAAGGCGTGGGCAATAACACACAAAAATATGGTAATCGAGCGAAATTCTAGTTTTTTGGCCGAAAAACGCAATAAATGAGGAACGATCATGGCGGGGCGGTGACTATGGTTCCTTAGGTCATATTTGGTGGCCCGTATAATTTTAGGCGATCGGGGTCCACGGCTCCCGGGACCACTCGGAAGGCGTAAGCTATAGCACACTAAAATATGCAAATCGCACGGAGTTCTAGTTTTTTGGCCGAAAAATGCAAAAAATGAGAAACGATCATGGCGGGAAGGTGACTATGGTTCCTTAGGTCTTATTTGATAGTCCGGAAATATTTTAGGCGATAGGGGTCCGGAGTTCCCGGGTTCACTTGGAAGGCGTGGGCTATTGGACACGAAAATATGGGAATCGCGCGGAATTCTAGTTTTTTGGCCGAAAAACAGAAAAAACAAGGAACGATCATGGCTGGGCGGTGACTACGGTTCCTTAGGTCTTATTTGATAGTCCGGAAAAATTTTAGGCGATAGGGGTCAGGAGACCCGGGACCACTCGAAGGCGTGGGCTATAACACAAAAATATGGGATCGCGCGGAATTCTAGTTCTTTGGCCGAAAAACACAAAAAATGAGGAACGATCATGGCGGGGCGGATACTATGGTTCCTTAGGTCATATTTGATAGTCCGGAAACATTTTAGGCGATAGGGGTCCGGAGGTCCCGGGACCACTCGGAAGGTGTGGGCTATAACACACAAAAATATGGGAATCGCGTGGTATTCTAGTTGTTTGGCCGAAAAATGCAAAAAATAAGGAACGATCATGGCGGGGCGGATACTATGGTTCCTTAGGTCGAATTTGATTGCCCGGAAAAATTTTAGGCGATCGGGTTCCGCGGCTCTTGGGACCACTCGGAATGCGTGGGTATAGCACACGAAAATATGGGAATCGGGCGAAATTCTAGGTCTTTTTCAGTAACATGCAAATAATTTTGAAAGATCTTGGCAGGGCGGTGACTATGGTTCCTTTGGTCTTATTTGATAGTCCAGAAATATATTAGGCGATAGGGGTCCGGAGGTCCCGGGACCACTCGGAAGGCGTGGGCTATAACACACAAAAATATGGGAATCGTGCGGAATTCTAGTTGTTTGGCCGAAAAATGCAAAAAATGAGGAACGATCATGGCGGGGCGGTGACTATGGTTCCTTAGGTCTTATTTGATAGTCCGGAAAAATATTAGGCGATAGGGGTCCGGAGGTCCCGGGATTACTCGGAAGGCGTGGGCTAAAACACACAAAAATATGGGAATCGCGCGGAATTCTAGTTGTTTGGCGGAAAAACGCAAAAAATAAGGAACGATCATGGCGGGGCGGATACTATGGTTCCTTAGGTCGTATATGATAGTCTGGAAAAATTTTAGGCGATAGGGGTCAGGAGGTCCCGGGACCACTCGGAAGGTGTGGGCTATAACACAAAAATATGGGAATCACGCAGAATTCTACCTGATTGGCCGAAAAACGCAAAAAATGAGGAACGATCATGGCGGGGTGGTTACTATTGTTCCTTAGGTCATATTTGATGGCCCGGAAAATTTTTAGGCGATCGGGGTTCGGGGTTCCCAGGACCCCTTGGAAGGGGTGGGCTTTAGCACACGAAAATATGGAAATCGCCCGAAATTCTAGTTTTTTAGCTGAAAAATGCAAAAGACTAGGAACGATCATGGCGGGGTGGTGACTATGGTTCCTTAGGTCGTATTTGATAGTCTGGAAAATTTTTAGGCGATCCGGCTCCGGGGGGCCCGACCCACTCGGAAGGCGTGGGCGATAACGCACAAAAATAGGGGAATCGGGCAAAATTCTAGTTTTTTTGCCGAAAAACGCAATAAATGAGGAACGATCATGGCAGCGCGGTGACTATGGTTTCTTAGTTCATATTTGATGGCCCGGAAAATTTTAGGCGATCGGGGTCCACGGCTCCCGGGACCACTCAGAAGGCGTAAGTTATAGCACACTAAAATATGCAAATCGCGCGGAGTTCTAGTTTTTTGGCCAAAAAATGCAAAGCATTTGGAACGATCATGGTGGGGCGGTGACTATGGTACCTTAGGTCGTATTTGATAGTCCGGAAAAATATTAGGCGATAGGGGTCCTGAGTTCCCGGGACCACTCGGAAGGTGTGGGCTATAACACACAAAAATATGGGAATCACGCGGAATTCTAGTTGTTTGGCCGAAAAACGCAAAAACTAAGGAACGATCATGGCTGGGTGGTGACTATGGTTCCTTAGGTTTTATTTGATAGTCCGGAAAAATTTTAGGCGATAGTGGTCCGGAGACCCGGGACCACTTGTAAGGCGTGGGTATAGCACAAAAAAATATGGGAATCGGGCGGAATTCTAGTTGTTTGGCCGAAAAATGCAAAAAATGAGAAACGATCATGGCGGGAAGGTGACTATGGTTCCTTAGGTCTTATTTGATAGTCCGGAAAAATTTTAGGCGATAGGGGTCCGGAGTTCCCGGGTTCGCTTGGAAGGCGTGGGCTATTGGACTCGAAAATATGGGAATCGCGCGGAATTCTAGTTTTTTGGCCGAAAAACAGAAAAAACTAGGAACGATCATGGGTGGGCGGTGACTATGGTTCCTTAGGTCTTATTTGATAGTCCGGAAAATTTTTAGGCGATAGGGGTCAGAAGACCCGGGACCACTCGAAGGCGTGGGTTATAACACACAAAAAAATGGGATCGCGCGGAATTCTAGTTCTTTGGCCGAAAAACACAAAAAATGAGGAACGATCATGGCGGGGCGGATACTATGGTTCCTTAGGTCGTATTTGATTGTCCGGAAAAATTTTAGGCGATAGGGGTCCGGAGGTCCCGGGACCACTCGGAAGGTGTGGGCTATAACACACAAAAATATGGGAATCGCGCGGTATTCTCGTTGTTTGGCCGAAAAACGCAAAAAATAAGGAACGATCATGGCGGGGCGGATACTATGGTTCCTTAGGTCGTATTTTATTGCCCGGAAAAATTTTAGGCGATCGGGGTCCGCGGCTCTTGGGACCACTCAGAATGCGTGGGTATAGCACACGAAAATATGGGAATCGGGCGAAATTCTAGGTCTTTTTCAGTAACATGCAAAAAATATGGAAAGATCTTGACAGGGCGGTGACTATGGTTCATTTGGTCTTATTTGATAGTCCGGAAAAATATTAGGCGATAGGGGTCCGGAGGTCCCGGGACCACTCGGAAGGCGTGGGCTATAACACACAAAAATATGGGAATCGCGCGGAATTCTAGTTGTTTGGCCGAAAAACGCAAAAAATGAGGAACGATCATGGCAGGGCGGTGACTATGGTTCCTTAGGTCTTATTTGATAGTCCGGAAAAATATTAGGCGATAGGGGTCCGGAGGTCCCGGGACTACTCGGAAGGCGTGGGCTATAACACATAAAAATATGGGAATCGCGCGGAATTCTAGTTGTTTGGCCGAAAAATCCAAAAAATGAGGAATGATCTTGGCGGGGCGGATACTATGGTTCCTTAGGTCATATTTGATAGTCCGGAAAAATTTTAGGCGATAGGGGTCAGGAGGTCCCGGGACCACTCGGAAGGCGTGGGCTATAACACACAAAAATATAGGAATCGCGCGGAATTCTACCTGTTTGGCCGAAAAACGCAAAAAATGAGGAACGATCATGGCGGGGTGGTTACTATGGTTACTTAGGTCGTATTCGATGTCCCGGAAAATTTTAAGGCGATCGGGGTTCGGGGTTCCCAGGACCCCTTGGAAGGCGTGGGCTAAAGCACACAAAAATATGGAAATCGCGCGAAATTCTAGTTTTTTGCTGAAAAACGCAAAAGACTAGGAACGATCATGGCGGGGTGGTGACTATGGTTCCTTAGGTCGTATTTGATAGTCTGGAAAATTTTTAGGCGATCCGGCTCCGGGGGCCCGATCCACTCGGAAGGCGTGGGCGATAGCACACAAAATATGGGAATCGGGCAAAATTCTAGTTTTTTGGCCAAAAAATGCAAAAAATGAGGAACGATCATGGCGAGAAGGTGACTATGGTTCCTTAGGTCTTAATTGATAGCCCGAAAAGTTTTTAGGCGATCCGAGACCGGCGGCCCGGCCCACTCGGAAGGCGAGGGCAATAGCACACAAAAATATGGTAATCGAGCGTAATTCTAGTTTTTTGACCGAAAAATGCAATAAATGAGGAACGATCATGGCGGGGCGGTGACTATGATTCCTTAGGTCATATTTGATGGCCCGGAAAATTTTAGGCGATCGGGGTCCACGGCTCCCGGGACCACTCGGAAGGCGTAAGCTATAGCACACTAAAATATGCAAATCGCGTGGAGTTCTAGTTTTTTGGCCGAAAAATGCAAAGCATTTGGAACGTTCATGGTGGGGCGGTGACTATGGTACCTAAGGTCGTATTTGATAGTCCCGAAAAATTTTAGGCGATAGGGGTCCGGAGTTCCCGGGTTCACTTGGAAGGCGTGGGCTATAGGACATGAAAATATGGGAATGGCGCGGAATTCTAGTTTTTTGGCCGAAAAACAGAAAACACTAGGAACTATCATGGCTGGGCTGTGACTATGGTTCCTTAGGTCTTATTTGATAGTCCGGAAAAATTTTAGGCGATAGGGGTCCGGAGACCCGGGACCACTCGAAGGCGTGGGCTATAACACACAAAAATATGGGATCGCGCGGAATTCTAGTTCTTTGGCCAAAAAAAAAATTGAGAAATGATCATGGCGGGGCGGATACTATGGTTCCTTAGGTCGTATTTGATAGTCCGGAAAAATTTTAGGCGATAGGGGTCAGGAGGTCCAGGGACCACTCGGAAGGCGTGGGCTATAACACACAAAAATATGGGAATCGCGCGGAATTCTAGTTGTTTGGCCGAAAAACGCAAAAAATGAGGAACGATCATGGCGGGGTGGTTACTATGGTTCCTTAGGTCGTATTTGATGGCCCGGAAAATTTTTAGGCGATCGGGGTTCGGGGTTCCCAGGACTCCTTGGAAGGCGTGGGCAATAGCACACAAAAATATGGTAATCGAGCGGAATTCGAGTTTTTTGGCCGAAAAACACAATAAATGAGGAACGATCATGGCGGGGCGGTGACTATGGTTCCTGAGGTCGTATTTGATGGCCCGGAAAATTTTAGACGATCGGGGTCCACGGCTCCCGGGACCACTCAGAAGGCGTAAGCTATAGCACACTAAAATATGCAAATCGCGCAGAGTTCTAGTTTTTTGGCCGAAAAATGCAAAGCCTTTGGAACGATCATGGTGTGGCGGTGACTATGGTACGTTAGGTCGTATTTGATAGTCCGGAAAATTTTTAGGTGATCGGGGTCCGCGGCTCCCCGGACCACTTGGAAGGCGTGGGTATAGCACACGAAAATATGGGAATCGGGCGTAATTCTAGTGTTTTGGCCGAAAAATGCAAAAAATGAGAAACGATGATGGCGGGGCGGTTACTATGGTTTCTTAGGTCGTATTTGACGGCCAAGAAAAATTTTAGGCGATCGGGGTCCGGGGGTCCCGGAACCACTTGGAAGGGTAGGCAATAGCAAACAATAATATTGTAATCGGGCGGAATTCTAGTTTTTTGGCCGAAAAATGCAACAAATGAGGAATGATCATGGCTGGGCGGTGACTATGGTTCCTTAGGTCGTATTTGATAGCCCGGAAAAATTTTAGGCGATCGGGGTCCGGGGGTCCCGGAACCACTTGGAAGGGTGGGCAATAGCACACATAACAATTGTAATCGGGCGAAATTCCAATTTTTTTGCCGAAAAGTGCAACAAATGAGGAATGATCATGGCTGGGCGGTGACTATGGTTCCTTAGGTCGTATTTGATAGTCCGGAAAAATTTTAGGCGATAGGGGTCCGGAGTTCCCAGGTTCACTTGGAAGGCGTGGGCTATAAGACACGAAAATATGGGAATCGCGCGAAATTCTAGTTTTTTGGCAGAAAAACGGAAAAAACTAGGAACGATCATGGCTGGGCGGTGACTATGGTTCCTCAGGTCTTATTTGATAGTCCGGAAAAATATTAGGCGATAGGGGTCCGGAGACCCGGGACCAATCGGAAGGCGTGGGCTATAACACACAAAAATATGGGATCGCGCAGAATTCTAGTTGTTTGGCCGAAAAACGCAAAAAATGAGGAACGATCATGGCGGGGCGGATACTATGGTTACTTAGGTCGTATTTGATAGTCCGGAAAAATTTTAGGCGATAGGGGTCCGGAGTTCCCAGTCTCACTTGGAAGGCGTGGGCTATAAGACACGAAAATATGGGAATCGCGCGAAATTCTAGTTTTTTGGCAGAAAAACAGAAAAAACTAGGAACGATCATGGCTGGGCGGTGACTATGGTTCCTTAGGTCTTATTTGATAGTCCGGAAAATTATTAGGCGATAGGGGTCCGGAGACCCGGGACCAATCGGAAGGCGTGGGCTATAACACACAAAAATATGGGATCGCGCAGAATTCTAGTTGTTTGGCCGAAAAACGCAAAAAATGAGGAACGATCATGGCGGGGCGGATACTATGGTTACTTAGGTCGTATTTGATAGTCCGGAAAAATTTTAGGCGATAGGGGTCCGGAGGACCCGGGACCACTCGGAAGGTGTGGGCTATAGCACATAAAAATATGGGAATCGCGCGTAATACTAGTTGTTTGGCCGAAAAATGCAAAAAATAAGGAACGATCATGGCGTGGTGGATACTATGGTTCCTTAGGTCGTATTTGATAGTCCGGAAAAATTTTAGGCGATAGGGGTCAGGAGGTCCCAGGACCACTCGGAAGGCGTGGGCAATAGCACACAAAAATATGGTAATCGAGCGGAATTCTAGTTTTTTGGTCGAAAAACGCAATAAATGAGGAACGATCATGGAGGGGCGGTGACTATGGTTCCTTAGGTCTTATTTGATAGTCCGGAAAAATATTAGGCGATAGGGGTCCGGAGGTCTCGGGACCACTCGGATGGCGTGGGCTAAAACACACAAAAATATGGGAATCGCGCGGAATTCTAGTTGTTTGGCCGAAAAACGCAAAAAATGAGAAACGATCATGGCGGGGCGGATACTATGGTTCCTTAGGTCGTATTTGATAGTCCGGAAAAATTTTAGGCGATAAGGGTCAGGAGGTCCCGGGACCACTCGGAAGACGTGGGCTATAACACCCAAAAATATGGGATCGCGCGGAATTCTACTTCTTTGGCCGAAAAACACAAAAAATGAGGAACGATCATGGCGGGGCAGATACTATGGTTCCTTAGGTCGTATTTGATAGTCCAGAAAAATTTTAGGCGATAGGGGTCCGGAGGTCCCGGGACCACTCGGAAGGTGTGGGCTATAACACACAAAAATATGGGAATCGCGCGGAATTCTAGTTGTTTGGCCGAAAAACGCAAAAAAATAAGGAACGATCATGGCGGGGCGGATACTATGGTTCCTTAGGTAGCATTTGAAAGTCCGGAAAAATTTTAGGCGATAGGGGTCAGGAGGTCCCGGGACCATTCGGAAGGCGTGGGCTATAACACACAAAAATATGGAAATCGCGCGGAATTCTACCTGTTTGGCCGAAAAACGCAAAAAATGAGGAACGATCATGGCGGGGCGGTTACTATGGTTCCTTAGGTCGTATTTGATGGCCCGGAAATTTTTTAGGCGATCGGGGTTCGGGGTTCCAGGGACCCCTTGGAAGGCGTGGGCTAAAGCACACGAAAATATGGAAATCGCGCGAAATTCTAGTTTTTTGGCTGAAAAATGCAAAAGACTAGGAACGATCATGGTGGGGCGGTGACTATGGTTCCTTAGGTCATATTTAATAGTCCGAAAAAATTTTAGGCGATAGGGGTCCGGAGTTTCCGGGTTCACTTGGAAGGCGTGGGCTATTATAGGACACGAAAATATGGGAATCGCGCGGAATTCTAGTTTTTTGGCCGAAAAATAGAAAAAACTAGGAACGATCATGGCGGGGCGGTGACTATGGTTCCTTAGGTCGTATTTGATAGTCCGAAAAATTTTTAGGCGATCCGCCTCCGGGGGGCCCGACCCACTCGGAAGGCGTGTGCGATAGCACACAAAAATATGGAAATCGGGCGGAATTCTAGTTTTTTGGCCAAAAATGCAAAAAATGAGGAACGATCATGGCGAGGCGGTGACTATGGTTCCTTAGGTCTTAATTGATGGCCCAAAAACTTTTTAGGCGATCTGAGTCCGACGGCCCGGCCCACTCGGAAGGCGTGGGTAATAGCACACAAAAATATGGTAATCGAGCGGAATTCTAGTTTTTTTGCCGAAAAACGCAAAAAATGAGGAACGATCATGGCGGGGCGGATACTATGGTTCCTTAGGTCGTATTTGATAGTCCAGAAAAATTTTAGGCGATAGGGGTCAGGAGGTCCCGGGACCACTCGGAAGGCGTGGGCTATAACACACAAAAATATGGGAATCGCGCGGAATTCTAGTTGTTTGGCCGAAAAACGCAAAAAATGAGGAACGATCATGGCAGGGTGGTTACTATGGTTCCTTAGGTCATATTTGATAGCCCTGAAAATTTTTAGGCGATCGGGGTTCAGGGTTCCCGGGACCCCTTGGAAGGCGTGGGCTAAAGGACACGAAAATATGGGAATCGCGCGAAATTCTAGTTTTTTGGCCGAAAAACAGAAAACACTAGGAACGATCATGGATGGGCTGTGACTATGGTTCCTTAGGTCTTATTTGATAGTCCGGAAAAATTTGAGGCGATAGGGATCCGGAGACCCGGGACCACTCGAAGGAGGGGGCTATAACACACAAAAATATGGGATCGCGCGGAATTCTAGTTCCTTGGCCGAAAAACACAAAAAATGAGGAACGATCATGGAGGGGCGGATACTATGGTTCCTTAGGTCGTATTTGATAGTCCGGAAAAATTTTAGGCGATAGGGGTCCGGAGGTCCCGGGACCACTCGGAAGGTGTGAGCTATAACACACAAAAATATGGGAATCGCGCGGAATTCTAGTTGTTTGGCCGAAAAACGCAAAAAATAAGGAACGATCATGGCGGGGCGGATACTATGGTTCCTTAGGTCGTATTTGATAGTCCGCAAAAATTTTAGGCGATAGGGGTCAGGAGGTACCGGGACCATTCGGACGGCGTGGGCTAAAGCACACGAAAATATGGAAATCGCGCGAAATTCTAGTTTTTTGGCTGAAAAACGCAAAAGACTAGGATCGATCATGGCAGGGCGGTGACTATGGTTCCTTAGGTCGTATTTGATAGTCCGGAAAATTTTTAGGCGATCCGGTTCCTGGGGTCCGACCCACTCGGAAGGCGTGGGCGGTAGCACACAAAAATATAGAAATCGGGGGAAATTCTAGTTTTTTGGCAAAAAAATGCAAAAAATGAGGAACGATCATGGCGAGGCGGTGACTATGGTTCCTTAGGTCTTAATTGATGGCCCGAAATTTTTTTAGGCGATCCGAGTCCGGCGGCCCGGCCCACTCGGAAGGCGTGGGTAATAGCACACAAACATATGGTAATCGAGCGGAATTCTAGTTTTTTGGCCGAAAAACGCAAAAAATGAGGAACGATCATGGCGGGGCGAATACTATGGTTCCTTAGGTCGTATTTGATAGTCCGGAAAAATTTTAGGCGATAGGGGTCAGGAGGTCCCGGGACCACTCGGAAGGCGTGGGCTATAACACACAAAAATATGGGAATCGCGCGGAATTCTAGTTGTTTGGCCGAAAAATGCAAAAAATGAGGAACGATCATGGCAGGGCGGATACTATGGTTCCTTAGGTCGTATTTGATAGTCAGGAAAAATTTTAGGCGATCGGGGTTCGGGGTTCCCGGGACCCCTTGGAAGGCGTGGGCTAAAGCACACGAAAATATGGAAATCGCACGAAATTCTAGTTTTTTGGCTGAAAAACGCAAAAGACTAGGATCGATCATGGCGGGGCGGTGACTATGGTTCCTTAGGTCTTATTTGATAGTCCGGAAAAATATTAGGCGATAGGGGTCCGGAGGTCCCGGGACCACTTGGAAGGCGTGGGCTATAGGACACGAAAATATGGGAATCACGCCGAATTCTAGTTTTTTGGCCGAAAAACTAGGAACGATCATGGCGGGGTGGTGACTATGGTTCCTTAGGTCGTATTTGATAGTTCGGAAAATTTTTAGGCGATCCGGCTCCGGGGGGCTCGACCCACTCGGAAGGCGTGGGCGATAGCACACAAAAATATGGGAAACGTGCGGAATTCTAGTTCTTTGGCCAAAAAATGCAAAAAATGAGGAACGATCATGGCGAGGAGGTGACTATGGTTCCTTAGGTCTTAATTGATGACCCAAAATTTTTTTAGGCGATCCGAGACCGGCGGCCCGGCCCACTCGGAAGGCGTGGGCAATAGCACACAAAAATATGGTAATCGAGCGGAATTCTAGTTTTTTGGCCGAAAACGCAATAAATGAGGAATGATCATGACGGGGCGGTGACTATGGTTCCTTAGGTCATATTTGATGGCCCGGAAAATTTTAGGCGATCGGGGTCCACGGCTCCCGGGACCACTCGGAAAGCGTAAGCTATATAGCACACTAAAATATGCAAATCGCGCGGAGTTCTAGTTTTTTGGCCGAAAAATGCAAAGCATTTGGAACGATCATGGTGGGGCGGTGACTATGGTACCTTAGGTCGTATTTGATAGTTCGGAAAAATTTTAGGCGATCGGGGTCCGCGGCTCCCCGGACCACTTGGAAGGCGTGGGTATAGCACACGAAAATATAGGAATCGGGCGTAATTGTAGTTTTTTGGCCGAAAATGCAAGAAATGAGAAACGATGATGGCGGGGCGGTTACTATGGTTCCTTAGGTCGTATTTGACGGCCCGGAAAAATTTTAGGCGATCGGGGTCCGGGGGTACCGGAACCACTTGGAAGGGTGGGCAATAGCACACAAAAACATTGTAATCAGGCGGAATTCTAGTTTTTTGGCCGAAAAACGCAACAAATGAGGAATGATCATGGCTGGGCAGTGACTATGGTTCCTTAGGTCGTATTTGATAGTCCGGAAAAATTTTAGGCGATAGGGGTCCGGAGTTCCCGGGTTCACTTGGAAGGCGTGGGCTACAGGACACGAAAATATGGGAATTGCGCGGAATTCTATATTTTTGGCCGAAAAACAGAAAAAACTAGGAACGATCATGGCTGGGCGGTGACTATGGTTCCTTAGGTCTTATTTGATAGTCCGGAAAAATTTTAGGCGATAGGGGTCCGGAGACCCGGGACCACTCGGAAGGCGTGGGAAAATATGGGATCGCGTGGAATTCTAGTTCTTTGGCCGAAAAACACAAAAAATGAGGAACGATCATGGCGGGGCGGATACTATGGTTCCTTAGGTTGTATTTGATAGACCGGAAAAATTTTAGGCGATAGGGGTCCGGAGGTCCCGGGACCACTCAGAAGGTGAGGGCTATAACACACAAAAATATGGGAATCGCGCGGAACTCTAGTTGTTTGGTCGAAAAATGAAAAAAATAAGGAACGGTCATGGCGGGGCGGATACTATGGCTCCTTAGGTCGTATTTGATTGCCCGGAAAAATTTTAGGCGATCGGGGTCCGCTGCTCTTGGGACCACTCGGAATGCGTGGGTATAGCACACGAAAATATGGGAATCGGGCGAAATTCTAGGTCTTTTTCAGTAACATGCAAATAATTTGGAAAGCTCTTGGCAGGGCGGTGACTATGGTTCCTTTGGTCTTATTTGATAGTCCGGAAAAATATTAGGCGATAGGGGTCCGGAGGTCCCGGGACCACTCGGAAGGCGTGGGATATAACACACAAAAATATGGGAATCGCGCGGAATTCTAGTTGTTTGGCCGAAAAACGCAAAAAATGAGGAACGATCATGGCGGGGCGGATACTATGTGATGTTTGGCATATTTCAATATGTGTTGATGTTACTTTGCCCATGTTTTAACCACTTTTTGATGTTATTTAATCTTTAAAACACCCAACATGGTGTAATTATTGGTTTGATGACTAATTAAGTTATGTGTGACGATTTAAGGTGTTCGGAGTGCAAAATGTGAAGAAAAGGTGGTTTAGCCAGAGGAAGAAGGGTTGGATGCGTCGCATCCAACCTAGGAAAACATCATCCTGCATGCAACCTTAGCAGTGAAGTTGGGCCATAGCGTCCGCCATCGCGTGCGAAACTGGGAAGTAGAAGAGAAGGCTGGATGCGTCGCGTCCACCATCGCGTGCAAAGCTGAGAAATAGAGGACAAGGTGGATGCGTCGCATCCACCTTCGCAGGCAAAAAATTGAAATGGAGGACAAGATGGATGCGTCGCATCCATCTTAGCATCAATCCCTGAAGCCGATTTGGACTAGGAATAGGAGAGCTTTGGCCCACGACTTTTGTACGCAATATATAAGCTAAAAATGCCTCTTTTAGGTTAGCTAACATATTGGGAAGGGGGAAAAAGCCACGACAAAGCTGTGGAGGCCGGAATTCATCAAGTTTCATCTTTCTCCCACCAAACTTAGTAATTTTTATGTTTCTTTATATGATTTGTTGTTTGGCTACCATGTCTATGTGGAGCTAAACTTCACGTTCTAGGGTTGTGGTTTTTCCATGACTATTGTTATTCGGATATTGATTTTGACTTCTTGATTTATCATATTAGTTTATTTATTCAATCTTGCACTTAATTATTTAATTGCTTGATCACCAATTGAATATTATCTACGAATCTAGAATTGAACTCGAAAGTGGGAATTCTATATTGCATACAGGATTGAGTAGGGCAAGTTCTTGAACTCGGGCATCGGGGAACGGATTCGTGGTTAGGATAGACATATACCTAATTGCCTTGCTTGGTTGATTTACAGGAATTATAAATGCGTTCTTGTTGATTCTCACTCCATAGACATATAGGCGTTAAGTTAGCTGGAATAGGCGAGTAAGAACTCGACAGATTCTTATGAGCAATATTAACCCTGTCAACCAATAAGCTAGATAAATTAGTCGGTCAATTCAATTGAAGAATACAATAGGATTGTTAGATAGACCATAACCCTAGATCGTTTTCATTACATTGATATCATTAAAATCTGCTCTTTCTCTGTTCAAAGTTTATTATTTATATTTTTCTTATTTAATTAGTTAGAATAAAATAATTTTAGATTTAATTCTTATTTAGATAATTAAGATAGGCTAATTTAGTTAATAGCTAATCATAAGTCCTCGTGGGTTCGACATCCGACTTTTAGTCACTTTATTACTTGACGACCGCGTATACTTGCGTGAGTGTGTTTGGTCGCAACAAGTTTTTGGCGCCGTTGCCGGGGACTTAGAAATTAGCTACGTGACTAAGTTAAGCTTTTACTAGATATTTGTTTTCAAGTTTTAATTTTCAGTTTGCCTGGTTTGTGTCAACGCAGGGTCTTCTCTCGAATGCAGAGGAGTAGAAGTGCAAACAACCTCATTCCTCTTGATCCAGAAATCGAACGAACACTACATAGAGTGAGAAGGGAACACGAAGCTAGAACGAGAATAGAAAGAGATTTGGACATCGCAGTCCAACCACAGCCAATAGATATGGCAGGCAATGAAGAGCGTCCGGTAATTGAAGCCGCAAGGCCCAATCTTGCGAATATGACTCAGGCTATTGTGAAGCCTGATATCACTGGGCATTTTGAACTCAAACAGTACATGGTACAGCTGATTCAGTCCACAGGACAATATGTGGGTCTATCTCATGAGGACCCGCAGAGGCATATTCAGAACTTCTTGGAAATCACGGACACTTACAATTATCCGAACGTCTCCAAGGACTATGTCAGGCTGACACTATTCCCTTTTTCACTGTTGGGGGAAGCTAAAGAATGGTTGCAAAAGGAGCCCGCGAACTCTATCCACACTTGGGATGATCTAGCAAGGAAATTCCTGATCAAGTTTTTCCCAACTAAGAAGACAAAGTTGTTGAGGAGCCAAATTCTTGGGTTCCAACAACGGGATGGCGAGACACTTCGTCAAGCTTGGGAAAGATACAAGAAGCTACTCAGAGACTGCCCGCATCATTGTCAAACTGATGAAGTATTGGGTCACACTTTTGTTGATGGGTTAGATGAAGCATCAAAGATGAATCTTGACTCAGCTTGTGGGGGTAGTTGCATGGCAAGACCGTATAGTGAAATACAACTCTTGCTAAATAATTTCACTGCTAATGACCATAATTGGCAAGGAGAGGGGGATTCACGAAGGGGAATTAAACAGAAGGCTGCCGGTTTGATTGAGCTTGATGACTTTTCCGCCATGAGAGCCGATATAGCAAAATTGGCAAATCAGATGAATAGAATGACAACACAACAAATGCAACATGTACAGCAGATGTCTATTTGTTGCGAACTATGCGGAGACAGTCATATGATTGACATGTGCCCCACGAATCCTGAATCTATATACTATGTGGGGCAACAAAATAGAGGTCCTATGAATCAACATGCGCAATATGGGAACACTTACAACCCAAACTGGAGGAATCATCCTAACTTCTCATGGGGCGGAAGTCAACAGAATCAGTATAGGCCTCAAGGGAATTTTACTCAACCTCAGAAGCCACCCCAACAAATGGAAGAAAGTACGAATGACTTGCTGAAAAAGTTGTTACTAGACAATCAACAGCTCAGGACCGATTTCAGAAATCTTGAGAGGCAAATGGGGCAGTTAGCAGCAAACCAAAATACTAGACCTACAGGCTCACTTCCCAGTGATACAGAGAAGAACCCTCAAGTTAATGCAGTTACACTTAGAAACGGGAGGGAACTAGAGGAAGTGCCAAGGAAGATAAAAGAAAAACCTATACCTGGGGGGAGTTGACACCTAAGGCAACACAAGAGTCAAAGGAAGATGATGCAAGTTCAGAGCGAATGGAGGTTACAAGGCCACCACCACCTTTCCCCCAAAGATTGCAGAAAAGGAATGACGATCGCATGTTCAACAAATTTCTCTCCATGTTGAGTCAAGTTCAATTAAATATTCCATTAGTGGATGTACTTCGTGAAATTCCAAAGTACGCTAAGTACATAAAAGACATAGTGGCTCATAAGAGGAAATTGACTGAGTTCGAGACGGTTGCACTTACTGAGGAGTGCACATCAAGGGTCCAAAACAAGCTTCCCCAAAAGCTTAAGGACCCTGGCAGCTTCACCATTCCAGTACAAATCGGTAATATTAACGTGGGACGTGCTCTGTGTGATTTGGGTGCAAGCATAAATCTGATGCCTTTATCCTTGTTTAAGCAATTAGGTCTGGGAGCTCCGAGACCAACCACCGTGATGTTGCAATTAGCTGATAGGTCCATAGCCTACCCCGAAGGAGTGATTGAAGATGTGCTGCTGCAAATTGAAAAATTCATCTTCCCAGCTGACTTCATTATTCTAGACTTCGAGGCTGATGAACAAGTTCCAATCATATTGGGACGACCTCTCTTGGCTACTGGCGATGCAATAATTAAAGTGAGAGAAGGGAAAATGATTATGAGAGTGGACAACGAGGAGGCAGTCTTCAATGTCTACAAAGCAATCCAACTCCCCCGCCACTATGAGGAGCTCTCTATGATATCTGTGGTGGAGGTGGATGAGAAACTTCTTGACACGAGTGTATATCTAGGCGACTGTTTAGAAAAAGCAATCATGATGTTTGATAGCTTGGAGATGGATGATGAGGTTGAGGAGATGAAGGGAATCCTAGATACATCATGTGGTTACATGCAAGGAATAATCCCGTTTGAGCCCCTGAATAGGCCAAGTGGCCCCCCACCAAAGCCGTCAATTGAAAAAGCTCCAAATTTGGAACTTAAACCCCTACCCCCTCACCTTCAATATGCTTATTTGGGAAGTTCTGACACTTTACCTGTTATTATTTCTGCTCACTTGTCTAAATTACAGGAAGAAAAGCTATTAAGGGTGCTACGTGAGCACAAGCGAGCAATTGGGTGGACAATGTCTGACATTAAAGGCATTAGTCCAGCTTTCTGCATGCACAAAATCCTCATGGAGGACGGACACAAGCCAAGTGTAGAACACCAACGCCGACTAAATCCAATCATGAAAGAAGTGGTAAGGAAAGAAGTGATTAAGTGGCTTGATGCAGGTATTGTATTTCCAATCTCTGATAGTAAATGGGTAAGCCCCGTTCAATGTGTGCCGAAGAAAGGGGGGATAACCGTAGTAGTTAATGAAAATAATGACTTAATTCCTACAAGAACTGTAACTGGATGGAGAATTTGCATAGATTACAGAAAACTGAACAATGCCACCCGGAAAGACCACTTTCCCCTTCCTTTTATTGACCAAATGCTTGATAGATTAGCTGGCCAGGAATACTACTATTTCCTAGACGGTTATTCAGGGTATAATCAGATTGCTATAGCCCCAGAAGACCAAGAGAAAACTACATTTACATGTCCTTATGGCACGTATGCGTTCAAGAGAATGCCCTTCGGTCTTTGTAATGCACCTGCGACTTTTCAAAGGTGTATGATGGCTATTTTCACTGACATGGTTGAAAGATATGTAGAAGTATTCATGGACGATTTTTCTGTGTTTGGATGTTCTTTTGATAGTTGTTTGATGAACCTTGATAAAGTGCTAGCTAGGTGTGAAGAGACGAACTTGGTGCTAAACTGGGAAAAGTGCCATTTCATGGTACGTGAAGGTATAGTTTTGGGGCACAAGGTTTCAAAAGATGGTCTACAGGTGGATAAAGCAAAGGTGGAGACGATCGAAAAATTGCCCCCGCCGACATCCATCAAAGGCATTCGCAGTTTCTTGGGTCATGCAGGTTTTTATCGTCGTTTCATTAAAGATTTTTCGAAAATTTCTTCCCCTTTGTGCAGGCTTCTAGAGAAAGACGTTACCTTCAAGTTTGATAATGCATGTCTGAAAGCATTTGAGGAGCTGAAGGGAAGATTGGTGACTGCACCAATTATCATTGGCCCCGATTGGGCACAACCATTTGAGTTGATGTGCGATGCAAGTGACATAGCAATTGGAGCGGTGTTGGGGCAAAGGAGGGATAAAATCTTTCACTCCATTTATTATGCAAGCAAAACTATGAATCCAGCTCAGATGAATTATACAGTGACTGAAAAGGAGTTGCTTGCAGTGGTGTGGGCGTTTGACAAGTTCAGATCCTATCTAGTGGGAACCAAAGTCATCGTCTACACAGATCATTCAGCTATCAGATACCTATTTGAAAAGAAAGACGCCAAGCCGAGGCTGATTCGTTGGGTCCTCCTCTTGCAAGAATTTGACTTAGAGATCCGAGATCGAAAAGGGACAGAAAATCAAGTGGCCGATCATTTGTCCAGATTAGAGAGCCGGAACCATGTAGCTGAAGGAGGGTCAATTAAAGAAACATTTCCGGATGAGCAAATATTAGCAATCACCTCAGGTGAAGCCCCATGGTATGCAGATTATGTGAATTTTATCGCAAGTGGGGTAACGCCACTAGAATGGACAGCTGACAATAGAAGAAGATTCCTACATGATGTAAGGTTCTACGTGTGGGATGAGCCATTCCTATATAGGCAGTGTGCAGATCAGTTGGTGAGAAGGTGTGTTCCTGAGGAAGAGATGAAGGCTATACTACATGACTGCCATGCGTCACCATATGGAGGTCATCACGGCGGGGATAGAACCGCCCAAAAAGTGCTACAATCAGGTTTTTATTGGCCAAAATTGTTTAAGGATGCACATGCCTTCGTTAAAAATTGTGATAGATGCCAAAGAACTGGAACTATCACGAGGAAGCACGAGATGCCCTTGCAAAATATACTGGCGGTAGAACTTTTTGATGTTTGGGGGATTGATTTTATGGGACCATTCCCATATTCTAACGGACACAGATACATCTTGGTGGCGGTCGACTATGTTTCTAAGTGGGTAGAGGCCATAGCTCTTCCTACTAACGACGCAAAGGTTGTGGTAGGCTTTGTAAAGAAGCACATCTTCACACGTTTTGGGACCCCAAGAGTGTTGATAAGCGACGGGGGAACTCACTTTTGTAACAAACTGCTGAATAATATTCTTGCAAAATACGGAGTCAAGCACAAAGTTTCCACTGCCTATCATCCCCAAACGAGTGGTCAAGTAGAAGTTTCCAACAGAGAGGTCAAGCAGATTTTGGAAAAGACAGTAAGTATGAATAGAAAGGACTGGGCCGGAAAGCTGGATGACGCATTATGGGCATATCGCACTGCGTACAAGACCCCAATAGGCACTTCTCCGTACAGGTTGGTTTATGGGAAGGCCTGCCATCTGCCCGTCGAGCTTGAACACAAAGCATATTGGGCGATTAAAAAGCTAAATATGGAGATGGACTTGGCCGGTGAGAAGAGATTGCTACAACTCAACGAGCTTGATGAGTTTCGATTGCATGCGTATGAAAATGCCAAATTGTATAAAGAGAAGACCAAAAGATGGAATGATAAGCATATCCAACATCGTGAGTTTGAACCAGGTCAAGAAATTCTACTGTTTAATTCAAGGCTAAAGCTTTTTCCAGGAAAGCTTAAATCTCGATGGTCGGGTCCGTTTGAAATGGTTAGTGTGAAACCTCATGGTGCGATAGAATTGTGTGATAAGGGGTCCAATACGACATTCTTGGTAAATGGCCAAAGAGTAAAACACTATTGGGGTGGTGACATTGCACGTCACAAGACCACAATGGATTTAGTGGAGGCATGAAGAACATGTTGCGTCGTGCCGCGACGTTAAATCAGGCGCTTCTTGGGAGGCCACCCAAGTTAGTTAGTTTATTTTTATTTTTATTTTTAAATTTTTTTTTCTTCTTCGGACATAGATCTTATTCAAAAAAAAAAAAAAAAAAAAAACTAAAAAGCATCCTCTTCGTTCTTCCGTTGGCTTCTCTCCTAATTCGTCTCTCCTCCCTCCTTCAATGGTAGCAACAAGTAGGTTTTGCAATTTCAAGATTTTTAGGGCTGTCGTTCTTGGTAGTTGTAATGGTTGCGAGATGATAAACTATAATTCCCTTCATCTCGTCCAACTTTGGGAGGGTAGTTGCATTGCTCAACTGATAGAATGAACTAGGCACACTTGTTGCATACCACATGTTCGACGAATTGTCCCTGAGGAAAATTTAGGCGTCGGTGAAGTCTGAGTAACCGAGCAACATTGGTGTATGCTTGAGAATAAGTGTGGGGTCGAGTGAGGGGCTATGTGAAATTGAATTTTTGAAGAGAGTTATCACATACTTGCTGAAAGTCATGAGCTACAATTCCATGAAGAGTGAATGGCATGACTTTACGAATAAATTGAAGTCTGCAAGCTGTTGCAATTGCTTTCAAGCTGAACTTCATTGTTTCATCTGCTAATTGTTGAATTCTTTGCATTGCAGGTACTTAGATTCGTAAAATGACAGCAGCGAGTAAACCATCCAAGCAACAAGACAAAGATGGTAACAAGCAACCGCCCAAAAAGCCTACCGGAAGGGCAGCGGGCGGTCCAAATCCACAGAAAAAAAGGAAGCGGACGGAGAAGGAAATGGAACTGCTGCCTAGGCAGTTAAGTGATGATTCAGAGCAAGAGGAGGAGGAAACATTGGTCAGGAGGACAGTGAAGAAGGGTATTACACCAAGCAAAGGAATAGAGATACGAGAGCCTGTGACATACCAAAGAAAAGCTTCGAGAATGAGTGCTCCGACTGATAAAGGGAAGGAGAAGATCACTACAGAATCTGAATCCGATTCCGATTCGGACAATGACCACCTACAGGTCAACATGAGTGATGAAGACGAGGGTGAACCCATAGACCGAGTTGATTGGGAGAAATACTTTGTTAATGAGAAGGCATTCCGAGCCTATAAGAAGATACTGGTTTCAAAGAAGTATATTCCGGAAAAGCCGATAAACATCGGACCACTTAAGACAAAGTACTCAGAGTTTCTCAAGTCAATTCGAGAGGTGCAAAAATGGGGACCCATTCTGAAAGGTCACGGCAAAGCCAACCTCACCATTGTTAGAGAGCTCTACGCCAATTGGCGTCACGCAAGGGGAAACATTGTGCGAGTAAGAGGGGTAGATATTAATGTGTCAGCTGAAGCTCTGAATAACTTCTTAAGGGTGCCACACACACTTACAGACAGGTTTGACGCCATATGCAAAACACCAGATTATGCACACATTAAGTCTGTCCTATGCCCTACCAGGAAGGATGCAGAATGGAAGCATGGGAGTATGGAGTACCACTCTATAGCAAAGGAATTCATGAGTGCGTTAGCACGTGTGGCTCTAAATTTCATTTGTAACCGCCTGCTGCCATGCCAACATAAAACTGATGTCCCTCGTTACCGCGCACTCGTATTATATGCTTTATTAGAGGGGATACCACTCAACTTCGGAGCCATCATGCATGATCAAATGCAGCGAACCAGGATGAATTACAAGTGGAGGCTGTTCTTTGCTAATACCCTAACGGCTTTTTTAACAGAGAGGGGAGTACTATGGGACAAGGAGAATGACGACATTGAGGCTAAAGCTCCAGGACCATATGATGTCACTCATGTTCTAGAGCCAAACAAGGGAAGGTCTTCTAAGCTCACCATCCAACAATTATTTGAGCATATGCAAGCAGATATGCAAGAGAACAGGGCTGAGCTGATAGCGACTCGTGTCGAGTTGAGTGCCACCAGGGATGAGTTGAGACAGACTCGTGCGGATCTAAGCCGAGTTCAGACCGAGCAGGCCACGATGATGAAGGAGATATCATTACTCCTCAGAGCTTTGGTTCAATGTGCAGGTACAGACATCTCCCAGCTGATTGCATCATCCACTGCCGGACCATCCACTCCTGTTCCTCCCATAGTCACCGAGGCTCCACTCAACAGGCCTACTGAGGTCGCTGTAATACCTGATACAGAATCCGCACCAGTTGTTGATGATAGGAATGCTATGGATGCAGATGCTCCTCCACAGACTGCGGATGAGCCCTCCACCTTGACTTGAGGGAGTTCTTCTCACCCTACTTTACCTTGTTTATGTGCGTTGGGGACAACGCACAGTCCTAAGTGTGGGGTGGGGGTGATTCATGTTGATGTATGGATGAATGTACTAATATATTCACTGGATTAATGGCATAAAATAGCAGTAAATTCATCTATATGGAGTAACTATCAGTTTATCTATCAGTTTATCATTATGAAAAAAAAAAAATCTTTGTAGATAGTAATAATCCCCTGTGGTTTTTCTTTGTGCCTCGGTTCTTTTCCATGGGATGTAGTTTGAACCTTTGTAGATAGTAATAATCCCCTGTGGTTTTTCTTTGTGCCTCGGTTCTTTTCCATGGGATGTAGTTTGAACCGGGTAATTTTGTTTTCTTTTTAGAGTAGAGTAGGAATGTAGGGAATAAAAGGAGGAAGAATGATGAACCTAGGTGACCTTGACTTGGTTGATACTGGCATATTTAAGCTTTTACATATGTAATATCTTCCCTTCTCACTCTGAAATTATTGATGATGCCTTGTTAAAACGGATAGCATGTTTTGTGGCGCCTATTTCTCATTTTCTTGACTTGTGTTCACTTTGCGCTTAATGCTTAATATCTCGTTGCTCCGTGAATACTTGCATTGTTTGAGAGTCGGAATGTGACCGTCCTTAGCGAGTCATGTGCCATGTGTGGTGAGGTTTTTGTGTAGTCCATGTAGTGTACTTGTGTATAGAACTTGCCCGATATGTGAGTTGAAGCGAAATTTTAGGTGATGCTCGGTTTGAAAAATGATTTTAGGCTTTCTTTGATCTTTTTGAGCTTATTGCTTATCACAAATAAAATCTATCCCTAGTTAAACCTTTTGAGCCTGTAGACCTTTTATTTGGTACCCACATTACAAGCCTACACCCTTTTTATTCTTAATTGACATTGTTTTGATCCTTTTACCTCTTAAAGCACTTTAAGTGTTAGATGAGCACTAAAAGAAGTAAGAAGGGACTAAGTGTGGGGTGACTTTTGAGTGGAACCAATGAAAGAAAGAAGGGTGCACTTATTTTGTAAAATAATACGCCACTAGCGAAGAAAAAAAAAAGAAAAAAGAAAAATATAGAGGAATAAATTGTTGTCTTATTCTTGCTAGTGGGTATGAATTAAAGTAGTGCTTAAAGAAAGAGGAAATATTGTTGGGGTGATATTATTTGTGGAATTGAAGTGGTGTTGAAGAATTTGCGCTTAAGTTATTTGATGATGTGTTAAAGTGCTTAGGAGGTTGAGTCACTATTCCTAAAATATATCCTACCCGTCCCTTAGCCCACATTACAACCATGAAAAGTCCTAATTGATTTTAGATCGAGCGAGCTTACATTAGTAGAGATTTACATTAAGGGCAAGCCTATGGTACCAACTACATGCATGTGACTTCTTTTGTGAGAGTGAGCGATTTTCTTTGTGAGCATGAGATTCGAATGTGTGGATTGATTCTACTCTCTCTGCTTTTGTTGTGAGGGCACATGGTTTCACTAGGGATAGGTAACGTTATTAGATTTCTCTATGATGTTGGTTGTTCAAGCCATGAGTGCATTGTGACATTGAGTCGGTTTTTGAGGTTAGGATTGTTGTGAGCATGTTGTCTTTGTTCGAATATTTTTAAAGAATGGCATAAGTAAAGGGAAGGGTATGTGATGCATAGCCTAGAGCCTAATTGTTGCAAATAACCACGGTCATAGGTGCAGTGTGCTTTGAATGATAAGAGCTTAATTTTGTTTCGTCTACTATAGGATGGTTTGTTCGAGGACGAACAAAGGTTTAAGTGTGGGGTAGTGATGTTTGGCATATTTCGATATGTGTTGATGTTACTTTGCCCATGTTTTAACCACTTTTTGATGTTATTTAATCTTTAAAACACCCAACATGGTGTAATTATTGGTTTGATGACTAATTAAGTTATGTGTGACGATTTAAGGTGTTCGGAGTGCAAAATGTGAAGAAAAGGTGGTTTAGCCAGAGGAAGAAGGGTTGGATGCGTCGCATCCAACCTAGGAAAACATCATCCTGCATGCAACCTTAGCAGTGAAGTTGGGCCATAGCGTCCGCCATCGCGTGCGAAACTGGGAAGTAGAAGAGAAGGCTGGATGCGTCGCGTCCACCATCGCGTGCAAAGCTGAGAAATAGAGGACAAGGTGGATGCGTCGCATCCACCTTCGCAGGCAAAAAATTGAAATGGAGGACAAGATGGATGCGTCGCATCCATCTTAGCATCAATCCCTGAAGCCGATTTGGACTAGGAATAGGAGAGCTTTGGCCCACGACTTTTGTACGCAATATATAAGCTAAAAATGCCTCTTTTAGGTTAGCTAACATATTGGGAAGGGGGAAAAAGCCACGACAAAGCTGTGGAGGCCGGAATTCATCAAGTTTCATCTTTCTCCCACCAAACTTAGTAATTTTTATGTTTCTTTATATGATTTGTTGTTTGGCTACCATGTCTATGTGGAGCTAAACTTCACGTTCTAGGGTTGTGGTTCTTCCATGACTATTGTTATTCGGATATTGATTTTGACTTCTTGATTTATCATATTAGTTTATTTATTCAATCTTGCACTTAATTATTTAATTGCTTGATCACCAATTGAATATTATCTACGAATCTAGAATTGAACTCGAAAGTGGGAATTCTATATTGCATACAGGATTGAGTAGGGCAAGTTCTTGAACTCGGGCATCGGGGAACGGATTCGTGGTTAGGATAGACATATACCTAATTGCCTTGCTTGGTTGATTTACAGGAATTATAAATGCGTTCTTGTTGATTCTCACTCCATAGACATATAGGCGTTAAGTTAGCTGGAATAGGCGAGTAAGAACTCGACAGATTCTTATGAGCAATATTAACCCTGTCAACCAATAAGCTAGATAAATTAGTCGGTCAATTCAATTGAAGAATACAATAGGATTGTTAGATAGACCATAACCCTAGATCGTTTTCATTACATTGATATCATTAAAATCTGCTCTTTCTCTGTTCAAAGTTTATTATTTATATTTTTCTTATTTAATTAGTTAGAATAAAATATTTTTAGATTTAATTCTTGTTTAGATAATTAAGATAGGCTAATTTAGTTAATAGCTAATCATAAGTCCTCGTGGGTTCGACATCCGACTTTTAGTCACTTTATTACTTGACGACCGCGTATACTTGCGTGAGCGTGTTTGGTCGCAACACTATGGTTCCTTAGGTCGTATTTGATAGTTCGGAAAAATTTTAGGCGATAGGGGTCCGGAGTTCCCGGGTTCACTTGGAAGGCGTGGGCTATAGGACACGAAAATATGGGAATCGCGCGGAATTCTTGTTTTTTGGCCGAAAAACAGAAAAAACTAGGAACGATCATTGCTAGGCGGTGACTATGGTTCCTTAGGTATTATTTGATAGTCCGGAAAAATTTTAGGCGATAGGGGTCCAGAGACCCGGGACCACTCGGAAGTCGTGGGCTATAACACACAAAAATATGGGATCGCACGGAATTCTAGTTGTTTGGCCGAAAAACACAAAAAATGAGGAACGATCATGGCGGGGCGGATACTATGTTCCTTAGGTCGTATTTGATAGTCCGAAAAATTTTAGGCGATAGGGGTCCGCAGGTCCCGGGACCACTCGGAAGGTGTGGGCTATAACACACAAAAATATGGGAATCGCGCGGAATTATAGTTGTTTGGCCGAAAATCGCAAAAAATAAGGAACGATCATGGCGGGGCGGATACTATGGTTCCTTAGGTCGTATTTGATAGTCCGGAAAAATTTTAGGCGATAGGGATCCGGAGGTCCCGGGACCACTCGGAAGGTGTGGGCTATAACACACAAAAATATGGGAATCGCGCGGAATTCTAGTTGTTTGGCCGAAAATCGCAAAAAATAAGGAACGATCATGGCGGGGCGGATACTATGGTTCCTTAGGTCGTATTTGATTGCCCGGAAAAATTTTAGGCGATCGGGGTCCGCGGCTCTTGGGACCACTCGGAATGCGTGGGTATAGCACACATATGGGAATCGGGCGAAGTTCTAGGTCTTTTTCAGTAACATGCAAAAAATGTGGAAAGATCTTGGCAGGGCGGTGACTATGGTTCCCTTGGTCTTATTTGATAGTCCGGAAAAATATTAGGCGATAGGGGTCCGGAGGTCCCGGGACCACTCGGAAGGCGTGGGATATAACACACAAAAATATGGGAATCGCGCGGAATTCTAGTTGTTTGGCCGAAAAATGCAAAAAATGAGGAACGATCATGGCGGGGCGGATACTATGGTTCCTTAGGTCGTATTTGATAGTCCGGAAATATTTTAGGCGATAGGGGTCAGGAGGTCCCGGGACCACTCGGAAGGCGTGGGCTATAGCACACAAAAATATGGGAATCGCGCGGAATTCTAGTTGTTTGGCCGAAAAATGCAAAAAATGAGGAACGATCATGGCGAGGTGGTCACTATGGTTCCTTAGGTCGTATTTGACGGCCCGGAAAAATTTTAGGCGATCGGGGTCAGTGGGTCCCGGAACCACTTGGAAGGGTGGGCAATAGCACAGAAAAATATTGTAATCGGGCGGAATTTTAGTTTTTTGGTCGAAAAACGCAACAAATGAGGAATGATCATGGCTGGGCGGTGACTATGGTTCCTTAGGTCATATTTGATAGTCCGGAAAAATTTTAGGCGATAGGGGTCCGGAGTTCCCGGGTTCACTTGGAAGGCGTGGGCTATAGGACACGAAAATATGGGAATCGCGCGGAATTCTTGTTTTTTGGCCGAAAAACAGAAAAAACTAGGAACGATCATTGCTAGGCGGTGACTATGGTTCCTTAGGTCTTATTTGATAGTCCGGAAAAATTTTAGGCGATAGGGGTCCAGAGACCCGGGACCACTCGGAAGTCGTGGGCTATAACACACAAAAATATGGGATCGCACGGAATTCTAGTTGTTTGGCCGAAAAACACAAAAAATGAGGAACGATCATGGCGGGGCGGATACTATGTTCCTTAGGTCGTATTTGATAGTCCGAAAAATTTTAGGCGATAGGGGTCCGCAGGTCCCGGGACCACTCGGAAGGTGTTGGCTATAACACACAAAAATATGGGAATCGCGCGGAATTATAGTTGTTTGGCCGAAAATCGCAAAAAATAAGGAACGATCATGGAGGGGCGGATACTATGGTTCCTTAGGTCTTATTTGATAGTCCGGAAAAATTTTAGGCGATAGGGGTCTGGAGTTCCCGGGACCACTCGGAAGGTGTGGGCTATAACACACAAAAATATGGGAATCGCGCGGAATTCTTGTTGTTTGGCCGAAAAACGCAAAAAATGAGGAACGATCATGGCAGGGTGGTTACTATGGTTCCTTAGGTCGTATTTGATGGCCCGAAAAATTTTTAGGCGATTGGGGTTCGGGGTTCCCGGGACCCCTTGGAAGACGTGGGCTAAAGCACACGAAAATATGGAAATCGCGCGAAATTCTAGTTTTTTGGCTGAAAAACGCAAAAGACTAGGAACGATCATGGCGGGCAGTGACTATGGTTCCTTAGGTCGTATTTGATTGTCCGGAAAATTTTTAGGCGATCCGGCTCCGGGGGTCTGACCCACTCGGAAGGCGTGGGCGATAGCACACAAAAATATGGGAATCGGGCGGAATTCTAGTTTTTTGGCCAAAAAATGCAAAAAATGAGGAACGATCATGGTGAGCTGGTGACTATGGTTCCTTAGGTCTTAATTGATGGCCCGAAAATTTTTTAGGCGATCCGAGACCGGTGGCCCGGCCCACTCGGAAGGCGTGGGCAATAGCACACAAAAATATGGTAATCGAGGGGAATTCTAGTTTTTTGGCCAAAAAACGCAATAAATGAGGAACGATCATGGCGGGGCGGTGACTATGGTTCCTTAGGTCATATTTGATGGCCCGGAAAATTTTAGGCGATCGGGGTCCACGGCTCCCGGGACCACTCGGAAGGCGTAAGCTATAGCACACTAAAATATGCAAATCGCGCGGAGTTCTAAGTTTTTTGGCCGAAAAGTGCAAAGTATTTGGAACGATCATGGTGGGGCGGTGACTATGGTACCTTAGGTCGTATTTGATAGTCCGGAAAAATTTTAGGCGATCGGGGTCCGCGGCTCCCCGGACCACTTGGAAGGCGTGGGTATAGCACACGAAAATATGGGAATCGGGCGTAATTCTAGTTTTTTTGCCAAAAAATGCAAAAAATGAGAAACGATGATGGCGGGGCGGTTACTATGGTTCCTTAGGTCGTATTTGACGGCCCGAAAAAATTTTAAGCGATCGGGGTCTGGGGGTCCCGGAACCACTTGGAAGGGTGGGCAATAGCACACAAAAATATTGTAATCGGGCGGAATTCTAGTTGTTTGGCCGAAAAACGCAACAAATGAGGAATGATCATGGCTGGGCGGTGACTTTGGTTCCTTAGGTCGTATTTGATAGTCCGGAAAAATTTTAGGCGATAGGGGTCCGGAGTTCCCGGGTTCACTTGGAAGGCGTGGGCTATAGGACACGAAAATATGGGAATCGCAGCGGAATTCTAGTTTTTTGGCCGAAAAACAGAAAAAACTAGGAACGATCATGGCTGGGAGTTGACTATGGTTCCTTAGGTCTTATTTGATAGTCCGGAAAAAATTTAGGCGATAGGGGTCTGGAGACCCGGGACCACTCGGAAGGCGTGGGCTATAACACACAAAAATATGGGATCGTGCGGAATTCTAGTTGTTTGGCCGAAAAACGAACAAAAATAGGAACGATCATGGCTGGGCGGTGACTATGGTTCCTTAGGTCTTATTTGATAGTCCGGAAAAATTTTAGGCGATAGGGGTCCGGAGACCCGGGACCACTCGGAAGGTATGGGCTATAACACACAAAAATATGGGAATCGCGCGGAATTCTAGTTTTTTGGCTGAAAAACGAAAATAACTAGGAACGATCATGGCTAGGCGGATACAATGGTTCCATAGGTCTTATTTGATAGTCCGGAAAAATTTTAGGCGATCGGGGTCCGCGGCTCTTGGGACCACTCGGAATGCGTGGGTATAGCACACGAAAATATGGGAATCGGGCGAAATTCTAGGTCTTTTTCAGTAACATGCAAAAAATGTGGAAAGATCATGACAGGGCGGTGACTATGGTTCCTTTGGTCTTATTTGATAGTCCGGAAAAATATTAGGCGATAGGGGTCCGGAGGTCCCGGGACCACTCGGAAGGCGTGGGCAAAAATATGGGAATAGCGCGGAATTCTAGTTGTTTGGCCGAAAACCGCAAAAAATGAGGAACGATCATGGCGGGGCGGATACTATGGTTCCTTAGGTCATATTTGATAGTCCGAAAAAATTTTAGGCGATAGGGGTCAGGAGGTCCCGGGACCACTCGGAAGGCGTGGGCTATAACACACAAAAATATGGGAATCGCGCGGAATTCTAGTTGTTTGGCCGAAAAACGCAAACAATGAGGAACGATCATGGCGGGGTGGTTACTATGGTTCCTTAGGTCATATTTGATGGCCCGGAAAATTTTTAGGCGATCGGGGTTCGGGGTTTCCGGGACCCATTGGAAGGCGTGGGCTAAAGCACACGAAAATATGGAAATCGCGCGAAATTCTAGTTTTTGGCTGAAAAACGCAAAAGACTAGGAACGATCATGGCGTGGTGGTGACTAAGGTTCCTTAGGTCGTATTTGATAGTCCAGAAAATTTTTAGGCGATCCGGCTCCGGGGGCCCGACCCACTCGGAAGGCGTGGGCGATAGCACACAAAAATATGGGAATCAGGCGGAATTCTAGTTTTTTGGCCAAAAATGCAAAACATGAGGAACGATCATGGCGAGGCGGTGACTATGGTTCCTTAGGTCTTAATTGATGGCCCGAAATATTTTTAGGCGATCCGAGACCGGCGGTCCGGCCCACTCGGAAGGCGTGGGCAATAGCACACAAAAATATGGTAATCGAGCGGAATTCTAGTTTTTTGGCCGAAAACGCAATAAATGAGGAACGATCATGGCGGGGCGGTGACTATGATTCCTTAGGTCATATTTGATGGCCCGAAAATTTTTAGGCGATCGGGGTCCACGGCTCCCGGGACCACTCGGAAGGCGTAAGCTATAGCACACTAAAATATGCAAATAGCGCGGAGTTCTAGTTTTTTGGCCAAAAAATGCAAAGCAATTGGAACGATCATAGTGGGGCGGTGACTATGGTACCTTAGGTCGTATTTGATAGTCCGGAAAAATTTTAGGCGATCGGGGTCCGCGGCTCCCCGGACCACTTGGAAGGCGTGGGTATAGCACACGAAAATATGGGAATCGGGCGTAATTCTAGTTTTTTGGCCGAAAAGTTAGAAACGATGATGGCGGGGCGGTTACTATGGTTCCTTAGGTCGTATTTGACGGCCCGAAAAAATTTTAAGCGATCGGGGTCCGGGGGTCCCGGAACCACTTGGAAGGGTGGGCAATAGCACACAAAAATATTGTAATCGGGCGGAATTCTAGTTGTTTGGCCGAAAAACGCAACAAATGAGGAATGATCATGGCTGGGCGGTGACTTTGGTTCCTTAGGTCGTATTTGATAGTCCGGAAAAATTTTAGGCGATAGGGGTCCGGAGTTCCCGGGTTCACTTGGAAAGCGTGGGCTATAGGACACGAAAATATGGGAATCGCGCGGAATTCTAGTTTTTTGGCCGAAAAACAGAAAAAACTAGGAATGATCATGGCTGGGAGTTGACTATGGTTCCTTAGGTCTTATTTGATAGTCCGGAAAAAATTTAGGCGATAGGGGTCCGGAGACCCGGGACCACTCGGAAGGCGTGGGCTATAACACACAAAAATATTGGATCGCACGGAATTCTAGTTGATTGGCCGAAAAACACAAAAAATGAGGAACGATCATGGCGGGGCGGATACTATGGTACCTTAGGTCGTATTTGATAGTCCGGAAAAATTTTAGGCGATAGGGGTCCGGAGGTCCCGGGACCACTCGGAAGGTGTGGGCTATAACACATAAAAATATGGCAATCGCACGGAATTCTAGTTGTTTGGCCGAAAAATGCAAAAAATAAGGAACGATCATGGCGGGATGGATACTATTGTTCCTTAGGTCGTATTTGACTGCCCGGAAACTTTTTAGGCGATCGGGGTCCGCGGCTCTTGGGACCACTCGGAATGCGTGGGTATAGCACACGAAAATATGGGAATCGGGCGAAATTCTAGGTCTTTTTCAGTAACATGCAAAAAATGTGGAAAGATCTTGACAGGGCGGTGACTATGGTTCCTTTGGTCTTATTTGATAGTCCGAAAAAATATTAGGCGATAGGGGTCCGGAGGTCCCGGGACCAATCGGAAGGCGTGGGCAAAAATATGGGAATTGCGCGGAATTCTAGTTGTTTGGCCGTAAAATGCAAAAAATGAGGAACGATCATGGCGGAGCGGATACTATGGTTCCTTAGGTCGTATTTGATAGTCCGAAAAAATTTTAGGCGATAGGGGTCAGGAGGTCCCGGGACCACTCGGAAGGCGTGGGCTATAACACACAAAAATATGGGAATCGCGCGGAATTCTAGTTGTTTGGCCGAAAAACGCAAACAATGAGGAACGATCATGGCGGGGTGGTTACTATGGTTCCTTAGGTCGTATTTGATGGCCCGGAAAATTTTTAGGCGATCGGGGTTCGGGGTTCCCGGGACCCATTGGAAGGCGTGGGCTAAAGCACACGAAAATATGGAAATCGCGAGAAATTCTAGTTTTTTGGCTGAAAAACGCAAAAGACTAGGAAAGATCATGGCGTGGTGGTGACTAAGGTTCCTTAGGTCGTATTTGATAGTCCGGAAAATTTTTAGGCGATCCGGCTCCGGGGGGCCTGACCCACTCGGAAGGCGTGGGCGATAGCACACAAAAATATGGGAATCAGGCGGAATTCTAGTTTTTTGGCCAAAAAAGCAAAACATGAGGAACGATCATGGCGAGGCGGTGACTATGGTTCCTTAGGTCTTAATTGATGGCCCGAAATTTTTTTAGGCGATCCGAGACCGGCGGCCCGGCCCACTCGGAAGGCGTGTGCAATAGCACACAAAAATATGGTAATCGAGCGAAATTCTAGTTTTTTGGCCGAAAACGCAATAAATGAGGAACGATCATGGCGGGGCGGTGACTATGGTTCCTTAGGTCATATTTGATGGCCCGAAAATTTTTAGGCGATCGGGGTCCACGGCTCCCGGGACCACTCGGAAGGCGTAAGCTATAGCACACTAAAATATGCAAATCGCGCGGAGTTCTAGTTTTTTGGCCAAAAAATGCAAAGCATTTGGAACGATCATGGTGAGGCGGTGACTATGGTACCTTAGGTTGTATTTGATAGTCCGGAAAAATTTTTGGCGATCGGGGTCCGCGGCTCCCCGGAACACTTGGAAGGCGTTGGTATAGCACACGAAAATATGGGAATCGGGCGTAATTCTAGTTTTTTGGCCAAAAAACGCAAAAAATGAGGTGATAGGGGTCAGGAGGTCCCGAAACCACTCGGAAGGCGTGGGCTATAACACACAATAATATGGGAATCGCGCGGAATTCTAGTTGTTTGGCCGAAAAACACAAAAAATGAGGAACGATCATGGCGGGGTGGTTACTATGGTTCCTTAGGTCGTATTTGATGGCCCGGAAAATTTTTAGTCGATCGGGGTTCGGGGTTCCCGGGACCCCTTGGAAGGCGTGGGCTTTGCACACGAAAATATGGAAATCGCGCGAAATTCGAGTTTTTTGGCTGAAAAACGCAAAAGACTAGGAACGATCATGGTGGGGCGGTGACTATGGTACCTTTGGTCGTATTTGATAGTCCGGAAAAATTTTAGGCGATCAGGGTCCGCGGCTCCCCGGACCACTTGGAAGGCGTGGGTATAGCACACGAAAATATGGGAATCGAGCGTAATTCTAGTTTTTTGGCCGAAAAATGCAAATAAATGAGAAACGATGATGGCGGGGCGGTTACTATGGTTCCTTAGGTCGTATTTGTGCCCGGAAAAATTTTAACCGATCGGGGTCCGGGGGTCCCGGAACCACTTGGAAGTGTGGGCAATAGCACACAAAAATATTGTAATCGGGCGGAATTCTAGTTGTTTGGCCGAAAAACACAACAATTGAGGAATGATCATGGCTGGGCGGTGACTTTGGTTCCTTAGGTCGTATTTGATAGTCCGGAAAAATTTTAGGCGATAGGGGTCCGGAGTTCCCGGGTTCACTTGGAAGGAGTGGGCTATAGGACACGAAAATATGGGAATCGCGCGGAATTCTAGTTTTTTGGCCGAAAAACAGAAAAAACTAGGAACGATCATGGCTGGGAGTTGACTATGGTTCCTTAGGTCTTATTTGACAGTCCGGAAAAAATTTAGTTGATAGGGGTCCGGAGACCCGGGACCACTCGGAAGGCGTGGGCTATAACACACAAAAATATGGGATCGCACGGAATTCTAGTTGTTTGGCCGAAAAACACAAAAAATGAGGAACGATCATGGCGGGGCGGATACTATGGTACCTTAGGTCGTATTTGATAGTCCGGAAAAATTTTAGGCGATAGGGGTCCGGAGGTCCCGGGACCACTCGGAAGGTGTGGGCTATAACACACAAAAATATGGCAATCGCACGGAATTCTAGTTGTTTGGCCGAAAAATACAAAAAATAAGGAACGATCATGGCGGGATGGATACTATTGTTCCTTAGGTCGTATTTGACTGCCCGGAAACTTTTTAGGCGATCAGGGTCCGCGGCTCTTGGGACCACTCGGAATGCGTGGGTATAGCACACGAAAATATGGGAATCGGGCGAAATTCTAGGTCTTTTTCAGTAACATGCAAAAAATGTGGAAAGATCTTGACAGGGCGGTGACTATGGTTCCTTTGGTCTTATTTGATAGTCCGAAAAAATATTAGGCGATAGGGGTCCGGAGGTCCCGGGACCAATCGGAAGGCGTGGGCAAAAATATGGGAATTGCGCGGAATTCTAGTTGTTTGGCCGTAAAATGCAAAAAATGAGGAACGATCATGGCGGAGCGGATACTATGGTTCCTTAGGTCGTATTTGATAGTCCGAAAAAATTTTAGGCGATAGGGGTCAGGAGGTCCCGGGACCACTCGGAAGGCGTGGGCTATAACACACAAAAATATGGGAATCGCGCGGAATTCTAGTTGTTTGGCCGAAAAACGCAAACAATGAGGAACGATCATGGCGGGGTGGTTACTATGGTTCCTTAGGTCGTATTTGATGGCTCGGAAAATTTTTAGGCGATCGGGGTTCGGGGTTCCCGGGACCCATTGGAAGGCGTGGGCTAAAGCACACGAAAATATGGAAATCGCGAGAAATTCTAGTTTTTTGGCTGAAAAACGCAAAAGACTAGGAAAGATCATGGCGTGGTGGTGACCAAGGTTCCTTAGGTCGTATTTGATAGTCCGGAAAATTTTTAGGCGATCCGGCTCCGGGGGCCTGACCCACTCGGAAGGCGTGGGCGATAGCACACAAAAATATGGGAATCAGGCGGAATTCTAGTTTTTTGGCCAAAAAATGCAAAACATGAGGAACGATCATGGCGAGGCGGTGACTATGGTTCCTTAGGTCTTAATTGATGGCCCGAAATTTTTTTAGGCGATCCGAGACCGGCGGCCCGGCCCACTCGGAAGGCGTGTGCAATAGCACACAAAAATATGGTAATCGAGCGGAATTCTAGTTTTTTGGCCGAAAACGCAATAAATGAGGAACGATCATGGCGGGGCGGTGACTATGGTTCCTTAGGTCATATTTGATGGCCCGAAAATTTTTAGGCGATCGGGGTCCACGGCTCCCGGGACCACTCGGAAGGCGTAAGCTATAGCACACTAAAATATGCAAATCGCGCGGAGTTCTAGTTTTTTGGCCAAAAAATGCAAAGCATTTGGAACGATCATGGTGGGGCGGTGACTATGGTACCTTAGGTCGTACTTGATAGTCCAGAAACCTTTTAGGCGATCGGGGTCCGCGGGTCCTCGGACCACCTGGAAGGCGTTGGTATAGCACACGAAAATATGGGAATCGGGCGTAATTCTAGTTTTTTGGCCGAAAAACGCAAAAAATGAGGCGATAGGGGTCAGGAGGTCCCGGGACCACTCGGAAGGCGTGGGCTATAACACACAATAATATGGGAATCGCGCGGAATTCTAGTTGTTTGGCCGAAAAACGCAAAAAATGAGGAACGATCATGGCGGGGTGGTTACTATGGTTCCTTAGGTCGTATTTGATGGCCCGGAAAATTTTTAGTCGATCGGGGTTCGGGGTTCCCGGGACCCCTTGGAAGGCGTGGGCTTTGCACACGAAAATATGGAAATCGCGCGAAATTCTAGTTTTTTGGCTGAAAAACGCAAAAGACTAGGAACGATCATGGTGGGGCGGTGACTATGGTACCTTTGGTCGTATTTGATAGTCCGGAAAAATTTTAGGCGATCGGGGTCCGCGGCTCCCCGGACCACTTGGAAGGCGTGGGTATAGCACACGAAAATATGGGAATCGAGCGTAATTCTAGTTTTTTGGCCGAAAAATGCAAAAAAATGAGAAACGATGATGGCGGGGCGGTTACTATGGTTCCTTAGGTCGTATTTGTGCCCGGAAAAATTTTAACCGATCGGGGTCCGGGGGTCCCGGAACCACTTGGAAGGGTGGGCAATAGCACACAAAAATATTGTAATCGGGCGGAATTCTAGTTGTTTGGCCGAAAAATGCAACAAATGAGGAATGATCATGGCTGGGCGGTGACTTTGGTTCCTTAGGTCGTATTTGATAGTCCGGAAAAATTTTAGGCGATAGGGGTCCGGAGTTCCCGGGTTCACTTGGAAGGAGTGGGCTATAGGACACGAAAATATGGGAATCGCGCGGAATTCTAGTTTTTTGGCCGAAAAACAGAAAAAACTAGGAACGATCATGGCTGGGAGTTGACTATGGTTCCTTAGGTCTTATTTGATAGTCCGGAAAAAATTTAGGCGATAGGGGTCCGGAGACCCGGGACCACTCGGAAGGCGTGGGCTATAACACACAAAAATATGGGATCGCACGGAATTCTAGTTGTTTGGCCGAAAAACACAAAAAATGAGGAACGATCATGGCGGGGCGGATACTATGGTACCTTAGGTCGTATTTGATAGTCCGGAAAAATTTTAGGCGATAGGGGTCCGGAGGTCCCGGGACCACTCGGAAGGTGTGGGCTATAACACACAAAAATATGGCAATCGCGCGGAATTCTAGTTGTTTGGCCGAAAAATGCAAAAAATAAGGAACGATCATGGCGGGATGGATACTATTGTTCCTTAGGTCGTATTTGATTGCCCGGAAAATTTTGAGGCGATCGGGGTCCGCGGCTCTTGGGACCACTCGGAATGCGTGGGTATAGCACACGAAAATATGGGAATCGGGCGAAATTCTAGGTCTTTTTCAGTAACATGCAAAAAATGTGGAAAGATCTTGACAGGGCAGTGACTATGGTTCCTTTGGTCTTATTTGATAGTCCGAAAAAATATTAGGCGATAGGGGTCCGGAGGTCCCGGGACCACTCGGAAGGCGTGGGCAAAAATATGGGAATCGCGCGAAATTCTAGTTGTTTGGCCGTAAAACGCATAAAATGATGAACGATCATGGCGGGGCGGATACTATGGTTCCTTAGGTCGTATTTGATAGTCCGAAAAAATTTTAGGCGATAGGGGTCAGGAGGTCCCGGGACCACTCGGAAGGCGTGGGCTATAACACACAAAAATATGGGAATCGCGCGGAATTCTAGTTGTTTGGCTGAAAAACGCAAACAATGAGGAACGATCATGGCGGGGTGGTTACTATGGTTCCTTAGGTCGTATTTGATGGCCCGGAAAATTTTTAGGCGATCGGGGTTCGGGGTTCCCGGGACCCATTGGAAGGCGTGGGCTAAAGCACACGAGAATATGGAAATCGCGCGAAATTCTAGTTTTTTGGCTGAAAAACGCAAAAGACTAGGAACGATCATGGCGGGGTGGTGACTAAGGTTCCTTAGGTCGTATTTGATAGTCCGGAAAATTTTTAGGCGATCCGGCTCCGGGGGGCCCGACCCACTCGGAAGGCATGGGCGATAGCACACAAAAATATGGGAATCAGGCGGAATTCTAGTTTTTTGGCCAAAAAATGCAAAACATGAGGAACGATCATGGCGAGGCGGTGACTATGGTTCCTTAGGTCTTAATTGATGGCCCGAAATGTTTTTAGGCGATCCGAGACCGGCGGCCCGGCCCACTCGGAAGGCGTGGGCAATAGTACACAAAAATATGGTAATCGAGCGGAATTCTAGTTTTTTGGCCGAAAACGCAATAAATGAGGAACGATCATGGCGGGGCGGTGACTATGGTTCCTTAGGTCATATTTGATGGCCCGAAAATTTTTAGGCGATCGGGGTCCACGGCTCCCGGGACCACTCGGAAGGCGTAAGCTATAGCACACTAAAATATGCAAATCGCGCGGAGTTCTAGTTTTTTGGCCAAAAAATGCAAAGCATTTGGAACGATCATGGTGGGGCGGTGACTATGGTACCTTAGGTTGTATTTGATAGTCCGAAAAAATTTTAGGCGATCGGGGTCCGCGGCTCCACGGACCACTTGGAAGGCGTTGGTATAGCACACGAAAATATGGGAATCGGGCGTAATTCTAGTTTTTTGGCCGAAAAACGCAAAAAATGAGGCGATAGGGGTCAGGAGGTCCCGGGACCACTCGGAAGGCGTGGGCTATAACACACAATAATATGGGAATCGCGCGTAATTCTAGTTGTTTGGCCGAAAAACGCAAAAAATGAGGAACGATCATGGCGGGGTGGTTACTATGGTTCCTTAGGTCGTATTTGATGGCCCGGAAAATTTTTAGTCCATCGGGGTTCGGGGTTCCCGGGACCCCTTGGAAGGCGTGGGCTTTGCACACGAAAATATGGAAATCGCGCGAAATTCTAGTTTTTTGGCTGAAAAATGCAAAAGACTAGGAACGATCATGGTGGGGCAGTGACTATGGTACCTTAGGTTGTATTTGATAGTCCGGAAAAATTTTAGGCGATCGGGGTCCGCGGCTCCCCGGACCACTTGGAAGGCGTGGGTATAGCACACGAAAATATGGGAATCGGGCGTAATTCTAGTTTTTTGGCCGAAAAATGCAACAAATGAGAAACGATGATGGCGGGGCAGTTACTATGGTTCCTTAGGTCGTATTTAACGGCCCGGAAAAATTTTAAGCGATCGGGGTCCGGGGGTCCCGGAACCACTTGGAAGGGTGGGCAATAGCACACAAAAATATTGTAATCGGGCGGAATTCTAGTTGTTTGGCTGAAAAACGCAACAAATGAGGAATGATCATGGCTGGGCGGTGACTTTGGTTCCTTAGGTCGTATTTGATAGTCTGGAAAAATTTTAGGCGATAATGGTCCGGAGTTCCCGGGTTCACTTGGAAGGCGTGGGCTATAGGACACGAAAATATGGGAATCGCGCGGAATTCTAGTTTTTTGGCCGAAAAATAGAAAAAACTAGGAACGATCATGGCTGGGAGTTGACTATGGTTCCTTAGGTCTTATTTGATAGTCCGGAAAAAATTTAGGCGATAGGGGTCCGGAGACCCGGGACCACTCGGAAGGCGTGGGCTATAACACACAAAAATATGGGATCGCGCGGAATTCTAGTTGTTTGGCCGAAAAACATAAAAAATGAGGAACGATCATGGCGGGGCAGATACTATGGTTCCTTAGGTCGTATTTGATAGTCCGGAAAAATTTTAGGCGATAGGGGTCAGGAGGTCCCGGGACCACTCGGAAGGCGTGGGCTATAACACACAATAATATGGGAATCGCGCGAAATTCTAGTTGTTTGGCCGAAAAACGCAAAAAATGAGGAACGATCATGGCGGGGTGGTTACTATGGTTCCTTAGGTCGTATTTGATGGCCCGGAAAATTTTTAGGCGATCGGGGTTCGGGGTTACCGGGACCCCTTGGAAGGCGTGGGCTTTGCACACGAAAATATGGAAATCGCGCGAAATTCTAGTTTTTTGGCTGAAAAACGCAAAAGACTAGGAACGATCATGGTGGGGCGGTGACTATGGTACCTTATGTCGTATTTGATAGTCCGGAAAAATTTTAGGCAATCGGGGTCCGCGGCTCCCCGGACCACTTGGAAGGCGTGGGTATAGCACACGAAAATATGGGAATCGGGCGTAATTCTAGTTTTTTGGCCGAAAAATGCAAAAAATGAGAAATGATGATGGCGGGGCGGTTACTATGGTTCCTTAGGTTGTATTTGACGGCCCGGAAAAATTTTAAGCGATTGGGGTCCGGGGGTCCCGAAACCACTTGGAAGGGTGTAGCACACAAAAATATTGTAATCGGGCAGAATTCTAGTTGTTTGGCCGAAAAACTCATCAAATGAGGAATGATCATGGCAGGGCAGTGACTTTGGTTCCTTAGGTCGTATTTGATAGTCCGGAAAATTTTTAGGCGATAGGGGTCCGGAGTTCCCGGGTTCACTTGGAAGGCGTGGGCTATAGGACACGAAAATATGGGAATCGCGCGGAATTCTAGTTTTTTGGCCGAAAAACAGAAAAAACTAGGAACGATCATGGCTTGGAGTTGACTGTGGTTCCTTAGGTCTTATTTGATAGTCCGAAAAAAATTTAGGCGACAGGGGTCCGGAGACCCGGGACCACTCGGAAGGCGTGGGCTATAACACACAAAAATATGGGATCGCGCGGAATTCTAGTTGTTTGGCCGAAAAACACAAAAAAGGAGGAACGATCATGGCGGGGCGGATACTATGGTTCCTTAGGTCGTATTTGATAGTCCGGAAAAATTTTAGGCGATAGGGGTCCGGAGGTCCCGGGACCACTCGGAAGGTGTGGGCTATAACACACAAAAATATGGCAATCGCGCGGAATTTTAGTTGTTTGGCCGAAAAACGCAAAAAATAAGGAACGATCATGGCGGGACGGATACTATTGTTCCTTAGGTCGTATTTGATTGTCCGGAAAATTTTTAGGCGATCGGGGTCCGCGGCTCTTGGGACCACTCGGAATGCGTGGGTATAGCACACGAAAATATGGGAATCGGGCGAAATTCTAGGTCTTTTTCAGTAACATGCAAAAAATGTGGAAAGATCATGACAGGGCGGTGACTATGGTTCCTTTGGTCTTATTTGATAGTCCGGAAAAATATTAGGCGATAGGGGTCCGGAGGTCCCGGGACCACTCGGAAGGCGTGGGCAAAAATATGGGAATCGCGCGGAATTCTAGTTGTTTGGCCGAAAAACGCAAAAAATGAGGAACGATCATGGAGGGGCGGATACTATGGTTCCTTAGGTCGTATTTGGTAGTCCGAAAAAATTTTAGGCGATAGGGGTCAGGAGGTCCCGGGACAACTCGGAAGGCGTGGGCTATAACACAAAATAATATGGGAATCGCGCGGAATTCTAGTTGTTTGGCCGAAAAACGCAAACAATGAGGAACGATCGTGGCGGGGTGGTTACTATTGTTCCTTAGGTCATATTTGATGGCCCGGAAAATTTTTAGGCGATCGGGGTTCGGGGTTCCCGGGACCCCTTGGAAGGCGTGGGCTAAAGCACACGAAAATATGGAAATCGCGCAAAATTCTAGTTTTTTGGCTGAAAAATGCAAAAGACTAGGAACGATCATGGCGGGGTGGTGACTAAGGTTCCTTAGGTCGTATTTGATAGTCCGGAAAATTTTTAGGCTATCCGGCTCCGGGGGGCCCGACCCACTCGGAAGGCGTGGGCGATAGCACACAAAAATATGGGAATCAGGCGGAATTCTAGTTTTTTGGCCAAAAAATGCAAAACATGAGGAACGATCATGGCGAGGCGGTGACTATGGTTCCTTAGGTCTTAATTGATGGCCCGAAATTTTTTTAGGCGATCCGAGACCGGCGGCCCGGCCCACTCGGAAGGCGTGGGCAATAGCACACAAAAATATGGTAATCGAGCGGAATTCTAGTTTTTTGGCCGAAAACGCAATAAATGAGGAACGATCATGGCGGGGCGGTGACTATGGTTCCTTAGGTCATATTTGATGGCCCAAAAATTTTTAGGCGATCGGGGTCCACGGCTCCCGGGACCACTCGTAAGGCGTAAGCTATAGCACACTAAAATATGCAAATCACGCGGAGTTCTAGTTTTTTGGCCAAAAAATGCAAAGCATTTGGAACAATCATGGCGAGGCGGTGACTATGGTTCCTTAGGTCTTAATTGATGGCCCGAAAAGTTTTTAGGCGATCCGAGACCGGGGGCCAGGCCCACTCAAAAGGCGTGGGCGATAGCACACAAAAATATGGGAATCGGGCGGAATTCTAGTTTTTTGGCCAAAAAATGCAAAAACTGAGGAACGATCATGGCGAGGCGGTGACTATGGGGTCCGAAAGTCCCGGAACCACTTGGAAGGGTGGGCAATAGAACACAAAAATATTGTAATCGGGCGGAATTCTAGTTTTTTTGCCGAAAAATGCAACAAATGAGGAATGATCATTGCTGGGCGGTGACTATGGTTCCTTAGGTCATATTTGATAATCCGGAAAAATATTAGGCTATAGGGGTCCGGAGGTCCCGGGACCACTCGGAAGGCGTGGGATATAACATACAAAAATATGGGAATCGCGCGGAATTCTAGTTGTTTGGCCGAAAAACGCAAAAGATGAGGAACGATCATGTCAGGGCGGATACTATGGTTCCTTAGGTCGTATTTGATAGTCCGGAAAAATTTTAGGCTATAGGGGTCAGGAGGTCCCGGGGCCACTCGGAAGGCGTGGGCTATAACACACAAAAATATGGGAATCGCGCGGAATTCTAGTTGTTTGGCCAAAAACGATAAAAAATGAGGAACGATCATGGCGAGGCGGTGACTATGGTTCCTTAGGTCCTAATTGATGGCCCGAAAGTTTTTTAGGCGATCCTAGTCCGGCGGCCCGGCCCACTCGGAAGGCGTGGGTAATTGCACACAAAAATATGGTAACCGAGCGGAATTCTAGTTTTTTTGACGAAAAACACAATAAATGAGAAACGATCATGGCGGGGCGGTGACTATGGTTCCTTAGGTCGTATTTGATGGCCCGGGAAATTTTAGGCGATCGGGGTCCACGGCTCCCGGGACCACTCGGAAGGCGTAAGCTATAGCACACTAAAATATGCAAATCGCGCGGAGTTCTAGTTTTTTGGCCGAAAAATGCAAAGCATTTGGAACGATCATGGTGGGGCGGTTACTATGGTACCTTAGGTCATATTTGATAGTCCGGAAAATTTTAAGGCGATCGGGGTCCGCGGCTCCCCGGACCACTTGGAAGGCGTGGGTATAGCACACGAAAATATGGAAATCGGGCGTAATTCTAGTTTTTTGGCCAAAATATGCAAACAATGAGAAACGATGATGGCGGGGCGGTTACTATGGTTCCTTAGGTCGTATTTGACGGCCCGGATAAATTTTAGGCGATCGGCGTCCGGGGGTCCCGGAACCACTCGGAAGGGTGGGCAATAGCACACAAAAATATTGTAATCGGGCGGAATTCTAGTTTTTTGGCCGAAAAATGCAAAAAATGAGGAATGTTCATGGCTGGGCGGTGACTATGGTTCCTTAGGTCGTATTTTATAGTCCGGAAAATTTTTAGGCGATAGGGGTCCGGAGTTCCCAGGTTCACTTGGAAGGCGTGGGCTATATGACACGAAAATATGGGAATCGCGCGGAATTCTAGTTTTTTGGCCGAAAAACGAAAAAAATAAGGAACGATTATGGCGGGGCGGATATTATGGTTCCTTAGGTCGTATTTGATTGCTCGGAAAAATTTTAGGCGATCGGGGTCCGCAGCTCTTGGGACCACTCAAAATGCGTGGGTATAGCACACGAAAATATGGGAATCGGGCGAAATTCTAGGTCTTTTTCAGTAACATGCTAAAAATGTGGAAATATCTTGACAGGGCGGTGACTATGGTTCCTTTGGTCTTATTTGATAGTCCGAAAAAATATTAGGCGATAGGGGTCCGGAGGTCCCGGGACCACTCGAAAGGCGTGGGCTATAACACACAATAATATGGGAATCGCGCGGAATTATAGTTGTTTGGCCAAAAAACGCAAAAAATGAGGAAAGATCATGGCGGGGCGGTGAATATGGTTCCTTAGGTCTTATTTGATAGTCCAGAAAAATATTAGGCGATAGGGGTCCGGAGGTCCCGGGACCACTCGGAAGGCGTGGGCTAAAACACACAAAAATATGGGAATCGCGCGGAATTCTAGTTGTTTGGCCGAAAAATGCAAAAAATGAGGAACGATCATGGCGGGGCGGATACTATGGTTCAATAGGTCGTATATGATAGTCCGGAAAAATTTTAGGTGATAGGGGTCAGGAGGTCCCGGGACCACTTGGAAGGCGTGGGCTATAACACACAAAAATATGGGAATCGCGCGAAATTCTACCTGTTTGGCCGAAAAACGCAAAAAATGAGGAACGATCATGGCGGGGTGGTTACTATGGTTCCTTAGGTCGTATTTGATGGCCCGGAAAATTTTTAGGCGATCGGGGTTCGGGGTTCGGGGTTCCCAAGACCCCTTGGAAGGCGTGGGCTTTAGCACACGAAAATATGGAAATCGCCCGAAATTCTAGTTTTTTGGCTGAAAAATGCAAAAGACTAGGAACGATCATGGCGGGGCGATGACTATGGTTCCTTAGGTCGTATTTGATAGTCTGGAAAATTTTTAGGCGATCCGGCTCCGGGGGGCCCGACCCACTCGGAAGGCGTGGGCGATAGCACACAAAAATATGGGAATCGGGCAAAATTCTAGTTTTTTGGCCGAAAAACGCAATAAATGAGGAACGATCATGGCGGGGCGGATACTATGGTTCCTTAGGTCGTATTTGATTGCCCGGAAAAATTTTAGGCGATCGGGGTCCGCAGCTCTTGGGACCACTCAAAATGTGTGGGTATAGCACACGAAAATATGGGAATCGGTCGAAATTCTAGGTCTTTTTCAGTAACATGCTAAAAATGTGGAAAGATCTTGACAGGGCGGTGACTATGGTTCCTTTGGTCTTATTTGATAGTCCGGAAAAATATTAGGCGATAGGGGTCCGGAGGTCCCGGGACCACTCGAAAGGCGTGGGCTATAACACACAAAATATGGGAATCGCGCGGAATTATAGTTGTTTGGCCGAAAAACGCATAAAATGAGGAAAGATCATGGCGGGGCGGTGACTATGGTTCCTTAGGTCTTATTTGATAGTCCGGAAAAATATTAGGCGATAGGGGTCCGGAGGTCCCGGGACCACTCGGAAGGCGTGGGCTAAAACACACAAAAATATGGGAATCGCGCGGAATTCTAGTTGTTTGGCCGAAAAACGCAAAAAATGAGGAACGATCATGGCGGGGCGGATACTATGGTTCCTTAGGTCGTATATGATAGTCCGGAAAAATTTTAGGCGATAGGGGTCAGGAGGTCCCGGGACCACTCGGAAGGCTTGGGCTATAACACACAAAAATATGGGAATCGCGCGGAATTCTACCTGTTTGGCCGAAAAACGCAAAAAAATGAGAAACGATCATGGCGGGGTGGTTACTATGGTTCCTTAGGTCGTATTTGATGGCCCGGAAAATTTTTAGGCGATCGGGGTTCGGGGTTCCCAGGACCCCTTGGAAGGCGTGGGCTTTAGCACACGAAAATATGGAAATCGCCCGAAATTCTAGTTTTTTGGCTGAAAAATGCAAAAGACTAGGAACGATCATGGCGGGGCGGTGACTATGGTTCCTTAGGTCGTATTTGATAGTCTGGAAAATTTTTAGGCGATCCGGCTCCGGGGGCCCGACCCACTCGGAAGGCGTGGGCGATAGCACACAAAAATATGGGAATCGGGCAAAATTCTAGTATTTTGGCCGAAAAATGCAATAAATGAGGAACGATCATGGCGGGGCGGATACTATGGTTCCTTAGGTCGTATTTGATTGCCCGGAAAAATTTTAGGCGATCGGGGTCCGCAGCTCTTGGGACCACTCAAAATGCGTGGGTATAGCACACGAAAATATGGGAATCGGGCGAAATTCTATGTCTTTTTCAGTAACATGCTAAAAATGTGGAAAGATCTTGACAGGGCTGTGACTATGGTTCCTTTGGTCTTATTTGATAGTCCGGAAAAATATTAGGCGATAGGGGTCCCGAGGTCCCGGGACCACTCGAAAGGCGTGGGCTATAACACACAAAATATGGGAATCGCGCGAAATTATAGTTGTTTGGCCGAAAAACGCATAAAATGAGGAAAGATCATGGCGGGGCGGTGACTATGGTTCCTTAGGTCTTATTTGATAGTCCGGAAAAATATTAGGCGATAGGGGTCCGGAGGTCCCGGGACCACTCGGAAGGCGTGGGCTAAAACACACAAAAATATGGGAATCGCGCGGAATTCTAGTTGTTTGGCCGAAAAACGCAAAAAATGAGGAACGATCATGGCGGGGCGGATACTATGGTTCCTTAGGTCGTATATGATAGTCCGGAAAAATTTTAGGCGATAGGGGTCAGGAGGTCCCGGGACCACTCGGAAGGCGTGGGCTACAACACACAAAAATATGGGAATCGCGTGGAATTCTACATGTTTGGCCGAAAAACGCAAAAAATGAGGAACGATCATGGCGGGGTGGTTACTATGGTTCCTTAGGTCATATTTGGTGGCCCGGAAAATTTTTAGGCGATCGGGGTTTGGGGTTCCCAGGACCCCTTGGAAGGCGTGGGCTTTAGCACGCGAAAATATGGAAATCGCCCGAAATTCTAGTTTTTTGGCTGAAAAATGCAAAAGACTAGGAACGATCATTGTGGGGTGGTGACTATGGTTCCTTAGGTCGTATTTGATAGTCTGGAAAATTTTTAGGCGATCCGGCTCCTGGGGGCCCGACCCACTCGGAAGGCGTGGGCGATAGCACACAAAATTATGGGAATCAGGCAAAATTCTAGTGTTTTGGCCGAAAAACGCAATAAATGAGGAACGATCATGGCGGGGCGGATACTATGGTTCCTTAGGTTGTATTTGATTGCCCGGAAAAATTTTAGGCGATCGGGGTATGCGGCTCTTGGGACCACTTAGAATGCGTTGGTATAGCACACGAAAATATGAGAATCGGGCAAAATTCTAGGTCTTTTTCAGTAATATGCTAAAAATGTGGAAAGATCTTGACAGGGCGGTGACTATGGTTCCTTTGGTCTTATTTGATAGTCCGGAAAATTTTTAGGCGATAGGGGTCCTGAGGTCCCGGGACCACTCGGAAGGTGTGGGCTATAACACACAAAAATATGGGAATCGCGCGGAATTCTAGTTGTTTGGCCGAAAAACGCAAAAACTAAGGAACGATCATGGCTGGGCGGTGACTATGGTTCCTTAGGTTTTATTTGATAGTCCGGAAAAATTTTAGGCGATAGGGGTCCGGAGACCCGGGACCACTTGTAAGGCATGGGTATAGCACAAAACAATATGGGAATCGGGCGGAATTCTAGTTGTTTGGCCGAAAAATGCAAAAAATGAGAAACGATCATGGCGGGAAGGTGACTATGGTTCCTTAGGTCTTATTTGATAGTCCGGAAAAATTTTAGGCGATAGGGGTCCGGAGTTCCCGGGTTCACTTGGAAGGCGTGGGCTATTGGACACGAAAATATGGGAATCGCGCGGAATTCTAGTTTTTTGGCCGAAAAACAGAAAAAACTAGGAACGATCATGGCTGGGCGGTGACTATGGTTTCTTATGTCTTATTTGATAGTCCGGAAAATTTTTAGGCGATAGGGGTCAGGAGGTCCCGGGACCACTCGGAAGGCGTGGGCTATAACACACAAAACTATGGGAATCGCGCGGAATTCTACCTGTTTTGCCGAAAAACGCAAAAAATGAGGAACGATCATGGCGGGGTGGTTACTATGGTTCCTTAGGTCATATTTGGTGGCCCGGAAAATTTTTAGGCGATCGGGGTTTGGGGTTCCCAGGACCCCTTGGAAGGCGTGGGCTTTAGCACGCGAAAATATGGAAATCGCCCGAAATTCTAGTTTTTTGGCTGAAAAATGCAAAAGACTAGGAACGATCATTGTGGGGTGGTGACTATGGTTCCTTAGGTCGTATTTGATAGTCTGGAAAATTTTTAGGCGATCCGGCTCCTGGGGGCCCGACCCACTCGGAAGGCGTGGGCGATAGCACACAAAAATATGGGAATCGGGCAAAATTCTAGTTTTTTGGCCGAAAAACGCAATAAATGAGGAACGATCATGGCGCGGCGGATACTATGGTTCCTTAGAACGTATTTGATTGCCCGGAAAAATTTTAGGCGATCGGGGTCCGCGGCTCTTGGGACCACTTAGAATGCGTGGGTATAGCACACGAAAATATTGGAATCGGGCGAAATTCTAGGTCTTTTTCAGTAATATGCTAAAAATGTGAAAAGATCTTGACAGGGCGGTGACTATGGTTCCTTTGGTCTTATTTGATAGTCCGGAAAATTTTTAGGCGATAGGGGTCCTGAGGTCCCGGGACCAGTCGGAAGGTGTGGGCTATAACACACAAAAATATGGGAATCACGCGGAATTCTAGTTGTTTGGCCGAAAAACGCAAAAACTAAGGAACGATCATGGCTGGGAGGTGACTATGGTTCCTTAGGTTTTATTTGATAGTCCGGAAAAATATTAGGCGATAGGGGTCCGGAGGTCCCGGGACCACTCGGAAGGCGTGGGTATAGCACAAAAAAATATGAGAATCGGGCTGAATTCTAGTTGTTTGGCCGAAAAATGCAAAAAATGAGAAACGATCATGGCGGGATGGTGACTATGGTTCCTTAGGTCTTATTTGATAGTCCGGAAAAATTTTAGGCAATGGGGGTCCGGAGTTCCCGGGTTCACTTGGAAGGCGTGGGCTATTGGACACGGAAATATGGGAATCGCGCGGAATTCTAGTTTTTTGGCCGAAAAACAGAAAACACTCGGAACGATCATGGATGGGCGGTGACTATGGTTCCTTAGGTCTTATTTCATAGTCCGGAAAAATTTTAGGCGATAGGGGTCAGGAGACCCGGGACCACTCGAAGGCGTGGGCTATAACACACAAAAATATGGGATCGCGCAGAATTCTAGTTCTTTGGCCGAAAAACACAAAAAATGAGGAACGATCATGGCGGGGCGGATACTATGGTTCCTTAGGTCGTATTTGATAGTCCAGAAAAATTTTAGGCGATAGGGGTCAGGAGGTCCCGGGACCACTCGGAAGGTGTGGGCTATAACACATAAAAATATGGGAATCACGCGGTATTCTAGTTGTTTGGCTGAAAAATGCAAAAAATAAGGAACGATCATGGCGGGGCGGATACTAAGGTTCCTTAGGTCGTATTTGATTGGCCAAAACAATTTTAGGCGATCGGGGTCCGCGGCTCTTGGGACCACTCAGAATGCGTGGGTATAGCACACAAAAATATGGGAATCGGGCGAAATTCTAGGTCTTTTTCAGTAACATACTAAAAATGTGGAAAGATCTTGACAGGGCGGTGACTATGGTTCCTTTGGTCTTATTTGATAGTCCGGAAAAATTTTAGGCGATAGGGGTCCGGAGGTCCCGGGACCACTCGGAAGGCGTGGGATATAACACACAAAAATATGGGAATCGCGCGGAATTCTAGTTGTTTGGCCGAAAAACGCAAAAAATGAGGAATGATCATGGCGGGGCGGTGACTATGGTTCCTTAGGTCTTATTTGATAGTCCGGAAAAATATTAGGCGATAGGGGTCCGGAGGTCCCGGGACCACTCGGAAGGCGTGGACTAAAACACACAAAAATATGGGAATCGCGCGGAATTCTAGTTGTTTGGCCGAAAAACGCAAAAAATGAGGAACGATCATGGCAGGGCGGATACTATGGTTCCTAAGGTCGTATATGATAGTCCGGAAAAATTTTAGGCGATAGGGGTCAGGAGGTCCCGGGACCACTCGGAAGGCGTGGGCTATAACTCACAAAAATATGGGAATCGCGCGGAATTCTACCTGTTTGGCCGAAAAACGCAAAAAATGAGGAACGATCATGGCGGGGTGGTTACTATGGTTCCTTAGGTCGTATTTGATGGCCCGGAAAATTTTTAGGCGATCGGGGTTCGGGGTTCCCAGGACCCCTTGGAAGGCGTGGGCTTTAGCACACGAAAATATGGAAATCGCCCGAAATTCTAGTTTTTTAGCTGAAAAATGCAAAAGACTAGGAACGATCATGGCGGGGCGGTGACTATGGTTCCTTAGGTCGTATTTGATAGTCTGGAAAATTTTTAGGCGATCCGGCTCCGGGGGGCCCGACCCACTCGGAAGGCGTGGGCGATAGCACACAAAAATATGGGAATCGGGCAAAATTCTAGTTTTTTTGCCAAAAAATGCAATAACTGAGGAACGATCATGGCGGGGCGGTGACTATGGTTCCTTAGGTCATATTTGATGGCCCGGAAAATTTTAGGCGATCGGGGTCCACGGCTCCCGGGACCACTCAGAAGGCGTAAGCTATAGCACACTAAAATATGCAAATCGCGCGGAGTTCTAGTTTTTTGGCCGAAAAATGCAAAGCATTTGGAACGATCATGGTGGGGCGGTGACTATGGTACCTTAGGTCGTATTTGATAGTCCAGAAAAATTTTAGGCGATCGGGGTCCGCGGCTCCCCGGACCACTTGGAAGGCGTGGGTATAGCACACGAAAATATGGGAATCGGGCGGAATTCTAGTTGTTTGGCCGAAAAATGCAAAAAATGAAGAACGATCATGGCGGGGTAGTTACTATGGTTCCTTAGGTCGTATTTGATGGCCCGGAAAATTTTTAGGCGATCAGGGTTCGGGGTTCCCAGGACTCCTTGGAAGGCGTGGGCTAAAGCACACGAAAATATGGAAATCGCGCGGAATTCTAGTTTTTTGGCTGAAAAACACAAAAGACTAGGAACGATCATGGCGGGGCGGTGACTATGGTTCCTTAGGTGGTATTTGATAGTCCGGAAAATTTTTAGGCGATCCGGCTCTGGGGGGCCGGACCCACTCTGAAGGCGTGGGCGATAGCACACAAAAATATGGGAATCGGGTGGAATTCTAGTTTTATGGCCAAAAATGCAATAAATGAGGAACGATCATGGTGAGGCGGTGACTATGGTTCCTTAGGTCCTAAATGATGGCCCGAAAAGTTTTTAGGTGATCCGAGTCCGGCGGCCCGGCCCACTCGGAAGGCGTGGGCAATAGCACACAAAAATATGGTAATCGAGCGGAATTCTAGTTTTTTGGCCGAAAAACGCAATAAATGAGGAACGATCATGGCGGGGCGGTGACTATGGTTCCTTAGGTCGTATTTGATGGCCCGGAAAATTTTAGGCGATCGGGGTCCACGGCACCCGGGACCACTCGGAAGGCGTAAGCTATAGCACACTAAAATATGCAAATCGCGCAAAGTTCTAGTTTTTTCGCCAAAAAATGCAAAGCATTTGGAACGATCATGGTGTGGCGGTGACTATGGTACCTTAGGTCGTATTTGATAGTCCGGAAAAATTTTAGGCGATCGGGGTCCGCGGCTCCCCGGACCACTTGGAAGGCGTGGGTATAGCACACGAAAATATGGGAATCGGGCGTAATTCTAGTTTTTTGGCCGAAAATTGCAAAAAATGAGAAACGTTGATGGCGGGGCGGTTACTATGGTTCCTTAGGTCGTATTTGACTGCCCGAAAAAATTTTAGGCGATCGGGGTCCGGGGGTCCCGGAACCACTTGGAAGGGTGGGCAATAGCACACAAAAAATTGTAATCGGGCGGAATTCCAGTTTTTTGGCCGAAAAACGCAACAAATGAGGAATGATCATGGCTGGGCGGTGACTATGGTTCCTTAGGTCGTATTTGATAGTCCGGAAAAATTTTAAGCGATAGGGGTCCGGAGTTCCCAGGTTCACTTGGAAGGCGTGGGCTATAAGACACGAAAATATGGGAATCGCGCGGAATTCTAGTTTTTTGGCCGAAAAACGGAAAAAACTAGGAACGATCATGGCTGGGCGGTTACTATGGTTCCTTAGGTCTTATTTGATAGTCCGGAAAAATATTAGGCGATAGGGGTCCGGAGACCCGGGACCACTCGGAAGGCGTGGGCTATAACACACAAAAATATGGGATCGCGCGGAATTCTAGTTGTTTGGCCGAAAAACGCAAAAAATGAGGAACGATCATGGCGTGGCAAATACTATGGTTCCTTAGGTCGTATTTGATAGTCCGGAAAAATTTTAGGCGATAGGGGTCAGGAGGTCCCGGGACCACTCGGTAGGCGTGGGCAATAGCACACAAAAATATGGTAATCAAGCGGAATTCTAGTTTTTGGCCGAAAAACGCAATAAATGAGGAACGATCATGGAGGGGCGGTGACTATGGTTCCTTAGGTCTTATTTGATAGTCCGGAAAAATATTAGGCGGTAGGGGTCCGGAGGTCCCGGGACCACTCGGAAGGTGTGGGCAATAACACACAAAAATATGTGAATCGCGCGGAATTCTAGTTGTTTTGCCGAAAAACGCAAAAAATGAGGAACGATCATGGCGGGGCCGATACTATGGTTCCTTAGGTCGTATTTTATAGTCAGGAAAAATTTTAGGTGATAGGGGTCAGGAGGTCCCGGGACCACTCGGAAGGCGTGGGCTATAACACACAAAAATATGGGAATCGCGCGGAATTCTAGTTGTTTGGCCGAAAAATGCAAAAAATGAGGAACGATCATGGCGGGGTGGTTACTATGGTTCCTTAGGTCGTATTCGATGTCCCGGAAAATTTTAAGGCGATCGGGGTTCGGGGTTCCCGAGACCCCTTGGAAGGCGTGGGCTAAAGCACACGAAAATATGGAAATCGCGCGAAATTCTAGTTTTTTGCTGAAAAACGCAAAAGACTAGGAACGATCATGGCGGGTCGGTGACTATGGTTCCTTAGGTCGTATATGATAGTCCGGAAAAATATTAGGCGATAGGGGTCCGGAGTTCCCGGGTTCACTTGGAAGGCGTGGGCTATAGGACACGAAAATATGGGAATCGCGCGGAATTCTAGTTTTTTGGCCGAAAAACTAGGAACGATCATGGCGGGGTGGTGACTATGGTTCCTTAGGTCGTATTTGATAGTCTGGAAAATTTTTAGGCGATCCGGCTCCGGGGGGCCCGACCCACTCGGAAGGCATGGGCGATAGCACACAAAAATATGGGAATCGGGCAAAATTCTAGTTTTTTTGCCAAAAAACGCAATAAATGAGGAACGATCATGGCGGGGCGGTGACTATGGTTCCTTAGGTCATATTTGATGGCCCGAAAAATTTTAGGCGATCGGGGTCTACGGCTCCCGGGACCACTCAGAAGGCGTAAGCTATAGCACACTAAAATATGCAAATCGCGCGGAGTTCTAGTTTTTTGGCCGAAAAATGCAAAGCATTTGGAACGATCATGGTGGGGCGGTGACTATGGTACCTTAGGTCGTATTTGATAGTCCGGAAAAATTTTAGGCGATAGGGGTTCTGAGGTCCCGGGACCACTCGGAAGGTGTGGGCTATAACACACAAAAATATGGGAATCGCGCGGAATTCTAGTTGTTTGGCCGAAAAACGCAAAAAATGAAGAACGATCATGGCGGGGTAGTTACTATGGTTCCTTAGGTCATATTTGATGGCCCGGAAAATTTTTAGGCGATCGGAGTTCGGGGTTCCCAGGACTCCTTGGAAGGCGTGGGCTAAAGCACACGAAAATATGGAAATCGCGCGAAATTCTAGTTTTTTGCTGAAAAACGCAAAAGACTAGGAACGATCATGGCGGGTCGGTGACTATGGTTCCTTAGGTCGTATATGATAGTCCGGAAAAATATTAGGCGATAGGGGTCCGGAGTTCCCGGGTTCACTTGGAAGGCGTGGGCTATAGGACACGAAAATATGGGAATCGCGCGGAATTCTAGTTTTTTGGCCGAAAAATGCAAAAAATGAGGAACGATCATGGCGAGGCGGATACTATGGTTCCTTAGGTCTTAATTGATGGCCCAAAAATTTTTTTGGCGATCCGAGTCCGGCGGCCCGGCCCACTCGGAAGGCGTGGGTAATAGCACACAAAAATATGGTAATCGAGCGGGATTCTAGTTTTTTTTCCGAAAAACGCAAAAAATGTGGAACGATCATGGTGAGGCGGATACTATGGTTCCTTAGGTCGTATTTGATAGTCCGGAAAAATTTTAGGCGATAGGGGTCCAGAGGTCCCGGGACCACTCGGAAGGCGTGGGCTATAACACACAAAAATATGGGAATCGCGCGGAATTCTAGTTGTTTGGCCAAAAAAGATAAAAAATGAGGAACGATCATGGCGAGGCGGTGACTATGGTTCCTTAGGTCTTATTTGATAGTCCGGAAAAATTTTAGGCGATAGGGGTCAGGAGGTCCCGGGACCACTCGGAAGGCGTGGGCTATAACACACAATAATATGGGAATCGCGCGGAATTCTAGTTGTTTGGCCGAAAAATGCAAAAAATGAGGAACGATCATGGCAGGGTGGTTACTATGGTTCCTTAGGTCGTATTTGATGGCCCTGAAAATTTTTAGGCGATCGGGGTTCGGGGTTCCCGGGACCCCTTGGAAGGCGTGGGCTAAAGCACACGAAAATATGGAAATCGCGCGAAATTCTAGTTTTTTGGCTGAAAAATGCAAAAGACTAGGATCGATCATGGCAGGGCGGTGACTATGGTTCCTTAGGTCTTATTTGATAGTCCGGAAAAATATTAGGCGATAGGGATCCGGAGTTCCCGGGTTCACTTGGAAGGCGTGGGCTATAGGACACGAAAATATGGGAATCGCGCGGAATTCTAGTTGTTTGGCCGAAAAATGCAAAAAATGAGGAACGATCATGGCGAGGCGGATACTATGGTTCCTTAGGTCTTAATTGATGGCCCAAAAATTTTTTTGGCGATCCGAGTCCGGCGGCCCGGCCCACTCGGAAGGCGTGGGTAATAGCACACAAAAATATGGTAATCGAGCGGGATTCTAGTTTTTTTTCCGAAAAACGCAAAAAATGTGGAACGATCATGGTGAGGCGGATACTATGGTTCCTTAGGTCGTATTTGATAGTCCGGAAAAATTTTAGGCGATCGAGGTTCGGGGTTCCCGGGACCCCTTGGAAGGCGTGGGCTAAAGCACACGAAAATATGGAAATCGCATGAAATTCTAGTTTTCTGGCTGAAAAACGCAAAAGACTAGGATCGATCATGGCGGGGCGGTGACTATGGTTCCTTAGGTCTTATTTGATAGTCCGGAAAAATATTAGGCGATAGTGGTCCGGAGTTCCCGGCACCACTCGGAAGGCGTGGGCTATAACACACAAAAATATGGGAATCGCGCGGAATTCTAGTTGTTTGGCCAAAAAAGATAAAAAATGAGGAACGATCATGGCGAGGCGGTGACTATGGTTCCTTAGGTCTTATTTGATAGTCCGGAAAAAATTTTAGGCGATAGGGGTCAGGAGGTCCCGGGACCACTCGGAAGGCGTGGGCTATAACACACAATAATATGGGAATCGCGCGGAATTCTAGTTGTTTGGCCGAAAAACGCAAAAAATGAGGAACGATCATGGCAGGGTGGTTACTATGGTTCCTTAGGTCGTATTTGATGGCCCTGAAAATTTTTAGGCGATCCGGCTCCGGGGGGCCCGACCCACTCAGAAGGCGTGGGCGATAGCACACAAAAATATGCAAATCGGGCGGAATTCTAGTTTTTTGGCCAAAAAATGCAAAAACTCAGGAACGATCATGGCGAGGCGGTGACTATGGTCCCTTAGGTCTTAATTGATGGCCCAAAAATTTTTTTGGCGATCCGAGTCCGGCGGCCCGGCCCACTCGGAAGGCGTGGGTAATAGCACACAAAAATATGGTAATCGAGCGGAATTCTAGTTTTTTTTCCGAAAAACGCAAAAAATGAGGAATGATCATGGTGAGGCGGATACTATGGTTCCTTAGGTCGTATTTGATAGTCTGGAAAAATTTTAGGCGATAGGGGTCCGGAGGTCCCGGGACCACTCGGAATGCGTGGGCTATAACACACAAAAATATGGGAATCGCGCGGAATTCTAGTTGTTTGGCCGAAAAACGCAAAAAATGAGGAACGATCATGGCGGGGCGGATACTATGGTTCCTTAGGTCTTATTTGATAGTCAGGAAAATTTTTAGGCGATCGGGGTTCCCGGGACCCCTTGGAAGGTGTGGGCTAAAACACACGAAAATATGAAAATCGCACGAAATTCTAGTTTTTTGGCTGAAAAACGCAAAAGACTAGGATCGATCATGGCGGGGCGGTGACTATGGTTCCTTAGGTCTTATTTGATAGTCCGGAAAAATATTAGGCGATAGGGGTCCGGAGTTCCCGGGTTCAATTGGAAGGCGTGGGCTATAGGACACGAAAATATGGGAATCGCGCGGAATTCTAGTTTTTTGGCCGAAAAACTAGGAACGATCATGGCGGGGTGGTGACTATGGTTCCTTAGGTCGTATTTGATAGTCCGGAAAATTTTTAGGCGATCCGGCTCCGGGGGGCTCGACCCACTCGGAAGGCGTAGGCGATAGCACACAAAAATATGGGAAACGGCCGGAATTCTAGTTTTTGGGCCAAAATATGCAAAAAATGAGGAACGATCATGGCGAGGCGGTGACTATGGTTCCTTAGGTCCTAATTGATGGCCCGAAATATTTTTAGGCGATCCGAGTCCGGCGGCCCGGCCCACTCGGAAGGCGTGGGTAATAGCACACAAAAATATGGTAATCGAGCGGAATTCTAGTTTTTTGGCCGAAAAACGCAAAACATGAGGAACGATCATGGCGGGGCGGATACTATGGTTCCTTAGGTCGTATTTGATAGTCCGGTAAAATTTTAGGCGATAGGGGTCAGGAGGTCACGGGACCACTCGGAAGGCGTGGGCAATAACTCACAAAAATATGGGAATCGTGCGGAATTCTAGTTGTTTGGCCGAAAAACGCAAAAAATGAGGAACGATCAAGGCAGGGTGGTTACTATGGTTCCTTAGGTCATATTTGATGGCCCTGAAAATTTTTAGGCGATCGGGGTTCGGGGTTCCCGGGACCCCTTGGAAGGCGTGGGCTTTGCACATGAAAATATGGAAATCGCGCGAAATTCTAGTTTTTTGGCTGAAAAACGCAAAAGACTAGGAACGATCATGGTGGGGCGGTGACTATGGTACCTTATGTCGTATTTGATAGTCCGGAAAATTTTAGGCAATCGGGGTCCGGGGTTCCCGGGACCCTTGGAAGGCGTGGGCTAAAGCACACGAAAATATGGAAATCGCACGAAATTCTAGTTTTTTGGCTGAAAAACGCAAAAGACTAGGATCGATCATGGCGGGGCGGTGACTATGGTTCCTTAGGTCTTATTTGATAGTCCGGAAAAATATTAGGCGATAGGGGTCCGGAGTTCCCGGGTTCACTTGGAAGGCGTGGGCTATAGGACACGAAAATATGGGAATCGCGCGGAATTCTAGTTTTTTGGCCGAAAAACTAGGAACGATCATGGCGGGGTGGTGACTATGGTTCCTTAGGTCGTATTTGATAGACCGGAAAGTTTGTTCGGCGATCCGGCTCAGGGGGGCTCGACCCACTCGGAAGGCGTGGGCGATAGCACACAAAAATATGGGAAACGGGCGGAATTCTAGTTTTTTGGCCAAAAAATGCAAAAAATGAGGAACGATCATGGCGAGGAGGTGACTATGGTTCCTTAGGTCTTATTTGATAGTCCGGAAAAATATTAGGCGATAGGGGTCCGGAGTTCCCGGGTTCACTTGGAAGGCGTGGGCTATAGGACACGAAAATATAGGAATCGCACGGAATTCTAGTTTTCTGGCCGAAAAACTAGGAACGATCATGGCGGGGTGGTGACTATGGTTCCTTAGGTCGTATTTGATAGTGCGGAAAATTTTTAGGCGATCCGGCTCCGGGGGGCTCGACCCACTCGGAAGGCATGGGCGAAAGCACACAAAAATATGGGAAACGGGCGGAATACTAGTTTTTTGGCCAAAAAATGCAAAAAATGAGGAACGATCATGGCGAGGCGGTGACTATGGTTCCTTAGGTCCTAATTGATGGCCCGAAAATTTTTTAGGCGATCCGAATCCGGAGGCCCGGCCCACTCGGAAGGCGTGGGTAATAGCACACAAAAATATGGTAATCGAGCGGAATTCTAGTTTTTTGGCCGAAAAACGCAAAAAATGAGGAACGATCTTGGCGGGGCGGATACTATGGTTCCTTCGGGGTTCCTGGGACCCCTTGGAAGGCATGGGCTAAAGCACACGAAAATATGGAAATCGCGCGAAATTCTAGTTTTTTGGCTGAAAAACGCAAAAGACTTGGAACGATCATGGCGGGGCAGTGACTATGGTTCCTTAGGTCGTATTTGATAGTCCGAAAAATTTTTAGGCGATCCGGCTCCGGGGGGCCCGACCCACTCGTAAGGCGTGGGCGAAAGCACACAAAAATATGGGAAACGGGCGGAATACTAGTTTTTTGGCCAAAAAATGCAAAAAATGAGGAACGATCATGGCGAGGCGGTGACTATGAATCCTTAGGTCCTAATTGATGGCCCAAAAATTTTTTAGGCGATCCGAGTCCGGAGGCCCGGCCCACTCGGAAGGCGTGGGTAATAGCACACAAAAATATGGTAATCGAGCGGAATTCTAGTTTTTTGGCCGAAAAACGCAAAAAATGAGGAACGATCATGGCGGGGCGGATACTATGGTTCCTTAGGTCGTATTTGATAGTCCGGAAAATTTTTAGGCGATAGGGGTCAGGAGGTCCCGGGACCACTCGGAAGGCGTGGGCTATAACACACAAAAATATGGGAATCGCGCGGAATTCTAGTTGATTGGCTGAATAACGCAAAAAATGAGGAACGGTCATGGCGGGGCGGATACTATGGTTCCTTAGGTCGTATTTGATAGTCAGGAAAATTTTTAGGCGATCGGGGTTCGGGGTTCCTATGACCCCTTGGAAGGCGTGGGCTAAAGCACACGAAAATATGGAAATCGCACGAAATTCTAGTTTTTTGGCTGAAAAACGCAAAAGACTAGGATCGATCATGGCGGGGCGGTGACTATGGTTCCTTAGGTCTTATTTGATAGTCCGGAAAAATATTAGGCGATAGGGGTCCGGAGTTCCCGGGTTCACTTGGAAGGCGTGGGCTATAGGACACGAAAATATAGGAATCGCGCGGAATTCTAGTTTTTTGGACGAAAAACTAGGAACGATCATGGCGGGGTGGTGACTATGGTTCCTTAGGTCGTATTTGATAGTCCGGAAAATTTTTAGGCGATCCGGCTCCGGGGGGCCCGACCCACTCGGAAGGCGTGGGCGAAAGCACACAAAAATATGGGAAACGGGCGGAATACTAGTTTTTTGGCCAAAAAATGCAAAAAATGAGGAACGATCATGGCGAGGCGGTGACTATGGTTCCTTAGGTCCTAATTGATGGCCCGAAAATTTTTTAGGCGATCCGAGTCCGGAGGCTCGGCCCACTCGGAAGGCGTGGGTAGTAGCACACAAAAATATGGTAATCGAGCGGAATTCTAGTTTTTTGGCCGAAAAACACAAAAAATAAGGAACGATCATGGCGGGGTGGATACTATGGTTCCTTAGGTCGTATTTGATAGTCCGGAAAAATTTTAGGCGATAGGGGTCAGGAGGTCCCGGGACCACTCGGAAGGCGTGGGCTCTAACGCACAAAAATAGGGGAATCGCGCGGAATTCTAGTTGTTTGGGCGAAAAACGCAAAAGATGAGGAACGATCATGGCGGGGTGGTTACTATGGTTCCTTAGGTCGTATTTGATGGCCCAAAAAATTTTTAGGCGATCGGGGTTCGGGGTTCCCGGGACCCCTTCGAAGGCGTGGGCTAAAGCACACAAAAATATGGAAATCGCGCGAAATTCTAGGCTATAGGGGTCCGGAGACCCGAGACAACTCAGAAGGCGTGGGCTATAACACACAAAAATATGGGATCGCGCGGAATTCTAGTTGTTTGGCCGAAAAACACAAAAAATGAGGAACGATCATGGCGGGGCGGATACTATGGTTCCTTAGGTCGTATTTGATAGTCCGGAAAAATTTTAGGCGATAGGGGTCCGTAGGTCCCGGGACCACTCGGAAGGTGTGGGCTATAACACACAAAAATATGGGAATCGCGCGGAATTCTAGTTGTTTGGCCGAAAAATGCAAAAAATAAGGAACGATCATGGTGTGACGGATACTATGGTTCCTTAGGTCGTATTTGATTGCCAGGAAAAATTTTAGGCGATCGGGGTCCGCGGCTCTTGGGACCACTCGGAAGGCATGGGCAATAGCACACAAAAATATGGGAATCGGGCGAAATTCTAGGTCTTTTTCAGTAACATGCAAAAAATGTGGAAAGATCTTGACAGGGCGGTGACTATGGTTCCTTAGGTCTTATTTGATAGTCCAGAAAAATATTAGGCGATAGGGGTCCGGAGGTCCCGGGACCACTCGGAAGGCGTGGGCTATAACACACAAAAATATGGGAATCGCGCGAAATTCTAGTTGTTTTGCCGAAAAACGCAAAAAATGAGGAACGATCATGGCGGGGCGGATACTATGGGTCCTTAGGTCATATTTGATAGTCCGAAAAAATTTTAGGCGATAGGGGTCCGGAGATCCCGCGTTCACTTGGAAGGCGTGTGCTATAGGACACGAAAATATGGGAATCGCGCGGAATTCTAGTTTTTTGGCCGAAAAATAGAAAAAACTAGGAACGATCATGGCTGGGTGGTTACTATGGTTCCTTAGTTCTTATTTGATAGTCCGGAAAAATTTTAGGCGATAGGGGTCCAGAGACCCGGGACCACTCGGAAGGCGTGGGCTATAACACACAAAAATTTGGGATCGCACGGAATTCTAGTTGTTTGGCCGAAAAACACAAAAAATGAGGAACGATCATGGCGGGGTGGATACTATGGTTCCTTAGGTCGTATTTGATAGTCCGGAAAAATTTTATGCGATAGGGGTCAGGAGGTCCCGGGACCACTCGGAAGGCGTGGGCTGTAACACACAAAAATATGGGAATCGCGCGAAATTCTAGTTGTTTGGCCGAAAAACGCAAAAAATGAGGAACGATCATGGCGGGGTGATTACTATGGTTCCTTAGGTCGTATTTGATGGCCCGGAAAATTTTTAGGCGATCGGGGTTCGGGGTTCCCGGGACCCCTTGGAAGGCGTGGGCTAAAGCACACGAAAATATGGAAATCGCGCGAAATTCTAGTTTTTAGGCTGAAAAATGCAAAAGACTAGGAACGATGATGGCGGGGCGGTGACTATGGTTCCATAGGTCGTATTTGACAGTCCGAAAAATTTTTAGGCGATCCGGCTCCGGGGGGCCCGACCCACTCAGAAGGCGTGGGCGATAGCACATTAAAATAAGGAAATCGGGCGGAATTCTAGTTTTTTGGCCAAAAAATGCAAAAAATGAGGAACGATCATGGCGAGGCGGTGACTATGGTTCCTTAGGTCTTAATTGATGGCCCGAAAATTTTTTAGGCGATCCGAGACCGGCGGCCCGGCCCACTCTGAAAGCGTGGGCAATAGCACACAAAAATTTGTTAATCGAGCGGAATTCTAGTTTTTTGGCCGAAAAACGCAATAAATGAGGAACGATCATGGCGGGGCGGTGACTATGGTTCCTTAGGTCATATTTGATGGCCCGGAAAATTTTAGGCGATCGCGGTCCACGGCTCCCGGGACCACTCGGAAGGCGTAAGCTATAGCACACTAAAATATGAAAATCGCGCGGAGTTCTAGTTTTTTGGCCGAAAAATACAAAGCATTTGGAACGATCATGGTGGGGCAGTGACTATGGTACCTTAGGTCGTATTTGATAGTCCGGAAAAATTTTAGGCGATCGGGGTCCGTGGCTCCCCGGACCACTTGGAAGGCGTGGGTATAGCACACGAAAATATGGGAATCGGGCGTAATTCTAGTTTTTAGGCTGAAAAATGCAAAAAATGAGAAACGATGATGGCGGGGCGGTTACTATGGTTCCTTAGGTCGTATTTGACGGCCCGAAAAAATTTTAGGCGATCGGGGTCCGGGGGTCCCGGAACCACTTGGAAGGGTGGGCAATAGCACACAAAAATATTGTAATCGGGCGGAATTCTAGTTTTTTGGCCGAAAAACGCAACAAATGAGGAATGATCATGGTTGGGCGGTGACTATGGTTCCTTAGGTCGTATTTGACAGTCCGGAAAAATTTTAGGCGATAGGGGTCTGGAATTCCCGGGTTCACATGGAAGGCGTGGGCTATAGGACACGAAAATATGGGAATCGCGCGGAATTCTAGTTTTTTGGCCGAAAAACAGAAAAAACAAAGAACGATCATGGCTGGGTGGTGACTATGGTTCCTTAGGTCTTATTTGGTAGTCCGGAAAAAATTTAGGCGATAGGGGTCCGGAGACCCGGGACCACTCGGAAGGCGTGGGCTATAACACACAAAAATATGGGATCGCGCGGAATTCTAGTTGTTTGGCCGAAAAACACAAAAAATGAGGAACGATCTTAGCGGGGCGGATACTATGGTTCCTTAGGTCGTATTTTATAGTCCGGAAAAATTTTAGGCGATAGGGGTCCGGAGGTCCCGGGACCACTCAGAAGGCGTGGGATATAACACACAAAAATATGGGAATCGCGCGGAATTCTAGTTGTTTCGCCGAAAAATGCAAAAAATGAGGAACGATCATGGCGGGGCGGATACTATGGTTCCTTAGGTCGTATTTGATAGTCCGAAAGAATTTTAGGCGATAGGGGTTAGGAGGTCCCGGGACGACTCGGAAGGCATGGGCTATAACACACAAAAATATGGGAATCGCGCGGAATTCTAGGTCTTTTTCAGTAACATGCAAAAAATGTGGAAAGATCTTGACAGGGCTGTGACTATGGTTCCTTTGGTCTTATTTGATAGTCCAGAAAATTTTTAGGCGATCCGGCTCCGGGGGGCCCGACCCACTCGGAAGGCGTGGGCTAGCACACAAAAATATGGGAATCGGGCGGAATTCTAGTTTTTTGGAAAAAAAATGCATAAAATGAGGAACGATCATGGCGAGGCGGTGACTATGGTTCCATAGGTCTTAATTGATGGCCCGAAAATTTTTTAGGCGATCCGAGTCCGGCGGCCCGGCCCACTCGGAAGGCGGGGGCAATAACACACAAAAATATGGTAATCGAGCAGAATTCTAGTTTTTTGGCCGAAAAATGCAATAAATGAGGAACGATCATGGTGGGGCGGGGACTATGGTTCCTTAGGTCATATTTGATGGCCCGAAAATTTTTAGGCGATCGGGGTCCACGGCTCCCAGGACCACTCGGAAGGCGTAAGCTATAGCACACTAAAATATGCAAATCGCGCGGAGTTCTAGTTTTTTGGCCGAAAAATGCAAAGCATTTGGAACGATCATGGTGGGGCACTGACTATGGTACCTTAGGTCGTATTTGATAGTCCGCAAAAATTTTAGGCGATCGAGGTCCGCGGCTCCCCGGACCACTTGGAATGCGTGGGTATAGCACACGAAAATATGGGAATCGGGCGTAATTCTAGTTTTTTGGCCAAAATCTGCAAAAAATGAGAAACGATGATGGCGGGGTGGTTACTATGGTTCCTTAGGTCGTATTTGACAGCCCGGAAAAATTTTAGGCGATCGGGGTCCGGGGGTCCCGGAACCACTTGGAAGGGTGGCCAATAGCACACAAAAATATTGTAATCAGGCGGAATTCTAGTTTTTTGGCCGAAAAATGCAACAAATGAGGAATGATCATGGCTGGGCAGTGACTATGGTTCCTTAGGTCGTATTTGATAGTCCGGAAAAATTTTAGGCGATAGGGGTCCGGAGTTCCCGGGTTCACTTGGAAGGCGTGGGCTATAGGACACGAAAATATGGGAATCGCGCGGAATTCTAGTTTTTTGGCCGAAAAATAGAAAAAAATAGGAACGATCATGGCTGGGCGGTGACTATTTTCCTTAGGTCTTATTTGATAGTCCGGAAAAATTTTAGGCTATAGGGGTCCGGAGACCCGAGACAACTCAGAAGGCGTGGGCTATTACACACAAAAATATGGGATCGCACGGAATTCTAGTTGTTTGGCCGAAAAACACAAAAAAATGAGGAACGATCATGGCGGAGAGGATACTATGGTTCCTTAGGTCGTATTTGATAGTCCGGACAAATTTTAGGCGATAGGGGTCCGGAGGTCCCGGGACCACTTGGAAGGTGTTGGCTATAACACACAAAAATATGGGAATCGCGCAGAATTCTAGTTGTTTGGCCGAAAAATGCAAAAAATAAGGAACGATCATGGCGGGGCGGGTACTATGGTTCCTTAGGTCGTATTTGATTGCCCGGAAAAGTTTTAGGCGATTGAGGTCCGCGGCTCTTGGGACCACTCGGAATGCGTGGGTATAGCACACGAAAATATGGGAATCGGGCGAAAATCTAGGTCTTTTTCAATAACATGAAAATAATTTGGAAAGATCTTGGCAGGGCGGTGACAATGGTTCCTTTTGTCTTATTTGATAGTCCGGAAAAATATTAGGCGATAGGGGTCCGGAGGTCCCGGGACCACTCGAAAGGCATGGGATATAACACACAAAAATATGGGAATCGCGCGGAATTCTAGTTGTTTGGCCGAAAAACACAAAAAATGAGGAACGATCATGGCAGGGTGGATACTATGGTTCCTTAGGTCATATTTGATAGTCCGGAAAAATTTTAGGCGATAGGGGTCCGGAGGTCCCGGGACCACTCGGAAGGTGTGGGCTATAACACACAAAAATATGGGAATCGCGCGGAATTCTAGTTGTTTGGCCAAAAATCGCAAATAAGAAGGAACGATCATGGCGGGGCGGATACTATGGTTCCTTAGGTCGTATTTGATTGCCCGGAAAAATTTTAGGCGATCGGGGTCCGCGGCTCTTGGGACCACTCGGAATGCGTGGGTATAGCACACGAAAATATGGGAATCGGGCGAAATTCTAGGTCTTTTTCAGTAACATGCAAAAAATGTGGAAAGATCTTGACAGGGCGGTGACTATGGTTCCTTTGGTCTTATTTGATAGTCCGGAAAAATATTAGGCGATAGGGGTCCGGAGGTCCCGGGACCACTCGGAAGGCGTGGGCTATAACACACAAAAATATGGGAATCGCGCGAAATTCTAGTTGTTTGGCCGAAAAACGCAAAAAATGAGGAACGATCATGGCGGGGCGGATACTATGGTTCCTTAAGTCGTATTTGATAGTCCGGAAAAATTTTAGGCAATAGGGGTCAGGAGGTCCCGGGACCACTCGGAAGGCGTGGGCTATAACACACAAAAATATGGGCATCGCGCGGAATTCTAGTTGTTTGGCCGAAAAATGCAAAAAATGAGGAACGATCATGGCGAGGTGGTTACTATGGTTCATTAGGTCGTATTTGACGGCCCGGAAAAATTTTAGGCGATCGGGGTCAGTGGGTCCCGGAACCACTTGGAAGGGTGGGCAATAGCACACAAAAATATTGTAATCGGCCGGAATTCTAGTTTTTTGGCCGAAAAACGCAACAAATGAGGAATGATCATGGCTGGGAGGTGACTATGGTTCCTTAGGTCGTATTTGATAGTCCGGAAAAATTTTAGGCGATAGGGGTCCGGATTTCCCGGGTTCACTTGGAAGGCGTGGGCTATAGGACACGAAAATATGGGAATCGCGCGGAATTCTAGTTTTTTGGCCGAAAAATAGAAAAAACTAGGAACGATCATGGCTGGGCGGTGACTATGGTTCCTTAGGTCTTATTTGATAGTCCGGAAAAATTTTAGGTGATAGGGGTCCGGAGACCCAGGACCACTCGTAAGGCGTGGGCTATATAACACACAAAAATATGGGATCGCGCGGAATTCTAGTTGTTTGGCCGAAAAACACAAAAAATGAGGAACGATCATGGCGGGGCGGATACTATGGTTCCTTAGGTCGTATTTGATAGTCCGGAAAAATTTTAGGCGATAGGGGTCCGTAGGTCCCGGGACCACTCGGAAGGTGTGGGCTATAACACACAAAAATATGGGAATCGCGCGGAATTCTAGTTGTTTGGCCGAAAAATGCAAAAAATAAGGAACGATCATGGTGTGACGGATACTATGGTTCCTTAGGTCCTATTTGATTGCCAGGAAAAATTTTAGGCGATCGGGGTCCGCGGCTCTTGGGACCACTCGGAAGGCGTGGGTAATAGCACACGAAAATATGGGAATCGGGCGAAATTCTAGGTCTTTTTCAGTAACATGCAAAAAATGTGGAAAGATCTTGACAGGGCGGTGACTATGGTTCCTTAGGTCTTATTTGATAGTCCAGAAAAATATTAGGCGATAGGGGTCCGGAGGTCCCGGGACCACTCGGAAGGCGTGGGCTATAACACACAAAAATATGGGAATCGCGCGAAATTCTAGTTGTTTTGCCGAAAAACGCAAAAAATGAGGAACGATCATGGCGGGGCGGATACTATGGGTCCTTAGGTCGTATTTGATAGTCCGGAAAAATTTTAGGCGATAGGGGTCCGGAGATCCCGCGTTCACTTGGAAGGCGTGTGCTATAGGACACGAAAATATGGGAATCGCGCGGAATTCTAGTTTTTTGGCCGAAAAATAGAAAAAACTAGGAACGATCATGGCTGGGTGGTTACTATGGTTCCTTAGTTCTTATTTGATAGTCCGGAAAAATTTTAGGCGATAGGGGTCCAGAGACCCGGGACCACTCGGAAGGCGTGGGCTATAACACACAAAAATTTGGGATCGCACAGAATTCTAGTTGTTTGGCCGAAAAACACAAAAAATGAGGAACGATCATGGCGGGGTGGATACTATGGTTCCTTAGGTCGTATTTGATAGTCCGGAAAAAATTTAGGCGATAGGGGTCCGGAGGTCCCGGGACCACTCGGAAGGTGTGGGCTATAACACACAAAAATATGGGAAACGCGCGGAATTCTAGTTGTTTGGCCGAAAATCGCAGAAAATAAGGAACGATCATGGCAGGGCGGATACTATGGTTCCTTAGGTTGTATTTGATTGCCCGGAAAAATTTTAGGCGATCGGGGTCCGCGGCTCTTGGGACCACTCAGAATGCGTGGGCATAGCACACAAAAATATGGGAATCAGGCGAAATTCTAGGTCTTTTTCAGTAACATGCAAAAAATGTGGAAAGATCTTGACAGGGCGGTGACTATGGTTCCTTAGGTCTTATTTGATAGTCCGGAAAAATATTAGGCGATAGGGGTCCGGAGGTCCCCGGACCACTCGGAAGGCGTGGGCTATAACACACAAAAATATGGGAATCGCGCGAAATTCTAGTTGTTTGGCCGAAAAACGCAAAAAATGAGGAACGATCATGGCGGGGCGGATACTATGGTTCCTTAGGTCGTATTTGATAGTACGGAAAAATTTTAGGCGATAGGGGTCCGGAGTTCCCGGGACCACTCGGAAGGCGTGGCCAAAAATATGGGAATCGCGCGGAATTCTAGTTGTTTGGACGAAAAACGCAAAAAATGAGGAACGATCATGGCGGGGCGGTGACTATGTTTCCTTAGGTCATATTTGATAGTCCGAAAAAATTTAGGCGATAGGGGTCCAGAGACCCGGGACCACTCGGAAGGCGTGGGCTATAACACACAAAAATATGGGATCGCACGGAATTCTAGTTGTTTGGCCGAAAAACACAAAAAATGAGGAACGATCATGGCGGGGTGGATACTATGGTTCCTTAGGTCGTATTTGATAGTCCGGAAAAATTTTAGGCGATAGGGGTCCGGAGGTCCCGGGACCACTCGGATGGCGTGGGCTATAACACACAAAAATATGGGAATCGCGCGAAATTCTAGTTGTTTGGCGGAAAAACGCAAAAAATGAGGAACGATCATGGCGGGGCGGATACTATGGTTCCTTAGGTCGTATTTGATAGTACGGAAAAATTTTAGGTGATAGGGGTCCGGAGTTCCCGGGACCACTCGGAAGGCGTGGCCAAAAATATGGGAATCGCGCGGAATTCTAGTTGTTTGGACGAAAAACGCAAAAAATGAGGAACGATCATGGCGGGGCGGTGACTATGGTTCCTTAGGTCGTATTTGATAGTCCGAAAAAATTTTAGGCGATAGGGGTCCAGAGACCCGGGACCACTCGGAAGGCGTGGGCTATAACACACAAAAATATGGGATCGCACGGAATTCTAGTTGTTTGGCCGAAAAACACAAAAAATGAGGAACGATCATGGCGGGGTGGATACTATGGTTCCTTAGGTACGTATTTGATAGTCCGGAAAATTTTTAGGCGATAGGGGTCCGGAGGTCCCGGGACCACTCGGAAGGTGTGGGCTATAACACACAAAAATATGGGAATCGCGCGGAATTCTAGTTGTTTGGCCGAAAATCGCAAAAAATAAGGAACGATCATGGTGGGGCGGATACTATGGTTCCTTAGGTCATATTTGATTGCCCGGAAAAATTTTAGGCGATCGGGGTCCGCGGCTCTTGGGACCACTCGGAATGCGTGGGTATAGCACACGAAAATATGGGAATCGGGCGAAATTCTAGGTCTCTTTCAGTAACATGCAAATAATTTGGAAAGATCTTGGCAGGGCGGTGACTATGGTTCCTTTGGTCTTATTTGATAGTCCGGAAAAATATTAGGCGATAGGGGTCCGGAGACCCGGGACCGCTCGGAAGGCGTGGGCTATAACACACAAAAATAGGGGAATCGCGCGAGAAATTCTAGTTGTTTGGCCGAAAAATGCAAAAAATGAGGAACGATCATGGCGGGGCGGATACTATGGTTCCTTAGGTCGTATTTGATAGTCCGGAAAAAAAATAGGCGATAGGGGTCAGGAGGTCCCGGGACCACTCGGAAGGCGTGGGCTATAACACTCAAAAATATGGGAATCGCGCGGAATTCAAGTTGTTTGGCCGAAAAATGCAAAAAATGAGGAACGATCATGGCGAGGTGGTTACTATGGTTCCTTAGGTCGTATTTGACGGCCCGGAAAAATTTTAAGCGATCGGGGTCAGTGGGTCCCGGAACCACTTGGAAGGGTGGGCAATAGCACACAAAAATATTGTAATCGGGCGGAATTCTAGTTTTTTGGCCAAAAAACGCAACAAATGAGGAATGATCATGGCTGGGCGGTGACTATGGTTCCTTAGGTCGTATTTGATAGTCCGGATAAATTTTAGGCGATAGGGGTCCGGAGTTCCCAGGTTCACTTGGAAGGCGTGGGCTATACGACACGAAAATATGGGAATCGCGCGGAATTCTAGTTTTTTGGCCGAAAAACAGAAAAAACTAGGAACGATCATGGCTGGGCGGTGACTATGGTTCCTTAGGTCTTATTTGATAGTCCAGAAAAATTTTAGGCGATAGGGGTCTGGAGACCCGGGACCACTCGGAAGGCGTGGGCTATAACACACAAAAATATGGGATCGCGCGGAATTCTAGTTGTTTGGCCGAAAATCACAAAAAATGAGGAACGATCATGGCGGTGCGGATACTATGGTTCCTTAGGTCGTATTTGATAGTCCGGAAAAATTTTAGGCGATTGGGGTCCGGAGGTCCCGGGACCACTCGGAAGGTGTGGGCCATAACACACAAAAATATGGGAATCGAGCGGAATTCTAGTTGTTTGGACAAAAAACGCAAAAAATAAGGAACGATCATGGCGGGGCGGATACTATAGTTCCTTAGGTCGTATTTGATTGCCAGGAAAAATTTTAGGCGATCGGGGTCAGCGGCTCTTGGGACCACTCGGAATGCGTGGGTATAGCATACGAAAAAATGGGTATCGAGCGAAATTCTAGGTCTTTTTCAGTAACATGCAAAAAATGTGGAAAGATCTTGGCAGGAATGTGACTATGGTTCCTTTGGTCTTATTTGATAGTCCGGAAAAATATTAGGCGATAGGGGTCCGGAGGTCCCGGAACCACTCGGAAGGCGTGGGATATAACACACAAAAATATGGGAATCGCGCGGAATTCTAGCTGTTTGGCCGAAAAACGCAAAAAATGAGGAACGATCATGGTGGGTCGGATACTATGGTTCCTTAGGTCGTATTTGATAGTCCGGAAAAATTTTAGGCGATAGGGGTCAGGAGGTCCCGGGACCACTCGGAAGGCGTGGGCTATAACACACAAAAATATGGGAATCGCGCGGAATTCTAGTTGTTTGGCCGAAAAACGCAAAAAATGAGGAACGATCATGGCGGGGCGGATACTATAGTTCCTTAGGTCGTATTTGATAGTCCGGAAAAATTTTAGGCGATAGGGGTCCGGAGGTCCCGGGACCACTCGGAAGGTGTGGGCCATAACACACAAAAATATGGGAATCGCGCGGAATTCTAGTTGTTTGGACAAAAAACGCAAAAAATAAGGAACGATCATGGCGGGGAGGATACTATAGTTCCTTAGGTCGTATTTGATTGACAGGAAAAATTTTAGGCGATCGGGGTCAGCGGCTCTTGGGACCACTCGGAATGCGTGGGTATAGCATACGAAAATATGGGAATCGGGCGAAATTCGAGGTCATTTTCAGTAACATGCAAAAAATGTGGAGAGATCTTGGCAGGGCAGTGACTATGGTTCCTTTGGTCTTATTTGATAGTCCGGAAAAATATTAGGCGATAGGGGTCCGGAGGTCCCGGGACCACTCGGAAGGCGTGGGATATAACACACAAAAATATGGGAATCGCGCGGAATTCTAGTTGTTTGGCCGAAAAACGCAAAAAATGAGGAACGATCATGGCGGGTCGGATACTATGGTTCCTTAGGTCGTATTTGATAGTCCGGATAAATTTTAGGCGATAGGGGTCAGGAGGTCCTGGGACCACTCGGAAGGCGTGGGCTATAACACACAAAAATATGGGAATCGCGCGGAATTCTAGTTGTTTGGCCGAAAAACGCAAAAAATGATGAACGATCATTGGCGGGGTGGTTACTATGGTTCCTTAGGTCATATTTGATGGCCCGGAAAATTTTTAGGCGATCGGGGTTCGGGGTTCCCGGGACCCTTGGAAGACGTGGGCTAAAGCACACGAAAATATGGAAATCGCGCGAAATTCTAGTTTTTTGGCTGAAAAACGCAAAAGACTAGGAACGATCATGGCGGGCGGTGACTATGGTTCCTTAGGTCGTATTTGATAGTCCGGAAAATTTTTAGGCGATCCGGCTCCGAGGGGCCCGACCCACTCGGAAGGCGTGGGCGATAGCACACAAAAATATGGGAATCGGGCGGAATTCTAGTTTTTTGGCCAAAAAATGCAAAAAATGAGGAACGATCATGGCGAGGCGTTGACTATGGTTCCTTAGGTCTTAATTGATGGCCCGAAAATTTTTTAGGCGATCCGAGACCGGTGGCCCGGCCCACTCGGAAGGCGTGGGCAATAGCACACAAAAATATGGTAATCGAGCAGAATTCTAGTTTTTTGGCCGAAAAATGCAATAAATGAGGAACGATCATGGCGGGGCGGTGACTATGGTTCCTTAGGTCATATTTGATGGCCCGGAAAATTTTAGGCGATCGGGGTCCACGGCTCCCGGGACCACTCGGAAGGCGTAAGCTATAGCACACTAAAATATGCAAATCGCGCGGAGTTCTAGTTTTTTGGCCGAAAAATGCAAAGCATTTGGAACGATCATGGTGGGGCGGTGACTATGGTAGCTTAGGTCGTATTTGATAGTCCGGAAAAATTTTAGGCGATCGGGGTCCGCGGCTCCCCGGACCACTTGGAAGGCGTGGGTATAGCACACGAAAATATGGGAATCGGGCGTAATTCTAGTTTTATGGCCGAAAAATGCAGAAAATGAGAAACGATGATGGCGGGGCGGTTACTATGGTTCCTTAGGTCGTATTTGACAGCCTGGAAAAATTTTAAGCGATCGGGGTCCGGGGTCCCGGAACCACTTGGAAGGGTGGCAATAGCACACAAAAATATTGTAATCGGGCGGAATTCTAGTTGTTTGGCCGAAAAACGCAACAAATGAGGAATGATCATGGCTGGGCGGTGACTATGGTTCCTTAGGTCGTATTTGATAGTCCGAAAAAATTTTAGGCGATAGGGGTCCGGAGTTCCCGGGTTCACTTGGAAGGCGTGGGCCATAGGACACGAAAATATGGGAATCGCGAGGAATTCTAGTCTTTTGGCCGAAAAACAGAAAAAACTAGGAACGATCATGGCTGGGCAGTGACTATGGTTCCTTAGGTCTTATTTGATAGTCCGGAAAAAATTTAGGCGATCCGGCTCCGGAGACCCGGGACCACTCGGAAGGCGTGGGCTATAACACACAAAAATATGGGTTCGCGCGGAATTCTAGTAGTTTGGCCGAAAAACACAAAAAATGAGGAACGATCATGGCGGGGCGGTGACTATGGTTCCTTAGGTCTTAATTGATAGCCCGAAAAGTTTTTAGGCAATCCGAGACCGGCGGCCCGGCCCACTCGGAAGGCGTGGGCAATAGCACACAAAAATATGGTAATCGAGCGGAATTCTAGTTTTTTGGCCGAAAAACGCAATAAATGAGGAACGATCATGGCGGGGCGGTGACTATGGTTCTTTAGGTCGTATTTGATGGCCTGGAAAATTTTAGGCGATCGGGGTCCACGGCTCCCGGGACCACTCGGAAGGCGTAAGCTATAGCACACTAAAATATGCAAATCGCGCGGAGTTCTAGTTTTTTGGCCGAAAAATGCAAAGCATTTGGAACGATCATGGTGGGGCGGTGACTATGGTACCTTAGGTCGTATTTGATAGTCCGGAAAAATTTTAGGCGATCGGGGTCCGCGGCTCCCCGGACCACTTGGAAGGCGTGGGTATAGCACACAAAAATATGGGAATCGGGCGTAATTCTAGTTTTTTGGCCGAAAAATGCAAAAAATGAGAAACGATGATGGCGGGGCGGTTACTATGGTTCCTTAGGTCGTATTTGACGGCCCGGAAAAATTTTAAGCGATCAGGGTCCGGGGGTCCCGGAACCACTTGGAAGGGTGGGCAATAGCACACAAAAGTATTGTAATCGGGCTGAATTCTAGTTGTTTGGCCGAAAAACGCAACAAATGAGGAATGATCATGGCTGGGCGGTGACTATGGTTCCTTAGGTCGTATTTGATAGTCCGGAAAAAGTTTAGGCGATAGGGGTCCGGAGTTCCCGGGTTCACTTGGAAGGCGTGGGCCATAGGACACGAAAATATGGGAATCGCGAGGAATTATAGTCTTTTGGCCGAAAAATAGAAAAAACTAGGAACGATCATGGCTGGGCGGTGACTATTGTTCCTTAGGTCTTATTTGACAGTCCGGAAAAAATTTAGGCGATAGGGGTCCGGAGACCCGGGACCACTCGGAAGGCGTGGGCTATAACACACAAAAATATGGGTTCGCGCGGAATTCTAGTTGTTTGGCCGAAAAACACAAAAAATGAGGAACGATCATGGCGGGGCGGTGACTATGGTTCCTTAGGTCTTAATTGATAGCCCGAAAAGATTTTAGGCAATCCGAGACCGGCGGCCCGGCCCACTAGGAAGGCGTGGGCAATAGCACACAAAAATATGGTAATCGAGCGAAATTCTAGTTTTTTGGCCAAAAAACGCAATAAATGAGGAACGATCATGGTGGGGCGGTGACTATGGTTCCTTAGGTCATATTTGATGGCCCGGAAAATTTTAGGCGATCGGGGTCCACGGCTCCCGGGACCACTCAGAAGGCGTAAGCTATAGCACACTAAAATATGCAAATCGCGCGGAGTTCTAGTTTTTTGGCCGAAAAGTGCAAAGTATTTGGAACGATCATGGTGGGGCGGTGACTATAGTACCTTAAGTCGTATTTGATAGTCCGGAAAAATTTTAGGCGATCGGGGTCCGCGGCTCCCCGGACCACTTGGAAGGCGTGGGTATAGCACACGAAAATATGGGAATCGGGCGTAATTCTAGTTTTTTGGCCGAAAAATGCAAAAAATGAGAAATGATGATGGCGGGGCGGTTACTATAGTTCCTTAGGTCGGATTTGACGGCCCGGAAAAATTTTAAGCGATCGGGGTTCGGGGGTCCCGGAACCACTTGGAAGGGTGGGCAATAGTAAACAAAAATATTGTAATCGGGCGAAAAACTAGTTTTTTGGCCGAAAAACGCAACAAATGAGGAATGATCATGGCTGGGCGGTGACTATGGTTCCTTAGGTCGTATTTGATAGTCCGGAAAAATTTTAGGCGATAGGGGTCCGGAGTTCCCGGGTTCACTTGGAAGGCGTGGGCTATAGGACACAAAAATATGGGAATCGCGCGGAATTCTAGTTTTTTGGCCGAAAAACGGAAAAAAACTAGGAATGATCATGTCTGGGAGGTGACTATGGTTCCTCAGGTCTTATTTGATAGTCCAGAAAAATTTTAGGCGATAGGGGTCCGGAGACCCGGGACCACTCGGAAGGCGTGGGCTATATCACACAAAAATATGGGAATCGCGCGGAATTCTAGTTGTTTGGCCGAAAAACGCAAAAAATGAGGAATGATCATGGCGGGGTGGTTACTATGGTTCCTTAGGTCGTATTTGGTAGTCCGGAAAATTTTTAGGCGATCCGGCTCCGAGGGGCCCGACCCACTCGAAAGGCGTGGGCGTAGTACACAAAATTATGGAAATCGGGCTGAATTCTAGTTTTTTGGCCAAAAAATGCAGAAAATGAGGAACGATCATGGAGAGGCGGTGACTATGGTTCCTTAGGTCCTAATAGATGGCCCGAAAATATTTTAGGCGATCCGAGTCCGGCGCCCCGGCCCACTCGGAAGGCGTGGGCAATAGCACACAAAAATATGGTAATCGAGCGGAATTCTAGTGTTTTGGCCGAAAAACGCAATAAATGAGGAACGATCATGGCGGGGCAGTGACTATGGTTCCTTAGGTCGTATTTGATGGCCCGGAAAATTTTAGGCGATCGGGGTCCACGGCTCCTGGGACCACTCGGAAGGCGTAAGTTATAGCACACTAAAATATGCAAATCGCGCGGAGTTCTAGTTTTTTGACCGAAAAATGCAAAGCATTTGGAACGATCATGGTGGGGCGGTGACTATGGTACCTTAGGTCGTATTTGATAGTCCGGAAAAATTTTAGGCGATCGGGGTCCACGTCTTCCCGGACCACTTGGAAGGCGTGGGTATAGCACACGAAAATATGGGAATCGGGTGTAATTCTAGTTTTTTGGCCGAAAAATGCAAAATATGAGAAACAATGATGGCGGGGCGGTTACTATAGTTCCTTAGGTCGTATTTGACGGCGCGGAAAAATTTTAAGCGATCGGGTCCGGGGTTCCCGGAACCACTTGGAAGGGTGGGCAATAGCAAACAAAAATATTGTAATCGGGCGGAATTCTAGTTTTTTGGCCGAAAAACGCAACAAATGAGGAATGATCATGGCTGGGCGGTGACTATGGTTCCTTTGGTCGTATTTGATAGTCCGGAATAATTTTAGGCAATAGGGGTCCGGAGTTCCCGGGTTCACTTGGAAGGCGTGGGCTATAGGACACGAAAATATGGGAATCGCGCGGAATTCTAGTTTTTTGGCGGAAAAACGGAAAAAACTAGGAACGATCATGGCTGGGCGGTGATTATGGTTCCTTAGGTCGTATTTCATAGTCCAAAAAAATTTTAGGCGATAGGGGTCCGGAGGTCCCGGGACCACTCGGAAGGTGTGGGCTATAACACACAAAAATATGGGAATCGCGCGGAATTCTAGTTGTTTGGCCGAAAAACGCAAAACATGAGCAACGATCATGGCAGGGCGGATACTATGGTTCCTTAGGTCATATTTGATTGCCCGGAAAACTTTTAGCCGATCGCGGTCTGCGGCTCTTGGAACCACTCGGAATGCGTGGGTATAGCACACGAAAATATGGGAATCAGGCAAAATTCTAGGTCTTTTTCAGTTACATGCAAAAAATGTGGAAAGATCTTGGCAGGGCGGTGACTATGGTTCCTTTGGTCTTATTTGATAGTCTGGAAAAATATTATGCGATAGGGGTCCGGAGGTCCCGGGACCACTCGGGAGGCGTGGGCGATAGCACACAAAAATATGGGAATCGGGCGGAATTCTAGTTTTTTGGCCAAAAAATTCAAAAAATGAGGAACGATCATGGCAAGGTGGTGACTATGGTTCCTTAGGTCCTAATTGATGACCCGAAAAGTTTTTAGGCGATCCGAGTCCGGCGGCCTGGCCCACTCGGAAGGCGTGGGCAACAGCACACAAAAATATGGTAATCGAGCGGAATTCTAGTTTTTTGGCCGAAAAATGCAATAAATGAGGAAAGATCTTGGCGGGGCGGTGACTATGGTTCCTTAGGTCGTATTTGATGGCCCGGAAAATTTTAGGCGATCGGGGTCCACGGCTCCCGAGACCACTCGGAAGGCGTAAGCTATAGCACAGTAAAATATGCAAATCGCTCGGAGTTCTAGTTTTTTGGCCGAAAAATGCAAAGCATTTGGAACGATCATGGTGGGGCGGTGACTATGGTACCTTAGGTCGTATTTGATAGTCCAAAAAATTTTTAGGCGATCGTGGTCCGCGGCTCCTCGGACCACTTGGAAGGCGTGGGTATAGCACACGAAAATATGGGAATCGGGCGTAATTCTAGTTTTTTGGCCGAAAAATGCAAAAAATGAGAAACGATGATGGCGGGGCGGTTACTATAGTTCCTTAGGTCGTATTTGAAGGCCCGGAAAAATTTTAGGCGATCGGGGTCCGGGGGTCTCGGAACCACTTGGAAGGGTGGGCAATAGCAAACAAAAATATTGTAATCGGGCGGAAAACTAGTTTTTTGGCCGAAAAACGCAACAAATGAGGAATGATTATGGCTGGGCGGTGACTATGGTTCCTTAGGTCGTATTTGACGGCCCAAAAAAATTTTAGGCGATCGGGGTCCGCGGCTCTTGGGACCACTCGGAAGGCGTGGGCTATAACACAGAAAAATATGGGATCGCGCGGAATTCTAGTTGTTTGGCCGAAAAACACAAAAAATAAGGAACGATCATGGCGGGGCAGATACTATGGTTCCTTAGGTCGTATTTGATTGCCCGGAAAAATTTTAGGCGATCGGGGTCCGCGGCTCTTGGGACCACTCGGGATGCGTGGGTATAACATACGAAAATATGGGAATCGGGCGAAATTCTAGGTCTTTTTAAGTAACATGCAAAAAATGTGGAAAGATCTTGGCAGGGCGGTGACTATGGTTCCTTTGGTCTTATTTGATAGTCCGGAAAAATATTAGGCGATAGGGGTCCGGAGGATACGGGAACACTCGGAACGCGTGGGTTATAACACACAAAAATATGGGATCGCGCGGAATTCTAGTTGTTTGGCCGAAAAACGCAAAAAATGAGGAACTATCATGGCGGGGCGGATACTATGGTTCCTTAGGTCATATTTGATAGTCCGGAAAAATTTTAGGCGATAGGGGTCCGCGACTCTTGGGACCACTCGGAAGGCGAGGGTATAGCACACGAAAATATGGGAATCGGGCGAAATTCTATGTCTTTTTTAGTAACAACGAAAAAATGTTGAAAGACCTTGGCAGGGCGGTTACTATGGTTCCTTAGGTCGTATTTGACGGCCCGGAAAAATTTTAGGCGATCGGGGTCCGGGGGTCCCGGAACCACTTGGAAGGGTGGGCAATAGCACACAAAAATATTGTAATCGGGCGGAATTCTAGTTTTTTGGCCGAACAACTCAACAAATGAGGAATGATCATGGCTGGGCGGTGACTATGGTTCCTTAAGTCGTATTTGATAGTCCGGAAAAATTTTAGGCGATATGGGTCCGGAGTTCCCGGGTTCACTTGGAAGGCGTGGGCTATAGGACACGAAAATATGGGAATCGCGCGGAATTCTAGTTTTTTGGCCGAAAAATGGAAAAAACTAGGAAAGATCATGGCTGGGCGGTGACTATGGTTCCTTAGGTCGTATTTGATAGTCCGGAATAATTTTAGGCGATAGAGGTCCGGAGGTCCCGGGACCACTCGGAAGGTGTGGGCTATAACACACAAAAATATGGGAATCGCGCGGAATTCTATTTGTTTGGCCGAAAAATGCAAAAAATAAGGAACGATCATGGCGGGGCGGATACTATGGTTCCTTAGGTCGTATTTGATTTCCCGGAAAAATTTTAGGTGATCGGGGTCCGCGTCTCTTGGGACCACTCGCAATGCGTGGGTATAGCACAGGAAAATATGGGAATTGGGCGAAATTCTAGGTCTTTTTCAGTAACATGCAAAAAATGTGGAAAGATCTTGGCAGGGCGGTGACTATGGTTCCTTTGGTCTTATTTGATAGTCCGGAAAAATATTAGGCGATAGGGGTCCGGAGGTCCCCGGACCACTCGGAAGGCATGGGCTATAACACACAAAAATATGGGAATCGCGCGGAATTCTACTTGTTTGGCCAAAAAACGCAAAAAATGAGTAACGATCATGGCGGGGCGGATACTATTGTTCATTAGGTCGTATTTGATAGTCCGGAAAAATTTTAGGCGATAGGGGTCAGGAGGTCCCGGGACCACTCGAAAGGCGTGGGCTATAACACACAAAAATATGGGAATCGAGCGGAATTCTAGTTGTTTGGCCGAAAAACGCAAAAAATGAGGAACGCTCATGGCGGGGCGGTGACTATGGTTCCTTAGGTCGTATTTGATAGTCCAGAAAAATTTTAGGCGATCGGGGTCCGTGGCTCCCCGGACCACTTGGAAGGCGTGGGTATAGCACACGAAAATATGGGAATCGGGCGTAATTCTAGTTTTTTGGCCGAAATATGCAAAAAATGAGAAACGATGATGGAGGGGCGGTTACTATGGTTCCTTAGGTCGTATTTGACGGCCCGGAAAAATTTTAGGCGATCGGGGTCCGGGGGTCCCGGAACCACTTGGAAGGGTGGGCAATAGCACACAAAAATATTGTAATCGGGCGGAATTCTAGTATTTTGGCCGAACAACTCAACAAATGAGAAATGATCATGGCTTGGCGGTGACTATGGTTCCTTAAGTCGTATTTGATAGTCCGAAAAAATTTTAGGCGATAGGGGTCCGGAGTTCCCGGGTTCACTTGGAAGGCATGGGCAATAGGACACGAAAATATGGGAATCCCGCGGAATTCTAGTTGTTTGGCCGAAAAATGCAAAAAATAAGGAACAATCATGGCGGGGCGGATACTATGGTTCCTTAGATCGTATTTGATTGCCCGGAAAATTTTTAGGCGATCGGGGTCCTCGGCTCTTGGGACCACTCGGAATGCGTGGGTATAGCACACGAAAATATGGGAATCGGGCGAAATTCTAGGTCTTTTTCAGTAACATGCAAAAAATGTGGAAAGATCTTGGCAGGGCGGTGACTATGGTTCCTTTGGTCTTATTTGATAGTCCGGAAAAATATTAGGCGATAGGGGTCCGGAGGTCCCGGGAACACTCGAACGCGTGGGTTATAACACACAAAAATATGGGAATCGCGCGGAATTCTAGTTGTTTGGCCGAAAAATGCAAAAATTAAGTAACGATCATGGCGGGGCGGATACTATGGTTCCTTAGGTCGTATTTGATGGTCCGGAAAAATTTTAGGCGATAGGGGTCAGGCGGTCCCGGGACCACTCGGAAGGCGTGGGCTATAACACACAAAAATATGGGAATCGAGCAGAATTCTAGTTGTTTGGCCGAAAAACGCAAAAAATGAGGAACGCTCATGGCGGGGCGGTGACTATGGTTCCTTAGGTCGTATTTGATGGCCCGGAAAAGTTTAGGTGATCAGGGTCCACGGCTCCCGGGACCACTCGGAAGGCGTAAGCTATATAGCACACTAAAATATGCAAATTGCGCGGAGTTCTAGTTTTTTGGCCGAAAAATGCAAAGCATTTGGAACGATCATGGTGGGGCGGTGACTATGGTACCTTAGGTCGTATTTGATAGTCCAGAAAAATTTAGGTGATCGGGGTCCGCGGCTCCCCGGACCACTTGGAAGGCGTGGGTATAGCACACGAAAATGTGGGAATTGGGCGTAATTCTAGTTTTTTGGCCGAAATATGCAAAAAATGAGAAACGATGATGGCGGGGCGGTTACTATGGTTCCTTAGGTCGTATTTGACGGCCCGGAAAAATTTTAGGCGATCGGGGTCCGGGGGTCCCGGAACCACTTGGAAGGGTGGGCAATAGCACACAAAAATATTGTAATCGGGCGGAATTCTAGTATTTTGGCCGAACAACTCAACAAATGAGAAATGATCATGGCTTGGCGGTGACTATGGTTCCTTAAGTCGTATTTGATAGTCCGAAAAAATTTTAGGCGATAGGGGTCCGGAGTTCCCGGGTTCACTTGGAAGGCATGGGCAATAGGACACGAAAATATGGGAATCCCGCGGAATTCTAGTTGTTTGGCCGAAAAACGCAAAAAATAAGGAACGATCATGGCGGGGCGGATACTATGGTTCCTTAGATCGTATTTGATTGCCCGGAAAATTTTTAGGCGATCGGGGTCCTCGGCTCTTGGGACCACTCGGAATGCGTGGGTATAGCACACGAAAATATGGGAATCGGGCGAAATTCTAGGTCTTTTTCAGTAACATGCAAAAAATGTGGAAAGATCTTGGCAGGGCGGTGACTATGGTTCCTTTGGTCTTATTTGATAGTCCGGAAAAATATTAGGCGATAGGGGTCCGGAGGTCCCGGGAACACTCGAACGAGTGGGTTATAACACACAAAAATATGGGAATCGCGCGGAATTCTAGTTGTTTGGCCGAAAAATGCAAAAATTAAGTAACGATCATGGCGGGGCGGATACTATGGTTCCTTAGGTCGTATTTGATGGTCCGGAAAAATTTTAGGCGATAGGGGTCCGTAGACCCGGGACCACTCGGAAGGCGTGGGCTATAACACACAAAAATATGGAAATCGGGCGGAATTCTAGTTTTTTGGCCAAAAAATGCAAAAAATGAGGAACGATCATGGCGAGGTGGTGACTATGGTTCCTTAGGTCCTAATTGATGGCCCGAAAAGTTTTTAGGCGATCCGAGTCCGGCGGCCCGGCCCACTCGGAAGGCGTGGGCAACAGCACACAAAAATATGGTAATCGAGCGGAATTCTAGTTTTTTGGCCGAAAAATGCAATAAATGAGGAAAGATCTTGGCGGGGCGGTGACTATGGTTCCTTAGGTCGTATTTGATGGCCCGGAAAATTTTAGGCGATCGGGGTCCACGGCTCCCGAGACCACTCGGAAGGCGTAAGCTATAGCACAGTAAAATATGCAAATCGCTCGGAGTTCTAGTTTTTTGGCCGAAAAATGCAAAGCATTTGGAACGATCATGGTGGGGCGGTGACTATGGTACCTTAGGTCGTATTTGATAGTCCAAAAAATTTTTAGGCGATCGTGGTCCGCGGCTCCTCGGACCACTTGGAAGGCGTGGGTATAGCACACGAAAATATGGGAATCGGGCGTAATTCTTGTTTTTTGGCTGAAAAATGCAAAAAATGAGAAACGATGATGGCGGGGCGGTTACTATAGTTCCTTAGGTCGTATTTGATGGCCCGGAAAAATTTTAGGCGATCGGGGTCCGGGGGTCCCGGAACCACTTGGAAGGGTGGGCAATAGCAAACAAAAATATTGTAATCGGGCGGAAAACTAGTTTTTTGGCCGAAAAACGCAACAAATGAGGAATGGTCATGGCTGGGCGGTGACTATGGTTCCTTAGGTCGTATTTGACGGCCCAGAAAAATTTTAGGCGATCGGGGTCCGCGACTCTTGGGACTACTCGGAAGGCGTGGGTATAGCACACGAAAATATGGGAATTGGGCGAAATTCTAGGTCTTTTTCAGTATCAACGAAAAAATATTGAAAGATCTTGGCAGGGCGGTTACTATGGTTCCTTAGGTCGTATTTGACGGCCCGGAAAAATTTTAGGCGATCGGGGTCCGGGGGTCCCGGAACCACTTGGAAGGGTGGGCAATAGCACACAAAAATATTGTAATCGGGCGGAATTCTAGTTTTTTGGCCGAACAACTAAACAAATTAGGAATGATCATGGCTGGGCGGTGACTATGGTTCCTTAAGTCGTATTTGATAGTCCGGAAAAATTTTAGGCGATATGGGTCCGGAGTTCCCGGGTTCACTTGGAAGGCGTGGGCTACAGGACACGAAAATATGGGAATCGCGCGGAATTCTAGTTTTTTGGCCGAAAAATGGAAAAAACTAGGAAAGATCAAGGCTAGGCGGTGACTATGGTTCCTTAGGTCGTATTTGATAGTCCGGAATAATTTTAGGCGATAGGGGTCCGGAGGTCCCGGGACCACTCGGAAGGTGTGGGCTATAACACACAAAAATATGGGAATCGCGCGGAATTCTATTTGTTTGGCCGAAAAACGCAAAAAATAAGGAACGATCATGGCGGGGCGGATACTATGGTTCCTTAGGTCGTATTTGATTTTCCGGAAAATTTTTAGGTGATCGGGGTCCGCGTCTCTTGGGACCATTTGCAATGCGTGGGTATAGCACAGGAAAATATGGGAATTGGGCGAAATTCTAGGTCTTTTTCAGTAACATGCAAAAAATGTGGAAAGATCATGGCAGGGCGGTGACTATGGTTCCTTTGGTCTTATTTGATAGTCCGGAAAAATATTAGGCGATAGCGGTCTGGAGGTCCCCGGACCACTCGGAAGGCGTAAGCTATAGCACAGTAAAATATGCAAATCGCTCGGAGTTCTAGTTTTTTGGCCAAAAAATGCAAAGCATTTGGAACGATCATGGTGGGGCGGTGACTATGGTACCTTAGGTCGTATTTGATAGTCCAAAAAATTTTTAGGCGATCGTGGTCCGCGGCTCCTCGGACCACTTGGAAGGCGTGGGTATAGCACACGAAAATATGGGAATCGGGCGTAATTCTAGTTTTTTGGCTGAAAAATGCAAAAAATGAGAAACGATGATGGCGGGGCGGTTACTATAGTTCCTTAGCTCGTATTTGATGGCCCGGAAAAATTTTAGGCGATCGGGGTCCGGGGGTCCCGGAACCACTTGGAAGGGTGGGCAATAGCAAACAAAAATATTGTAATCGGGCGGAAAACTAGTTTTTTGGCCGAAAAACGCAACAAATGAGGAATGATCATGGCTGGGCGGTGACTATGGTTCCTTAGGTCGTATTTGACGGCCCGGAAAAATTTTAGGCGATCGGGGTCCGCGACTCTTGGGACCACTCGGAAGGCGTGGGTATAGCACACGAAAATATGGGAATCGGGCGAAATTCTAGGTCTTTTTCAGTATCAACGAAAAAATATTGAAAGATCTTGGCAGGGCGGTTACTATGGTTCCTTAGGTCGTATTTGACGGCCCGGAAAAATTTTAGGCGATCGGGGTCCGGGGGTCCCGGAACCACTTGGAAGGGTGGGCAATAGCACACAAAAATATTGTAATCGGGCGGAATTCTAGTTTTTTGGCCGAACAACTCAACAAATGAGGAATGATCATAGCTGGGCGGTGACTATGGTTCCTTAAGTCGTATTTGATAGTCCGGAAAAATTTAAGGCGATATGGGTCCGGAGTTCCCGGGTTCACTTGGAAGGCGTGGGCTATAGGACACGAAAATATGGGAATCGCGCGGAATTCTAGTTTTTTGGCCAAAAAATGGAAAAAACTAGGAAAGATCATGGCTAGGCGGTTACTATGGTTCCTTAGGTCGTATTTGATAGTCCGGAAAAATTTTAGGCGATAGGGGTCCGGAGGTCCCGGGACCACTCGGAAGGTGTGGGCTATAACACACAAAAATATGGGAATCGCGCAGAATTCTATTTGTTTGGCCGAAAAACGCAAAAAATAAGGAACGATCATGGCGGGGCGGATACTATGGTTCCTTAGGTCGTATTTGATTGCCCTAAAAAATTTTAGGCGATCGGGGTCCGCGGCTCTTGGGACCACTCGGAATGCGTGGGTATAGCACACGAAAATATGGGAATCGGGCGAAATTCTAGGTCTTTTTCAGTAACATGCAAAAAATGTGGAAAGATCTTGGCAGGGCGGTGACTATGGTTCCTTTGGTCTTATTTGATAGTCCAGAAAAATATTAGGTGATAGGGGTCCGGAGGACCCGGGAACACTCGGAACGTGTGGGCTATAACACACAAAAATATGGGAATCGCGCGGAATTCTAGTTGTTTGGCCGAAAAATGCAAAAATTGAGTAACGAACATGGCGGGGCAGATACTATGGTTCCTTAGGTCGTATTTGATAGTCCGGAAAAATTTTAGGCGATAGGGGTCCGGAGACCCGGGACCACTCGGAAGGCGTGGGCTATAACACACAAAAATATGGGAATCGCGCGGAATTCTAGTTGTTTGGCCGAAAAACACAAAAAATAAGGAACGATCATGGGGGGGCGGATACTATGGTTCCTTTGGTCGTATTTGATTGCCCGGACAAATTTTAGGCGATCGGGGTCCGCGGCTCTTGGGACCACTCGGAATGCGTGGGTATAGCAAACGAAAATATGGGAATCGGGCGAAATTCAAGGTCTTTTTCAGTAACAACGAAAAAATGTTGAAAGATCTTGGCAGGGCGGTTACTATGGTTCCTTAGGTCGTATTTGACGGCCCGGAAAAATTTTAGGCGATCGGGGTCCGGGGGTCCCGGAACCACTTGGAAGGGTGGGCAATAGCACACAAAAATATTGTAATCGGGCGGAATTCTAGTTTTTTGGCCGAACAACTCAACAAATGAGGAATGATCGTGGCTGGGCGATGACTATGGTTCCTTAAGTCGTATTTGATAGTCCGAAAAAATTTTAGGCGATAGGGGTCCGGAGTTCCCGGGTTCACTTGGAAGGCGTGGGCAATAGGACACGAAAATATGGGAATCGCGCGGAATTCTAGTTGTTTGGCCGAAAAACGCAAAAAATAAGGAACGATCATGGCGGGGCGGATACTATGGTTCCTTAGATCGTATTTGCTTGCCCGGAAAATTTTTAGGCGATCAGGGTCCTCGGCTCTTGGGACCACTCGGAATGCGTGGGTATAGCACACGAAAAGATGGGAATCGCGCGAAATTCTAGGTCTTTTTCAGTAACATGCAAAAAATGTGGAAAGATCTTGGCAGGGCGGTGACTATGGTTCCTTGGGTCTTATTTGATAGTCCGGAAAAATATTAGGCGATAGGGGTCCGGAGGTCCCGGGAACACTCGAACGCGTGGGTTATAACACACAAAAATATGGGAATCGCGCGGAATTCTAGTTGTTTGGCCGAAAAACACAAAAAATGAGGAACGATCATGGTGGGGTAGATACTATGGTTCCTTAGGTCGTATTTGATAGTCCGGAAAAATTTTAGGTGATAGGGGTCCGGAGACCCGGGACCACTCGGAAGGCGTGGGCTATAACACACAAAAATATGGGATCGCGCGGAATTCTAGTTGTTTGGCCGAAAAACACAAAAAATGAGGAACGATCATGGCGGGGTAGATACTATGGTTCCTTAGGTCGTATTTGATAGTCCGGAAAAATTTTAGGCGATAGGGGTCCGGAGGTCCCGGGACCACTCGGAAGGTGTGGGCTAACACACAAAAATATGGGAATCGCGCGGAATTCTAGTTATTTGGCAGAAAAACGCAACAAATGAGGAATGATAATGGCTGGGCGGTGACTATGGTTCCTTAGGTCGTATTTGATAGTCCGAAAAAATTTTAGGAGATAGGGGTCCGGAGTTCCCGGGTTCACTTGGAAGGCATGGGCTATAGGACACGAAAATATGGGAATCACGCGGAATTCTAGGTTTTTGGCCGAAAATCGAAAAAAACTAGGATCGATCTTGGCTGGGCGGTGACTATGGTTCCTTAGGTCTTATTTGATAGTCCGGAAAAATTTTAGGCGATAGGGGTCCGGAGACCCGGGACCACTCGGAAGGCGTGGGTTATAACACACAAAAATATGAGATTGCGCGGAATTCTAGTTGGTTGGCCGAAAAACGCAAAAAATGAGGAACGATCATGGCGGGGCGGATACTATGGTTCCTTAGGTCGTATTTGATAGTCCGGAAAAATTTTAGGCGATAGGGGTCAGGAGGTCCCGAGACCATTCGGAAGGCGTGGGCTATAACACCCAAAAATATGGTAATCGAGCGGAATTCTAGTTGTTTGGCCGAAAAACGCAAAAAATGAGGAACGATCATGGCGGGGCGGTTACTATGGTTCCTTAGGTCGTATTTGATGGCCCGAAATATTTTTAGGCAATCGGGGTTCGGGGTTCCCGGGACCCCTTGGAAGGCGTGGGCTAAAGCACACAAAAATATTGAAATCGCGCGGAATTCTAATTTTTTGGCTGAAAAACACAAAAGACTAGGAACGATCATGGCAGGGCGGTGACTATGTTTCCTTAGGTCGTATTTGATAGTCCGAAAAATTTTTAGGCGATCCGGCTCCGGAGGCCCGACCCACTCAGAAGGCGTGGGCGATAGCAGACAAAAATATGTGAATCGGGAGGAATTCTAGTATTTTGGCCAAAAAATGCAAAAAATGAGGAACGATCATGGCGGGGCGGATACTATGGTTCCTTAGGTCGTATTTGATAGTCCGGAAAAATTTTAGGCGATAGGGGTCCGGAGGTCCCGGGACCACTCGGAAGGTTTGGGCTATAACACACAAAAATATGGGAATCGCGCGGAATTCTAGTTGTTTGGCCGAAAAACACAAAATATAAGGAACGATCATGGCGGGGCGGATAATATGGTTCCTTAGGTCGTATTTGATTGCCCGGAAAAATTTTAGGCGATCGGGGTCCGCGGCTCTTGGGACCACTCGGAATGCGTGGGTATAGCACACGAAAATATGGGAATCGAGCGAAATTCTAGGTCTTTTTTAGTAACATGCAAAAAATGTGGAAAGATCTTGGCAGGGCGGTGACTATGATTCCTTTGGTCTTATTTGATAGTCCGGAAAAATATTAGGCGATAGGGGTCCGGAGACGCGGGACCACTTGTAAGGCGTGGGTATAGCACACGAAAATATAGGAATCGGGCGGAATTCTAGTTGTTTTGCCGAAAAATGCAAAAAATGAGAAGCGATCATGGCGGGAAGGTGAATATGGTTCCTTAGGTTTTATTTGATGGCCCAAAAACTTTTTAGGTGATCCGAGTGCGGGGGGCACGGCCCACTCGGAAGGCGTGGGCTATAGCACACGAAAATATGGGAATCGCGCGGAATTCTAGTTGTTTGGCCGAAAAACGCAAAAAATAAGGAACAATCATGGCGGGGCGGATACTATGGTTCCTTAGGTCGTATTTTATTGCTCGGAAAAATTTTAGGCGATCGGGGTCCGCGGCTCTTGGGACCACTCGTAATGCGTGGGTATAGCACACAAAAATATGGGAATCGGGCGAAATTCTAGGTCTTTTTCAGTAACATGCAAAAAATGTGGAAATATCTTGGCAGTGCGGTGACTATGGTTCCTTTGGTCTTATTTGATAGTCCGGAAAAATATTAGGCGATAGGGGTTCGGAGTTCCCGGGACCACTCGGAAGGCGTGGGCTATAACACACAAAAATATGGGAATCGCGCGAAATTTTAGTTGCTTGGCCGAAAAACGCAAAAAATGAGAAACGATGATGGCGGGGCGGTTACTATGGTTCCTTAGGTCGTATTTGATAGTCCAGAAAAAATTTAGGCAATAGGGGTCCGGAGGTCCCGGGACCACTCGGAAGGTGTGGGCTAACACACAAAAATATGGGAATAGCGCGGAATTCTAGTTGTTTGGCCGAAAAATGCAAAAAATAAGGAACGATCATGGCGAGGCGGATACTATTGTTCCTTAGGTCGTATTTGATTGCCCGGAAAAATTTTAGGCGATCAGGGTCCGCGGCTCTTGGGACCACTCGGAATGCATGGGTATAGCACACGAAAATAAGGGAATCGGGCAAAATTCTAGGTCTTTTTGAGTAACATGCAAAAAATGTGGAAAGATCTTGGCAGGGCGGTGAGTATGGTTCCTTTGGTCTTATTTTAAAGTCCGAAAAAATATTAGGCGATAGGGGTCCGGAGGTCCCGGGAACACTCGGAACGCGTGGGCTATAACACACAAAAATATGGGAATCACGCGGAATTCTAGTTGTTTGGCCGAAAAACGCAAAAATTGAGTAACGATCATGGCGGGGCGGATACTATGGTTCCTTAGGTCGTATTTGATAGTCCGGAAAAATTTTAAGCGATAGGGGTCCGGAGACCCGGGACCACTCGGAAGGTGAGGGCTATAACACACAAAAATATGGGATCGCGCGGAATTATAGTTGTTTGGCCGAAAAACACAAACAATTAGGAACGATTATGGCGGGGCAGATACTATGGTTCCTTAGTTCGTATTTGATAGTCCGGAAAAATTTAAGGCGATATGGGTCCGGAGGTCCCGCGACCACTCGGAAGGTGTGGGCTAACACACAAAAATATGGGAATAGCGCGGAATTCTAGTTGTTTGGCCGAAAAATGCAAAAACTAAGGAACGATCATGGTGGGGCGGATACTATGGTTCCTTAGGTCGTATTTGATTGCCCGGAAAACTTTTAGGCGATCGGGGTCTGCGGCTCTTGGGACCACTCGGAATGCGTGGGTATAGCACACGAAAATATGGAAATCGGGCGAAATTCTAGGTCTTTTTCAGTAACATGCAAAAAATGTGGAAAGATCTTGGCAGGGCGGTGACTATGGTTCCTTTGGTCTTATTTGATAGTCCGGAAAAATATTAGGCGATAGGGGTCTGGAGGTCCCGGGAACACTCAGAACGCGTGGGCTATAACACACAAAAATATGGGAATCGCGCGGAATTCTAGTTGTTTGGCCGAAAAACGCAAACATTGAGTAACGATCATGACGGGGTGGATACTATGGTTCCTTAGGTCGTATTTGATAGTCCGGAAAAATTTTAGGCGAAAGGGGTCAGGAGGTCCCGGGACCACTCGGAAGGCATGGGCTATAACACAGAAAAATATGGGAATCGAGCGGAATTCTAGTTGTTTGGCCGAAAAACGCAAAAAAAGAGGAACGATCATGGCGGGGTGGTTACTATGGTTCCTTAGGTCATATTTGATGGCCCAAAAATTTTTTAGGTGATCAGGGTTCGGGGTTCGGGGTTTGGGGTTACCGGGACCCCTTGGAAGGCGTGGGCTAAAGCACATGAAAATATGGAAATCACGCGGAATTCTAGTTGTTTGGCCGAGAAACGCAAAAATTGAGTAACGATCATGGCTGGGCGGATACTATGGTTCCTTAGCTCGTATTTGATAGTCAGGAAAAATTTTAGGCGATAGGGGTGCAGAGACCCGGGACCACTCGGAAGGCGTGGGCTATAACACACAAAAATATGGGATTGCGCGAAATTCTAGTTGTTTGGCCGAAAAACGCAAAAAATGAGGAACAATCATGGCGGGGCGGATACTATGGTTCCTTAGGTCGTATTTGATAGTCCGGAAAAATTTTAGGCGATAGGGGTCCGGAGGTCCCGGGACCACTCGGAAGGTGTGGGCTATAACACACAAAAATATGGGAATCGCGCGGAATTCTAGTTGTTTGGCCGAAAAACGCAAAAAATAAGGAACGATCATGGCGGGGCGGATACTATGGTTACTTAGGTCGTATTTGATTGCCCGGAAAAATTTTAGGCGATCGGGGTCCGCGGCTCTTGGGACCACTCGGAATGCGTGGGTATTGCACACGAAAATATGGGAATCGAGCGAAATTCTAGGTCTTTTTCAGTAACATGCAAAAAATGTGGAAAGATCTTGGCAGGGCGGTGACTATGATTCCTTTGGTCTTATTTGATAGTCCGGAAAAATATTAGGCGATAGGGGTCCGGAGACGCGGGACCACTTGTAAGGCGTGGGTATAGCACACGAAAATATGGGAATCCGGCGGAATTCTAGTTGTTTGGCCGAAAAATGCAAAAAATGAGAAACGATCATGGCGGGAAGGTGAATATGGCTCCTTAGGTCTTATTTGATGGCCCAAAAACTTTTTAGGTGATCCGAGTGCGGGGGGCACGACCCACTCGGAAGGCGTGGGCTATAGCACACGAAAATATGGGAATCGCGCGGAATTCTAGTTGTTTGGCCGAAAAACACAAAAAATAAGGAACGATCATGGCGTGGTGGATACTATGGTTCCTTAGGTCGTTTTTTATTTCTTGGAAAAATTTTAGGCGATCAGGGTCCGCGGCTCTTGGGACCACTCGGAATGCGTGGGTATAGCACACGAAAATATGGGAATCGGGCGAAATTCTAGGTCTTTTTCAGTAACATGCAAAAAATGTGGAAAGATCTTGGCAGGGCGGTGACTATGGTTCCTTTGGTCTTATTTGATAGTCCGAAAAAATATTAGGCGATAGGGGTCCGGAGGTCCCGGGACCACTCGGAAGGCGTGGGCTATAACACACAAAAATATGGGAATTGCGCGGAATTGTAGTTGTTTGGCCAAAAAACGCACAAAATGAGGAACGATCATGGCGGGGCGGATACTATGGTTCATTAGGTCGTATTTGATAGTCCGGAAAAATTTTAGGCGATAGGGGTCCGGAGGCCCGGGACCACTCAGAAGGCGTGGGCTATAACACACAAAAATATGGGATCGCGCAGAATTCTAGTTGTTTGACCGAAAAACGCAAAAAATGAGGAACGATTATGGCGGGGCGGATACTATGGTTCCTTAGGTCTTATTTGATAGTCCGGAAAAATTTTAGGCGATAGGGGTCCGGAGGTCCCGGGACCACTCGGAAGGTGTGGGCTAACACACAAAAATATGGGAATAGCGCGGAATTCTAGTTGTTTGGCCGAAAAATGCAAAAAATAAGGAACGATCATGGCGGGGCGGATACTATGGTTCCTTAGGTCTTATTTGATTGCCTGGAAAAATTTTAGGCGATCAGGGTCTGCGGCTCTTGGGACCACTCGGAATGCGTGGGTATAGCACACGAAAATATGGGAATCGAGCGAAATTCTAGGTCATTTTCAGTAACATGCAAAAAATGTGGAAAGATCTTGGCAGGGCGGTGACTATGGTTCCTTTGGTCTTATTTGATAGTCCGGAAAAATATTAGGCGATAGGGGTCCGGAGGTGTCGGGAACACTCGGAACGCGTGGGCTATAACAAACAAAAATATGGGAATCGCGCGGAATTCTAGTTGTTTGGCCGAAAAACGCAAAAATTGAGTAACGATCATGGTGGAGCGGATACTATGGTTCCTTAGGTCGTATTTGATAGTCCAGAAAAGTTTTAGGCGATAGGGGTCCGGAGACCCGGGACCACTCGGAAGGCGTGGGCTATAACACACAAAAATATGGGATCGCGCGGAATTCTAGTTGTTTGGCCGAAAAACGCAAAAAATGAGGAACGATCATGGCGGGGCGGATACTATGGTTCCTTAGCTCGTATTTGATAGTCAGGAAAAATTTTAGGCGATAGGGGTCCGGAGACCCGGGACCACTCGGAAGGCGTGGGCTATAACACACAAAAATATGGGATTGCGCGAAATTCTAGTTGTTTGGCCGAAAAACGCAAAAAATGAGGAACAATCATGGCGGGGCGGATACTATGGTTCCTTAGGTCGTATCTGATAGTCCGAAAAAATTTTAGGCGATAGGGGTCCGGAGGTCCCGGGACCACTCGGAAGGTGTGGGCTATAACACACAAAAATATGGGAATCGCGCGGAATTCTAGTTGTTTGGCCGAAAAACGCAAAAAATAAGGAACGATCATGGCGGTGCGGATACTATGGTTCCTTAGGTCGTATTTGATTGCCCGAAAAAATTTTAGGCGATCGGGGTCCGCGGCTCTTGGGACCACTCGGAATGCGTGGGTATTGCACACGAAAATATGAGAATCGAGCGAAATTCTAGGTCTTTTTCAGTAACATGCAAAAAATGTGGAAAGATCTTGGTAGGGTGGTGACTATGATTCCTTTGGTCTTATTTGATAGTCCGGAAAAATATTAGGCGATAGGGGTCCGGAGACGCGGGACCACTTGTAAGGCGTGGGTATAGCACACGATAATATGGGAATCCGGCGGAATTCTAGTTGTTTTGCCGAAAAATGCAAAAAATGAGAAACGATCATGGCGGGAAGGTGAATATGGCTCCTTAGGTCTTATTTGATGGCCCAAAAACTTTTTAGGTGATCCGAGTGCGGGGGGCACGACCCACTCGGAAGGCGTGGGCTATAGCACATGAAAATATGGGAATCGCGCGGAATTCTAGTTGTTTGGCCGAAAAACACAAACAATAAGGAACGATCATGGCGGGGTGGATACTATGGTTCCTTAGGTCGTATTTTATTTCTCGGAAAACTTTTAGGCGATCGGGGTCCGCGGCTCTTGGGACCACTCGGAATGCGTGGGTATAGCACACGAAAATATGGGAATCGGGCGAAATTCTAGGTCTTTTTCAGTAACATGCAAAAAATGTGGAAAGATCTTGGCAGGGCGGTGACTATGGTTCCTTTGGTCTTATTTGATAGTCCGGAAAAATATTAGGCGATAGGGGTCCGGAGGATACGGGAACACTCGGAACGCGTGGGTTATAACACACAAAAATATGGGATCGCGCGGAATTCTAGTTGTTTGGCCGAAAAACGCAAAAAATGAGGAATGATCATGGCGGGGCGGATACTATGGTTCCTTAGGTCGTATTTGATAGTCCGGAAAAATTTTAGGCGATAGGGGTCCGGAGGCCCGGGACCACTCAGAAGGCGTGGGCTATAACACACAAAAATATGGGATCGCGCAGAATTCTAGTTGTTTGACCGAAAAACGCAAAAAATGAGGAACGATTATGGCGGGGCGGATACTATGGTTCCTTAGGTCTTATTTGATAGTCCGGAAAAATTTTAGGCGATAGGGGTCCGGAGGTCCCGGGACCACTCGGAAGGTGTGGGCTAACACACAAAATATGGGAATAGCGCGGAATTCTAGTTGTTTGGCCGAAAAATGCAAAAAATAAGGAACGATCATGGCGGGGCAGATACTATGGTTCCTTAGGTCTTATTTGATTGCCTGGAAAAATTTTAGGCGATCAGGGTCTGCGGCTCTTGGGACCACTCGGAATGCGTGGGTATAGCACACGAAAATATGGGAATCGGGCGAAATTCTAGGTCATTTTCAGTAACATGCAAAAAATGTGGAAAGATCTTGGCAGGGCGGTGACTATGGTTCCTTTGGTCTTATTTGATAGTCCGGAAAAATATTAGGCGATAGGGGTCCGGAGGTGTCGGGAACACTCGGAACGTGTGGGCTATAACACACAAAAATATGGGAATCGCGCGGAATTCTAGTTGTTTGGCCGAAAAATGCAAAAATTGAGTAACGATCATGGTGGGGCGGATACTATGGTTCCTTAGGTCATATTTGATAGTCCAGAAAAGTTTTAGGCGATAGGGGTCCGGAGACCCGGGACCACTCGGAAGGCGTGGGCTATAACACACAAAAATATGGGATCGCGCGGAATTCTAGTTGTTTGGCCGAAAAACGCAAAAAATGAGGAACGATCATGGCGGGGCGGATACTATGGTTCCTTAGGTCATATTTGATAGTCCGGAAAAATTTTAGGCCATAGGGGTCCGGAGGTTCCGGGACCACTCGGAAGGTGTGGGCTATAACACACAAAAATATAGGAAACGCGCGGAATTCTAGTTGTTTGGCCGAAAAACACAAAACATAAGGAACGATCATGGCGGGGTGGATACTATGGTTCCTTAGGTCGTATTTGATAGTCCGGAAAAATTTTAGGCGATAGGGGTCAGGAGGTCCCGGGACCACTCGGAAGGCATAGGCTATAACACACAAAAATATGGGAATCGCGCGGAATTCTAGTTGTCTGGCCGAAAAACGCAAAAAATGAGGAACGATCATGGCGGGGTGGTTACTATGGTTCCTTAAGTCGTATTTGATGGCCCGGAAAAATTTTAGGCGATCGGGGTTCGGGGTTCCCGGGACCCCTTGGAAGGCGTGGGCTAAAGCACACGAAAATATGGAAATCGCGCGAAATTCTAGTTTTTTGGCTGAAAAACGCAAAAGACTAGAAAAGATCATGGCGGGGCGGTGAATATGGTTCCTTAGGTCGTATTTGATAGTCCGGAAAATTTTTAGGCGATCCGGCTCCGGGGGCCCGACCCACTCGGAAGGCGTGGGCGATAGCACACAAAAATATGGGAATCGGGCGGAATTCTAGTTTTTTGGCCAAAAAATGCAAAAAATGAGGAACGATCATGGCGAGGCGGTGACTATGGTTCCTTAGGTCCTAATTGATGGCCCGATATTTTTTTAGGCGATCCGAGTCCGGCGGCCCGGCCCACTCGGAAGGCGTGGGCAATAGCACACAAAAATATGGTAATCGAGCGGAATTCTAGTTTTTTGGACGAAAACCGCAATAAATGAGGAACGATCATGGCGGGGCGGTGACTATGGTTCCTTAGGTCGTATTTGATGGCCCAGAAAATTTTAGGCGATCGGGGTCCACGGCTCCCGGGACCACTCGGAAGGCGTAAGCTATAGCACACTAAAATATGCAAATCGCGCGGAGTTCTAATTTTTTGGCCGAAAAATGCAAAGCATTTGGAATGATCATGGTGGGGCGGTGACTATGGTACCTTAGAACGTATTTGATAGTCCGGAAAACTTTTAGGCGATCGGGGTCTGCGGCTCCCCGGACCACTTGGAAGGCGTGGGTATAGCACACGAAAATATGGGAATCGGGCGTAATTCTAGTTTTTTGGCCGAAATATGCAAAAAATTAAAAAACGATGATGGAGGGGCGGTTACTATGGTTCCTTAGGTCGTATTTGACGGCCCGGAAAAATTTTAGGCGATCGGGGTCCGGGGGTCCCGGAACCACTTGGAAGGGTGGGCAATAGCACACAAAAATATTGTAATCGGGCGGAATTCTAGTATTTTGGCCGAACAACTCAACAAATGAGGAATGATCATGGCTGGGCGGTGACTATGGTTCCTTAAGTCGTATTTGATAGTCCGGAAAAATTTTAGGCGATAGGGGTCCGGAGTTCCCGGGTTCACTTGGAAGGCTTGGGCAATAGGACACGAAAATATGGGAATCGCGCGGAATTCTAGTTTTTTGGCCGAAAAACGAAAAAAACTAGGAAAGATCATGGCTGGGCGGTGACTATGGTTCCTTAGGTCATATTTGATAGTCCGGAAATATTTTAGGCGATAGTGGTCCGGAGGTCCCGGGACCACTCGGAAGGTGTGGGCTATAACACACAAAAATATGGGAATCGCGCGGAATTCTAGTTGTTTGGCCGAAAAATGCAAAAAATAAGGAACGATCATGGCGGGGCGGATACTATGGTTCCTTAGGTCGTATTTGATTGCCCGGAAAAATTTTAGGCGATCGGGGTCCGCGGCACTTGGGACCACTCGCAATGCGTGGGTCCCCGGACCACTTGGAAGGCGTGGGTATAGCACACGAAAATATGGGAATCGGGCGTAATTCTAGTTTTTTGGCCGAAATATGCAAAAAATGAGAAACGATGATGGAGGGGCGGTTACTATGGTTCCTTAGGTCGTATTTGATGGCCCGGAAAAATTTTAGGCAATCGGGGCCCTGGGGTCCCGGAACCACATGGAAGGGTGGACAATAGCACACAAAAATATTGTAATCGGGCGGAATTCTAGTTTTTTGGCCGAAAAACGCAACAAAAGAGGAATTATCATGGCTGGACGGTGACTATGGTTCCTTAGGTCGTATTTGATAGTCCGGAAAAATTTTAGGCGATAGGGGTCCGGAGTTCCCGGGTTCACTTGGAAGGCGTGGGCTATAGGACACGAAAATATGGGAATTGCGCGGAATTCTAGTTGTTTGGCCGAAAAATGCAAAAAATGAGGAACGATCATGGCGGGACGGATACTATGGTTCCTTAGGTCGTATTTGATAGTCCGGAAAAATTTTAGGTGATAGGGGTCCGGAGACCCGGCACCACTCGGAAGGCGTGGGCTATAACACACAAAAATATGGGATCGCGCGGAATTCTAGTTGTTTGGCCGAAAAACACAAAAAATGAGGAACGATCATGGCGGGGCAGATACTATGGTTCCTTAGGTCGTATTTGATAGTCCGGAAAAATATTAGGCGATAGGGGTCCGGAGGTCCCAGGACCACTCAGAAGGTGTGGTCTATAATACACAAAAATATGGGAATCGCGCGGAATTCTAGTTGTTTGGCCGAAAAACGCAAAAAATAAGGAACGATCATGGCGGGGCGGATACTATGGTTCCTTAGGTCGTATTTGATAGTCCTGAAACATTTTAGGCGATAGGGGTCCGGAGGTCCCGGGACCACTCGGAAGGCTTGGGCTATAACACACAAAAATATGGGAATCGCGCGGAATTCTAGTTGTCTGGCCGAAAAACGCAAAAAATGAGGAACGATCATGGCGGGGTGGTTACTATGGTTCCTTAGGTCGTATTTGATGGCCTGAAAAAATTTTAGGCGATCGGGGTTCGGGGTTCCCGGGACCCCTTGGAAGGCGTGGGCTGCACACCAAAATATGGAAATCATGCGGAATTATAGTTTTTTGGTTGAAAAACGCAAAAGACTAGGAACGATCATGGCAGGGAGGTGACTATGGTTCCTTAGGTCGTATTTGATAGTCCGGAAAATTTTTAGGCGATCCGGCTCCGGGGGGCCCGACCCACTCGGAAGGCGTGGGCGATAGCATACAAAAATTTGGGAATCGGGCGGAATTCTAGTTTTTTGGCCAAAAAATGCAAAAAATGAGGAACGATCATGGCGAGGCGGTGACTATGGTTCCTTAGGTCTTAATTGATGGCCCAAAATATTTTTAGGCGATCCGAGTCCGGCGGCCCGGCCCACTCGGAAGGCGTGGGCAATAGCACACAAAAATATGGTAATCGAGCGGAATTCTAGTTTTTTGGCCGAAAAACGCAAAAAATAAGGAACGATCATGGCGGGGCGGATACTATGGTTCCTTAGGTCATATTTGATTGTCCGGAAAAATTTTAGGCGATCGACGTCCGCGGCTATTGGGACCACTCGGAATGCGTGGGTATAGCACACGAAAATATGGGAATCGGGCGAAATTCTAGGGCTTTTTCAGTAACATGCAAAAAAATGTGGAAAATCTTGGCAGGGCGGTGACTTTGGTTCCTTTGGTCTTATTTGATAGTCCGGAAAAATATTAGGCGATAGGGGTCCGGAGGTCCCGGGACCACTCGGAAGGTGTGGGCTATAACACACAAAAATATGGGAATCGCGCGGAATTCTAGTTGTTTGGCTGAAAAACACAAAAAATAAGAAACGATCATGGCGGGGCGGATACTATGGTTCCTTAGGTCGTATTTGATAGTCCGTAAAAATTTTAGGCGATAGGGGTCAGGAGGTCCCGGGACCACTCGGAAGGCATGGGCTATAACACACAAAAATATGAGAATCGCGCGGAATTCTAGTTGTTTGGCCGAAAAACACAAAAAATAAGGAACGATCATGGCGGGGCGGATACTATGGTTCCTTAGGTCGTATTTGATAGTCCAGAAAATTTTTAGGCGATAGGGGTCAGGAGGTCCCGGGACCACTCGGAAGGAATGGGCTATAACACACAAAAATATGAGAATCAAGCGGAATTCTAGTTGTCTGGCCGAAAAACGCAATAAATGAGGAACGATCATGGCGGGGTGGTTACTATGGCTCCTTAGGTCATATTTGATGGCCCGGAAAAATTTTAGGCGATTGGGGTTCGGGGTTCCCGGGACCCCTTGGAAGGCGTGGGCTGCACATGAAAATATGAAAATCGTGCGGAATTATAGTTTTTTGGCTGAAAAACGCAAAAGACTAGGAATGATCATGGCGTGGAGGTGACTATGGTTCCTTAGGTCGTATTTGATAATCCGGAAAATTTTTAGGCGATCCGGCTCCGGGGGCCCCGACCCACTCGGAAGGCGTGGGCGATAGCATACAAAAATATGGGAATCGCGCGGAATTCTAGTTGTTTGGCCGAAAAACACAAAAAATGAGGAACGATCATGGCGGGGCGGATACTATGGTTCCTTAGGTCGTATTTGATAGTCCGGAAAATTTTTAGGCGATAGGGGTCAGGAGGTCCCGGGACCACTCGGAAGGAATGGGCTATAACACAAAAAAATATGAGAATCGAGCGGAATTCTAGTTGTCTAGCCGAAAAATGCAAAAAATGAGGAACGATCAGGGCGGGGTGGTTACTATGGCTCCTTAGGTCGTATTTGATGGCCCGGAAAAATTTTAGGCGATTGGGGTTCGGGGTTCCCGGGACCCCTTGGAAGGCGTGGGCTGCACACGAAAATATGAAAATCGCGCGGAATTATAGTTTTTTGGCTGAAAAACGCAAAAGACTAGGAACGATCATGGCGTGGAGGTGACTATGGTTCCTTAGGTCGTATTTGATAGTCCGAAAAATTTTTAGGCGATCCGGCTCCGGGGGCCCCGACCCACTCGGAAGGCGTGGGCGATAGCATACAAAAATATGGGAATCGGGCGCAATTCTAGTTTTTTTGCCAAAAATTGCAAAAAATGAGGAACGATCATGCCGAGGCGGTGACTATGGTTCCTTAGGTCTTAATTGATGGCCCGAAATTTTTTTAGGCAATCCGAGTCCGGCGGCCCGGCCCACTCGGAAGTCGTGGGCAATAACACACAAAAATATGGTAATCGAGCGGAATTCTAGTTTTTTGGACGAAAACCGCAATAAATGAGGAACGATCATGGCAGAGCGGTGACTATGGTTCCTTAGGTCGTATTTGATGGCCCGGAAAATTTTAGGCGATCGGGGTCCACGGCTCCCGGGACCACTCGGAAGGCGTAAGCTATAGCACACTAAAATATGCAAATCGCGCGGAGTTATAATTTTTTGGCCGAAAAATGCAAAGCATTTGGAACGATCATGGTGGGGCGGTGAATATGATACCTTAGGACGTATTTGATAGTCCGGAAACATTTTAGGCGATCGGGGTCCGCGGCTCCCCGGACCACTTGGAAGGCGTGGGTATAGCACACGAAAATATGGGAATCGGGCGTAATTCTAGTTTTTTGGCCGAAATATGCAAAAAATGAGAAACGATGATGGCGGGGTGGTTACTATGGTTCCTTAGGTCGTATTTGACGGCCCGGAAAAATTTTAGGCGATCGGGGTCCGGGGGTCCCGGAACAACTTGGAAGGGTGGGCAATAGCAGACAAAAATATTGTAATCGGGCGGAATTCTAGTGTTTTGGCCGAAAAACGCAACAAATGAGGAATGATCATGGCTGGGCGGTGACTATGGTTCCTTAGGTCATATTTGATAGTCCGGAAAAATTTTAGGTGATAGGGGTCCGGAGTTCCCGGGTTAACTTGGAAGGCGTGGGCTATAGGACACGAAAATATGGAAATCGCGTGGAATTCTAGTTTTTTGGCCGAAAAACGAAAACAACTAGGAAAGATCATGGCTGGGCGGTGACTATGGTTCCTTAGGTCTTATTTGATAGTCCGAAAAAATTTTAGGCGATAGTGGTCCGGAGGTCCTGGGACCACTCGGAAGTTGTGGGCTATAACACACAAAAATATGGGAATCGCGCGGAATTCTAGTTTTATGGCCGAAAAATGCAAAAAATATGGAACGATCATGGCGGGGCGGATACTATGGTTCCTTAGGTCGTATTTTATTGCCCGGAAAAATTTTAGGCGATCGGGGTCCGCGGCTCTTGGGACCACTCGCAATGCGTGGGTCCCCGGACCACTTGGAAGGCGTGGGTATAGCACACGAAAATATGGGAATCGGGCGTAATTTTAGTTTTTTGGCCGAAATATGCAAAAAATGAGAAAAGATGATGGCAGGGCGGTTACTATGGTTCCTTAGGTCGTATTTGACGGCCCGGAAAAATTTTAGGCGATCGGGGTCCGGGGTTCCCGGAACCACTTGGAAGGGTGGACAATAGCTCACTAAAATATTGTAATCGGGCGAAATTCTAGTTTTTTGGCCGAAAAATGCAACAAAAGAGGAATGATCATGGCTGGCCTGTGACTATGGTTCCTTTGGTCATATTTGATAGTCCGGAAATATTTTAGGCGATAGTGGTCCGGAGGTCCCGGGACCACTCGGAAGGTGTGGGCTATAACACACAAAAATATGGGAATCGCGCGGAATTCTAGTTGTTTGGCCGAAAAATGCAAAAAATGAGGAACGATCATGGCGAGGCGGATACTATGGTTCCTTAGGTCGTATTTGATAGTCCGGAAAAATTTTAGGTGATAGGGGTCCGGAGACCCGGGACCACTCGGAAGGCGTGGGCTATAACACACAAAAATATGGGATCGCGCGGAATTCTAGTTGTTTGGCCGAAAAACACAAAAAATGAGGAACGATCATGGCGGGGTAGATACTATGGTTCCTTAGGTCGTATTTGATAGTCCGGAAAAATTTTAGGTGATAGGGGTCCGGAGACCCGGGACCACTCGGAAGGCGTGGGCTATAACACACAAAAATATGGGATCGCGCGGAATTCTAGTTGTTTGGCCGAAAAACACAAAAAATGAGGAACGATCATGGCGGGGTAGATACTATGGTTCCTTAGGTCGTATTTGATAGTCCGGAAAAATTTTAGGCGATAGGGGTCCGGAGGTCCCAGGACCACTCGGAAGGTGTGGGCTATAACACACAAAAATATGGAAATCGCGTGGAATTCTAGTTGTTTGGCCGAAAAATGCAAAAAATAAGGAATGATCATGGCGGGGCGGATACTATGGTTCCTTAGGTAATATTTGATAGTCCGGAAAAATTTTAGGCGATAGGGGTCAGGAGGTCCCGGGACCACTCGGAAGGCATGGGTAATAACACACAAAAATATGGGAATCGCGCGGAATTCTAGTTGTCTGGCCGAAAAACGCAAAAAATGAGGAACGATCATGGCGGGGTGGTTACTATGGTTCCTTAGGTCATATTTGATGGCCTGGAAAATTTTTAGGCGATCGGGGTTCGGTGTTCCCGGGACCCCTTGGAAGGCGTGGGCTGCACACAAATATATGGAAATCGCGCGGAATTATAGTTTTTTGGCTGAAAAATGCAAAAGACTAGGAACGATCATGGCGGGGAGGTGACTATCGTTCCTTAGGTCGTATTTAATAGTCCGGAAAATTTTTAGGCGATCCGGCTCCGGGGGGCCCGACCCACTCGGAAGGCGTGGGCGATAGCATACAAAAATTTGGGAATCGGGCAGAATTCTAGTTTTTTGGCCAAAAAATGCAAAAAATGAGGAACGATCATGGCGAGGTGGTGACTATGGTTCCTTAGGTCTTAATTGATGGCCCAAAATTTTTTTAGGCGATCCGAGTCCGGCGGCCCGGCCCACTCGGAAGGCGTGGGCAATAACACACAAAAATATGGTAATCGAGCGGAATTCTAGTTTTTTGGCCGAAAAACGCAAAAAATAAGGAACGATCATGGTGGGGCGGATACTATGGTTCCTTAGGTCATATTTGATTGTCCGGAAAAATTTTAGGCGATCGAGGTCCGCGGCTCTTGGGACCACTCGGAATGCGTGGGTATAGCACACGAAAATATGGGAATCGGGCGAAATTCTAGGTCTTTTTCAGTAACATGCAAAAAAATGTGGAAAGATCTTGGTAGGGCGGTGACTATGGTTCCTTTGGTCTTATTTGATAGTCCGGAAAAATATTAGGCGATAGGGGTCCGGAGGTCCCGGGACCACTCGGAAGGTGTGGGCTATAACACACAAAAATATGGGAATCACGTGGAATTCTAGTTGTTTGGCCGAAAAACGCAAAAAATAAGGAACGATCATGGCGGGGTGGATACTATGGTTCCTTAGGTCGTATTTGATTACCCGAAAAAATTTTAGGCGATTGGGGTCCGCGGCTCTTGGGGCCACTCGCAATGCGTGGGTCCCCGGACCACTTGGAAGGCGTGGGTATAGCACACGAAAATATGGGAATCGGGCGTAATTCTAGTTTTTTGGCCGAAATATGAAAAATATGAGAAACGATGATGGCGGGGCGGTTACTATGGTTCCTTAGGTCATATCTGATGGCCCGGAAAAACTTTTAGGCGATCGGGGTCCGGGGGTCCCGGAACCACTTGGAAGGGTGGGCAATAGCACACAAAAATATTGTAATCGGCGGAATTCTAGTTTTTTGGCCGAAAAACGCAACAAAAGAGGAATGATCATGGCTGGCCGGTGACTATGGTTCCTTAGGTCGTATTTGATAGTTCGGAAAAATTTTAGGCGATAGGGGTCCGGAGTTCCCGGGTTCACTTGGAAGGCGTGGGCTATAGGACACGAAAATATGGGAATCGCGCGGAATTCTAGTTGTTTGGCCGAAAAATGCAAAAAATGAGGAACGATCATGGCGGGGCGGATACTATGGTTCCTTAGGTCGTATTTGATAGTCCGGAAAAATTTTAGGCGATAGGGGTCCGAAGACCCGGGACCACTCGGAAGGCGTGGGCTATAACACACAAAAATATGGGATCGCGCGGAATTCTAGTTGTTTGGCCGAAAAACGCAAAAAATGAGGAACGATCATGGCGGGGCGGATACTATGGTTCCTTAGGTCGTATTTGATAGTCCGGAAAAATTTTAGGCGATAGGGGTCCGGAGGTCCCGGGACCACTCGGAAGGTGTGGGCTATATAACACACTAAAATATGGGAATCGCGCGGAATTCTAGTTGTTTGGCCGAAAAACGCAAAAAATAAGGAACGATCATGGCGGGGCGGATACTATGGTTCCTTAGGTCGTATTTGATAGTCCGGAAATATTTTAGGTGATAGGGGTCAGGAGGTCCCGGGACCACTCGGAAGGCATGGGCTATAACACACAAAAATATGAGAATCGAGCGGAATTCTAGTTGTCTGGCCGAAAAACGCAAAAAATGAGGAACGATCATGGCGGGGTGGTTACTATGGCTCCTTAGGTCGTATTTGATGGCCCGGAAAAATTTTAGGCGATCGGGGTTCGGGGTTCCTGGGACCCCTTGGAAGGCGTGGGCTGCACACGAAAATATGGAAATCGCGCGGAATTATAGTTTTTTGGCAGAAAAATGCAAAATACTAGGAACGATCATGGTGGGGAGGTGACTATGGTTCCTTAGGTCGTATTTGTTACTCCGAAAAATTTTTAGGCGATCCGGCTCCGGGGGCCCCGACCCACTCGGAAGGCGTGTGCGATAGCATACAAAAATATGGGAATCGGGCGGAATTCTAGTTTTTTGGCCAAAAAATGCAAAACATGAGGAACGATCATGGCGAGGCGGTGACTATGGTTCCTTAGGTCTTAATTGATGGCCCAAAATTTTTTTAGGCGATCCGAGTCCGGCGGCCCGGCCTACTCGGAAGGCGTGGGCAATAGCACACAAAAATATGGTAATCGAGCGGAATTCTAGTTTTTTGGACGAAAACCGCAATAAATGAGGAACGATCATGGCGGGGCGGTGACTATGGTTCCTTAGGTCGTATTTGATGGCCCGGAAAATTTTAGGCGATCGGGGTCCATGGCTCCCGGGACCACTCGGAAGGCGTAAGCTATAGCACACTAAAATATGCAAATCGCGCGGAGTTCTAATTTTTTGGCCAAAAAATGCAAAGCATTTGGAACGATCATGGTGGGGCGGTGACTATGGTACCTTAGGACGTATTTGATAGTCCGGAAAAATTTTAGGCGATCGGGGTCCGCGGCTCCCCGGACCACTTGGAAGGCGTGGGTATAGCACACGAAAATATGGGAATCGGGCGTAATTCTAGTTTTTTGGCCGAAATATGCAAAAAATGAGAAATGATGATGGCGGGGCGGTTACTATGGTTCCTTAGGTCGTATTTGGTGGCCCGGAAAAATTTTAGGCGATCGGGGTCCGGGGGTCCCGGAACAACTTGGAAGGGTGGGCAATAGCACACAAAAATATTGTAATCGGGCGGAATTCTAGTGTTTTGGCCGAAAAACGCAACAAATGAGGAATGATCATGGCTGGGCGGTGACTATGGTTCCTTAGGTTGTATTTGATAGTCCGGAAAAATTTTAGGCGATAGGGGTCCGGAGTTCCCGGGTTCACTTGGAAGGCATGGGCTATAGGACACGAAAATATGGGAATCGCGCGGAATTCTAGTTTTTTGGCCGAAAAACAAAAAACAATTAGGAAAGATCATGGCTGGGCTGTGACTATGGTTCCTTAGGTCTTATTTGATAGTCCGGAAAAATTTTAGGCGATAGTGGTCCGGAGGTCCCGGGACCACTCGGAAGTTGTGGGCTATAACACACAAAAATATGGGAATCGCGCGAAATTCTAGTTGTTTGGCCGAAAAATGCAAAAAATGAGGAACGATCATGGCGGGGCAGATACTATGGTTCCTTAGGTTGTATTTGATAGTCCGGAAAAATTTTAGGCGATAGGGGTCCGGAGGTCCCAGGACCACTCGGAAGGTGTGGGCTATAACACACAAAAATATGGGAATCGCGCGGAATTCTAGTTGTTTGGCCGAAAAATGCAAAAAATAAGGAACGATCATGGCGGGGTGGATACTATGGTTCCTTAGGTCGTATTTGATAGTCCGGAAAAATTTTAGGCGATAGGGGTCAGGAGGTCCCGGGACCACTCGAAAGGCATGGGCTATAACACACAAAAATATGGGAATCGCGCGGAATTCTAGTTGTCTAGCCGAAAAAGGCAAAAAATTAGTAACGATCATGGCGGGGTGGTTACTATGGTTCCTTAGGTCGTATTTGATGGCCCGGAAAAATTTTAGGCGATCGGGGTTCGGGGTTCCCGGGACCCCTTGGAAGGCGTGGGCTGCACCCGAAAATATGGAAATCGCGCGGAATTATAGTTTTTTGGCTGAAAAACGCAAAAGACTAGGAACGATCATGGCGGGGAGGTGACTATGGTTCCTTAGGTCGTATTTGATAGTCCGGAAAATTTTTAGGCGATCCGGCTCCGGGGGCCCCGACCCACTCGGAAGGCGTGGGCGATAGCATACAAAAATATGGGAATCGGGCGAAATTCTAGTTTTTTGGCCAAAAAATGCAAAACATGAGGAACGATCATGGCGAGGCGGTGACTATGGTTCCTTAGGTCTTAATTGATGGCCCAAAATTTTTTTAGGCGATCCGAGTCCGGCGGCCCGGCCCACTCGGAAGGCGTGGGCAATAGCACACAAAAATATGGTAATCGAGCGGAATTCTAGTTTTTTGGACGAAAACCGCAATAAATGAGGAACGATCATGGCGGGGCGGTGACTATGGTTCCTTAGGTCGTATTTGATAGCCCGGAAAAATTTAGGCGATCGGGGTCCACGGCTCCCGGGACCACTCGGAAGGCGTAAGCTATAGCACACTAAAATATGCAAATCGCGCGGAGTTCTAATTTTTTGGCCGAAAAATGCAAAGCATTTGGAACGATCATGGTGGGGCGGTGACTATGGTACCTTAGGACGTATTTGATAGTCCGGAAAAATTTTAGGCGATCGGGGTCCGCGGCTCCCCGGACCACTTGGAAGGCGTGGGTATAGCACACGAAAATATGGGAATCGGGCGTAATTCTAGTTTTTTGGCCGAAATATGCAAAAAATGAGAAACGATGATGGCGGGGCGGTTACTATGGTTCCTTAGGTCGTATTTGGTGGCCCGAAAAAATTTTAGGCGATCGGGGTCCGGGGGTCCCGGAACAACTTGGAAGGGTGGGCAATAGCACACAAAAATATTGTAATCGGGCGGAATTCTAGTGTTTTGGCCGAAAAACGCAACAAATGAGGAATGATCATGGCTGGGCGGTGACTATGGTTCCTTAGGTTGTATTTGATAGTCCGGAAAAATTTTAGGCGATAGGGGTCCGGAGTTCCCGGGTTCACTTGGAAGGCATGGGCTATAGGACACGAAAATATGGGAATCGCGCGGAATTCTAGTTTTTTGGCCGAAAAACAAAAAACAATTAGGAAAGATCATGGCTGGGCGGTGACTATGGTTCCTTAGGTCTTATTTGATAGTCCGGAAAAATTTTAGGCGATAGTGGTCCGGAGGTCCCGGGACCACTCGGAAGTTGTGGGCTATAACACACAAAAATATGGGACTCGCGCGAAATTCTAGTTGTTTGGCCGAAAAATGCAAAAAATGAGGAACGATCATGGCGGGGCAGATACTATGGTTCCTTAGGTTGTATTTGATAGTCCGGAAAAATTTTAGGCGATAGGGGTCCGGAGGTCCCAGGACCACTCGGAAGGTGTGGGCTATAACACACAAAAATATGGGAATCGCGCGGAATTCTAGTTGTTTGGCCGAAAAATGCAAAAAATAAGGAACGATCATGGCGGGGTGGATACTATGGTTCCTTAGTTCGTATTTGATAGTCCGGAAAAATTTTAGGCGATAGGGGTCAGGAGGTCCCGGGACCACTCGAAAGGCATGGGCTATAACACACAAAAATATGGGAATCGCGCGGAATTCTAGTTGTCTAGCCGAAAAAGGCAAAAAATTAGTAACGATCATGGCGGGGTGGTTACTATGGTTCCTTAGGTCGTATTTGATGGCCCGGAAAAATTTTAGGCGATCGGGGTTCGGGGTTCCCGGGACCCCTTGGAAGGCGTGGGCTGCACCCGAAAATATGGAAATCGCGCGGAATTATAGTTTTTTGGCTGAAAAACGCAAAAGACTAGGAACGATCATGGCGGGGAGGTGACTATGGTTCCTTAGGTCGTATTTGATAGTCCGGAAAATTTTTAGGCGATCCGGCTCCGGGGGCCCCGACCCACTCGGAAGGCGTGGGCGATAGCATACAAAAATATGGGAATCGGGCGAAATTCTAGTTTTTTGGCCAAAAAATGCAAAACATGAGGAACGATCATGGCGAGGCGGTGACTATGGTTCCTTAGGTCTTAATTGATGGCCCAAAAGTTTTTTAGGCGATCCGAGTCCGGCGGCCCGGCCCACTCGGAAGGCGTGGGCAATAGCACACAAAAATATGGTAATCGAGCGGAATTCTAGTTTTTTGGACGAAAACCGCAATAAATGAGGAACGATCATGGCGGGGCGGTGACTATGGTTCCTTAGGTCGTATTTGATAGCCCGAAAAAATTTAGGCGATCGGGGTCCACGGCTCCCGGGACCACTCGGAAGGCGTAAGCTATAGCACACTAAAATATGCAAATCGCGCGGAGTTCTAATTTTTTGGCCGAAAAATGCAAAGCATTTGGAACGATCATGGTGGGGCGGTGACTATGGTACCTTAGGACGTATTTGATAGTCCGGAAAAATTATAGGCGATCGGGGTCCGCGGCTCCCCGGACCACTTGGAAGGCGTGGGTATAGCCCACAAAAATATGGTAATCGGGCGTAATTCTAGTTTTTTGGCCGAAATATGCAAAAAATGAGAAACGATGATGGCGGGGTGGTTACTATGGTTCCTTAGGTCATATTTGACGGCCCGGAAAATTTTTAGGCGATCGGGGTCCGGGGGTCCCGGAACAACTTGGAAGGGTGGGCAATAGCACACAAAAATATTGTAATCGGGCGGAATTCTAGTGTTTTGGATGAAAAACGCAACAAATGAGGAATGATCATGGCTGGGCGGTGACTATGGTTCCTTAGGTCTTATTTGATAGTCCGGAAAAATTTTAGGCGAAAGTGGTCCGGAGGTCCCGGGACCACTCGGAAGTTGTGGGCTATAACACACAAAAATATGGGAATCGCGCGGAATTCTAGTTGTTTGGCAGAAAAATGCAAAAAATGAGGAACGATCATGGCGGGGCAGATACTATGGCTCCTTAGGTCATATTTGATAGTCCGGAAAAATTTTAGGCGATAGGGGTCCGGAGGTCCCAGGACCACTCGGAAGGTGTGGGCTATAACACACAAAAATATGGGAATCGCGCGGAATTCTAGTTGTTTGGCCGAAAAACGCAAAAAATACGGAACGATCATGGCGGGGTGGATACTATGGTTCCTTAGGTCATATTTGATAGTCCGGAAAAATTTTAGGCGATAGGGGTCAGGAGGTCCCGGGACCACTCGGAAGGCATGGGCTATAACACACAAAAATATGGGAATCGCGCGGAATTCTAGTTGTCTAGCCGAAAAACGCTAAAAATGAGGAACGATCATGGCGGGGTGGTTACTATGGTTCCTTAGGTCGCATTTGATGGCCCGGAAAAAATTTAGGCAATCAGGGTTCGGGGTTCCGGGGACCCCTTGGAAGGCGTGGGCTGCACCCGAAAATATGGAAATCGCGCGGAATTATTGTTTTTTGGCTGAAAAACGCAAAAGACTAGGAACGATCATGGAGGGGAGGTGACTATGGTTCCTTAGGTCGTATTTGATAGTCCAGAAAATTTTTCGGCGATCCGGCTCCGGGTTGCCCGACCCACTCGGAAGGCGTGGGCGATAGCATACAAAAATTTGGGAATCGGGCGGAATTCTAGTTTTTTGGCCAAAAAATGCAAAAAATGAGGAACGATCATGGCGAGGAGGTGACTATGGTTCCTTAGGTCCTAATTGATTGGCCCAAAATTTTTTTAGGTGATCCGAGTCCGGCGGCCCGGCCCACTCGGAAGGCATGGGCAATAGCACACAAAAATATGGTAATCGAGCGGAATTCTAGTTTTTTGGCCGAAAAACACAAAAATAAGGAACGATCATGGCGGGGCGGATACTATGGTTCCTTAGGTCATATTTGATTGTCCGGAAAATTTTTAGGCGATCGAGGTCCACGGATCTTGGGACCACTCGGAATGCGTGGGTATAGCATACGAAAATATGGGAATCGGGCGAAATTCTAGGTCTTTTTCAGTAACATGCAAAAAAATGTGGAAAGATCTTGGCAGGGCGGTGACTATGGTTCCTTTGGTCTTATTTGATAGTCCGGAAAAATATTAGGCGATAGGGGTCCGGAGGTCCCGGGACCACTCGGAAGGTGTGGGCTATAACACACAAAAATATGGGAATCGCGCGGAATTCTAGTTGTTTGGCCGAAAAACGCAAAAAATAAGGAACGATCATGGCGGGGTGGATACTATGGTTTCTTAGGTCGTATTTGATTGCCCAGAAAAATTTTAGGCGATCGGGGTCCGCGGCTCTTTGGGCCACTCGCAATGCGTGGGTCTCCGGACCACTTGGAAGGCGTGGGTATAGCACATGAAAATATGGGAATCGGGCGTAATTCTAGTTTTTTGGCCGAAATATGCAAAAAATGAGAAACGATGATGGTGGGGCGGTTACTATGGTTCCTTAGGTCGTATTTGATGGCCCGGAATAATTTTAGGCGATCAGGGTCCGGGGGTCCCGGAACCACTTGGAAGGGTGGGCAATAGCACACAAAAATATTGTAATCGGGCGGAATTCTAGTTTTTTGGCCGAAAAATGCAACAAAAGAGGAATGATCATGGCTGGCCGGTGACTATGGTTCCTTAGGTCGTATTTGATAGTACGGAAAAATTTTAGGCGATAGGGGTCCGGAGTTCCCGGGTTCACTTGGAAGGCGTGGGCTATAGGACACGAAAATATGGGAATCGCGCGGAATTCTAGTTGTTTGGCCGAAAAATGCAAAAAATGAGGAACGATCATGGAGGGGCGGATACTATGGTTCCTTAGGTCGTATATGATAGTCCGGAAAAATTTTAGGCGATAGGGGTCCGGAGACCCGGGACCACACGGAAGGCGTGGGATATAACACACCAAAATATGGGATCGCGCGGAATTCTAGTTTTTTGGCCAAAAAATGCAAAAAATGAGGAACGATCATGGCGAGGCGGTGACTATGGTTCCTTAGGTCTTAATTGATGGCCCAAAATATTTTTAGGCGATCCGAGTCCGGCGGCCCGGCCCACTCGGAAGGCGTGGGCAATATAACACAAAAATATGGTAATCGAGCAGAATTCTAGTTTTTTTGCCGAAAAACTCAAAAAATAAGGAACGATCATGGCGGGGCGGATACTATGGTTCCTTAGGTCGTATTTGATTGTCCGGAAAAATTTTAGGCGATAGGGGTAAGGAGGTCCCGGGACCACTCGGAAGGCATGGGCTATAACACACAAAAATATGAGAATCGAGCGGAATTCTAGTTGTCTGGCCGAAAAACGCAAAAAATGAGGAACGATCATGGCGGGGTGGTTACTATGGCTCCTTAGATCGTATTTGATGGCCCGGAAAAATTTTAGGCGATCGGGGTTCGGGGTTCCCGGGACCACTTGGAAGGCGTGGGCTGCACACGAAAATATGGAAATCGCGCGGAATTATAGTTTTTTGGCTGAAAAACGCAAAAGACTAGGAACGATCATGGCGGGGAGGTGACTATGGTTCCTTAGGTCGTATTTGATAGTCAAGAAAACTTTTAGGCGATCCGGCTCCGGGGGCCCCGACCCACTCGGAAGGCGTGGGCGATAGCATACAAAAATATGGGAATCGGGCGGAATTCTAGTTTTTTGGCCAAAAAATGCAAAAAATGAGGAACGATCATGGCGAGGCGGTGACTATGGTTCCTTAGGTCTTAATTGATGGCCCAAAACTTTTTTAGGCGATCCGAGTCCGGCGGCCCGGCCCACTCGGAAGGCGTGGGCAATAGCACACAAAAATATGGTAATCGAGCGGAATTCTAGTTTTTTGGCCAAAAAACGCAAAAAATAAGGAACAATCATGGCGGGGCGGATACTATGGTTCCTTAGGTCATATTTGATTGTCCGGAAAATTTTTAGGCGATCGAGTTCCGCGGCTCTTGGGACCACTCGGAATGCGTGGGTATAGCACACGAAAATATGGGAATCGGGCGAAATTCTAGGTCTTTTTCACTAACATGCAAAAAAATGTGGAAAGATCTTGGCAGGGCGGTGACTATGGTTCCTTTGGTCTTATTTGATAGTCCGGAAAAATATTAGGCGATAGGGGTCCGGAGGATACGGGAACACTCGGAACGCGTGGGTTATAACACACAAAAATATGGGAATCGCGCGGAATTCTAGTTGTTTGGCCGAAAAACGCAAAAAATAAGGAATGATCATGGCGGGGTGGATACTATGGTTCCTTAGGTCGTATTTGATTGCCTGGAAAAATTTTAGGCGATCGGGATCCGCGGCTCTTGGGTCCACTCGCAATGCGTGGGTCCCCGGACCACTTGGAAGGCGTGGGTATAGCACACGAAAATATGGGAATCGGGCGTAATTCTAGTTTTTTGGCCGAAATACGCAAAAAATGAGAAACAATGATGGCGGGGCGGTTACTATGGTTCCTTAGGTCTTAATTGATGGCCCAAAATATTTTTAGGCGATCCGAGTCCGGCGGCCCGGCCCACTCGGAAGGCGTGGGCAATAGAACACAAAAATATGGTAATCGAGCAGAATTCTAGTTTTTTTGCCGAAAAACTCAAAAAATAAGGAACGATCATGGCGGGGCGGATACTATGGTTCCTTAGGTCGTATTTGATTGTCCGGAAAAATTTTAGGCGATAGGGGTAAGGAGGTCCCGGGACCACTCGGAAGGCATGGGCTATAACACACAAAAATATGAGAATCGAGCGGAATTCTAGTTGTCTGGCCGAAAAACGCAAAAAATGAGGAACGATCATGGCGGGGTGGTTACTATGGCTCCTTAGGTCGTATTTGATGGCCCGGAAAAATTTTAGGCGATCGGGGTTCGGGGTTCCCGGGACCCCTTGGAAGGCGTGGGCTGCACACGAAAATATGGAAATCGCGCGGAATTATAGTTTTTTGGCTGAAAAATGCAAAAGACTAGGAACGATCATGGCGGGGAGGTGACTATGGTTCCTTAGGTCGTATTTGATAGTCAAGAAAACTTTTAGGCGATCCGGCTCCGGGGGCCCCGACCCACTCGGAAGGCGTGGGCGATAGCATACAAAAATATGGGAATCGGGCGAAATTCTAGTTTTTTGGCCAAAAAATGCAAAACATGAGGAACGATCATGGCGAGGCGGTGACTATGGTTCCTTAGGTCTTAATTGATGGCCCAAAATTTTTTTAGGCGATCCGAGTCCGGCGGCCCGGCCCACTCGGAAGGCGTGGGCAATAGCACACAAAAATATGGTAATCGAGCGGAATTCTAGTTTTTTGGACGAAAACCGCAATAAATGAGGAACGATCATGGCGGGGCGGTGACTATGGTTCCTTAGGTCGTATTTGATAGCCCGGAAAAATTTAGGCGATCGGGGTCCACGGCTCCCGGGACCACTCGGAAGGCGTAAGCTATAGCACACTAAAATATGCAAATCGCGCGGAGTTCTAATTTTTTGGCCGAAAAATGCAAAGCATTTGGAACGATCATGGTGGGGCGGTGACTATGGTACCTTAGGACGTATTTGATAGTCCGGAAAAATTATAGGCGATCGGGGTCCGCGGCTCCCCGGACCACTTGGAAGGCGTGGGTATAGACCACAAAAATATGGTAATCGGGCGTAATTCTAGTTTTTTGGCCGAAATATGCAAAAAATGAGAAACGATGATGGCGGGGCGGTTACTATGGTTCCTTAGGTCATATTTGACGGCCCGGAAAATTTTTAGGCGATCGGGGTCCGGGGGTCCCGGAACAACTTGGAAGGGTGGGCAATAGCACACAAAAATATTGTAATCGGGCGGAATTCTAGTGTTTTGGATGAAAAACGCAACAAATGAGGAATGATCATGGCTGGGCGGTGACTATGGTTCCTTAGGTCTTATTTGATAGTCCGGAAAAATTTTAGGCGATAGTGGTCCGGAGGTCCCGGGACCACTCGGAAGTTGTGGGCTATAACACACAAAAATATGGGAATCGCGCGGAATTCTAGTTGTTTGGCAGAAAAATGCAAAAAATGAGGAACGATCATGGCGGGGCAGATACTATGGTTCCTTAGGTCATATTTGATAGTCCGGAAAAATTTTAGGCGATAGGGGTCCGGAGGTCCCAGGACCACTCGGAAGGTGTGGGCTATAACACACAAAAATATGGGAATCGCGCGGAATTCTAGTTGTTTGGCCGAAAAACGCAAAAAATACGGAACGATCATGGCGGGGTGGATACTATGGTTCCTTAGGTCATATTTGATAGTCCGGAAAAATTTTAGGCGATAGGGGTCAGGAGGTCCCGGGACCACTCGGAAGGCATGGGCTATAACACACAAAAATATGGGAATCGCGCGGAATTCTAGTTGTCTAGCCGAAAAACGCTAAAAATGAGGAACGATCATGGCGGGGTGGTTACTATGGTTCCTTAGGTCGCATTTGATGGCCCGGAAAAAATTTAGGCGATCAGGGTTCGGGGTTCCGGGGACCCCTTGGAAGGCGTGGGCTGCACCCGAAAATATGGAAATCGCGCGGAATTATTGTTTTTTGGCTGAAAAACGCAAAAGACTAGGAACGATCATGGAGGGGAGGTGACTATGGTTCCTTAGGTCGTATTTGATAGTCCAGAAAATTTTTAGGCGATCCGGCTCCGGGTTGCCCGACCCACTCGGAAGGCGTGGGCGATAGCATACAAAAATTTGGGAATCGGGCGGAATTCTAGTTTTTTGGCCAAAAAATGCAAAAAATGAGGAACGATCATGGCGAGGAGGTGACTATGGTTCCTTAGGTCCTAATTGATTGGCCCAAAATTTTTTTAGGTGATCCGAGTCCGGCGGCCCGGCCCACTCGGAAGGCATGGGCAATAGCACACAAAAATATGGTAATCGAGCGGAATTCTAGTTTTTTGGCCGAAAAACACAAAAATAAGGAACGATCATGGCGGGGCGGATACTATGGTTCCTTAGGTCATATTTGATTGTCCGGAAAATTTTTAGGCGATCGAGGTCCGCGGATCTTGGGACCACTCGGAATGCGTGGGTATAGCATACGAAAATATGGGAATCGGGCGAAATTCTAGGTCTTTTTCAGTAACATGCAAAAAAATGTGGAAAGATCTTGGCAGGGCGGTGACTATGGTTCCTTTGGTCTTATTTGATAGTCCGGAAAAATATTAGGCGATAGGGGTCCGGAGGTCCCGGGACCACTCGGAAGGTGTGGGCTATAACACACAAAAATATGGGAATCGCGCGGAATTCTAGTTGTTTGGCCGAAAAACGCAAAAAATAAGGAACGATCATGGCGGGGTGGATACTATGGTTTCTTAGGTCGTATTTGATTGCCCAGAAAAATTTTAGGCGATCGGGGTCCGCGGCTCTTTGGGCCACTCGCAATGCGTGGGTCTCCGGACCACTTGGAAGGCGTGGGTATAGCACATGAAAATATGGGAATCGGGCGTAATTCTAGTTTTTTGGCCGAAATATGCAAAAAATGAGAAACGATGATGGTGGGGCGGTTACTATGGTTCCTTAGGTCGTATTTGATGGCCCGGAATAATTTTAGGCGATCGGGGTCCGGGGGTCCCGGAACCACTTGGAAGGGTGGGCAATAGCACACAAAAATATTGTAATCGGGCGGAATTCTAGTTTTTTGGCCGATAAATGCAACAAAAGAGGAATGATCATGGCTGGCCGGTGACTATGGTTCCTTAGGTCGTATTTGATAGTACGGAAAAATTTTAGGCGATAGGGGTCCGGAGTTCCCGGGTTCACTTGGAAGGCGTGGGCTATAGGACACGAAAATATGGGAATCGCGCGGAATTCTAGTTGTTTGGCCGAAAAATACAAAAAATGAGGAACGATCATGGAGGGGCGGATACTATGGTTCCTTAGGTCGTATATGATAGTCCGGAAAAATTTTAGGCGATAGGGGTCCGGAGACCCGGGACCACACGGAAGGCGTGGGCTATAACACACCAAAATATGGGATCGCGCGGAATTCTAGTTTTTTGGCCAAAAAATGCAAAAAATGAGGAACGATCATGGCGAGGCGGTGACTGTGGTTCCTTAGGTCTTAATTGATGGCCCAAAATATTTTTAGGGGATCCGAGTCCGGCGGCCCGGCCCACTCGGAAGGCGTGGGCAATATAACACAAAAATATGGTAATCGAGCAGAATTCTAGTTTTTTTGCCGAAAAACTCAAAAAATAAGGAACGATCATGGCGGGGCGGATACTATGGTTCCTTAGGTCGTATTTGATTGTCCGGAAAAATTTTAGGCGATAGGGGTAAGGAGGTCCCGGGACCACTCGGAAGGCATGGGCTATAACACACAAAAATATGAGAATCGAGCGGAATTCTAGTTGTCTGGCCGAAAAACGCAAAAAATGAGGAACGATCATGGCGGGGTGGTTACTATGGCTCCTTAGGTCGTATTTGATGGCCCGGAAAAATTTTAGGCGATCGGGGTTCGGGGTTCCCGGGACCCCTTGGAAGGCGTGGGCTGCACACGAAAATATGGAAATCGCGCGGAATTATAGTTTTTTGGCTGAAAAACGCAAAAGACTAGGAACGATCATGGCGGGGAGGTGACTATGGTTCCTTAGGTCGTATTTGATAGTCAAGAAAACTTTTAGGCGATCCGGCTCCGGGGGCCCCGACCCACTCGGAAGGCGTGGGCGATAGCATACAAAAATATGGGAATCGGGCGGAATTCTAGTTTTTTGGCCAAAAAATGCAAAAAATGAGGAACGATCATGGCGAGGCGGTGACTATGGTTCCTTAGGTCTTAATTGATGGCCCAAAACTTTTTTAGGCGATCCGAGTCCGGCGGCCCGGCCCACTCGGAAGGCGTGGGCAATAGCACACAAAAATATGGTAATCGAGCGGAATTCTAGTTTTTTGGCCAAAAAACGCAAAAAATAAGGAACAATCATGGCGGGGCGGATACTATGGTTCCTTAGGTCATATTTGATTGTCCGGAAAATTTTTAGGCGATCGAGTTCCGCGGCTCTTGGGACCACTCGGAATGCGTGGGTATAGCACACGAAAATATGGGAATCGGGCGAAATTCTAGGTCTTTTTCACTAACATGCAAAAAAATGTGGAAAGATCTTGGCAGGGCGGTGACTATGGTTCCTTTGGTCTTATTTGATAGTCCGGAAAAATATTAGGCGATAGGGGTCCGGAGGATACGGGAACACTCGGAACGCGTGGGTTATAACACACAAAAATATGGGAATCGCGCGGAATTCTAGTTGTTTGGCCGAAAAACGCAAAAAATAAGGAATGATCATGGCGGGGTGGATACTATGGTTCCTTAGGTCGTATTTGATTGCCTGGAAAAATTTTAGGCGATCGGGATCCGCGGCTCTTGGGTCCACTCGCAATGCGTGGGTCCCCGGACCACTTGGAAGGCGTGGGTATAGCACACGAAAATATGGGAATCGGGCGTAATTCTAGTTTTTTGGCCGAAATACGCAAAAAATGAGAAACAATGATGGCGGGGCGGTTACTATGGTTCCTTAGGTCTTAATTGATGGCCCAAAATATTTTTAGGCGATCCGAGTCCGGCGGCCCGGCCCACTCGGAAGGCGTGGGCAATAGAACACAAAAATATGGTAATCGAGCAGAATTCTAGTTTTTTTGCCGAAAAACTCAAAAAATAAGGAATGATCATGGCGGGGCGGATACTATGGTTCCTTAGGTCGTATTTGATTGTCCGGAAAAATTTTAGGCGATAGGGGTAAGGAGGTCCCGGGACCACTCGGAAGGCATGGGCTATAACACACAAAAATATGAGAATCGAGCGGAATTCTAGTTGTCTGGCCGAAAAACGCAAAAAATGAGGAACGATCATGGCGGGGTGGTTACTATGGCTCCTTAGGTCGTATTTGATGGCCCGGAAAAATTTTAGGCGATCGGGGTTCGGGGTTCCCGGGACCCCTTGGAAGGCGTGGGCTGCACACGAAAATATGGAAATCGCGCGGAATTATAGTTTTTTGGCTGAAAAATGCAAAAGACTAGGAACGATCATGGCGGGGAGGTGACTATGGTTCCTTAGGTCGTATTTGATAGTCAAGAAAACTTTTAGGCGATCCGGCTCCGGGGGCCCCGACCCACTCGGAAGGCGTGGGCGATAGCATACAAAAATATGGGAATCGGGCGGAATTCTAGTTTTTTGGCCAAAAAATGCAAAAAATGAGGAACGATCATGGCGAGGCGGTGACTATGGTTCCTTAGGTCTTAATTGATGGCCCAAAACTTTTTTAGGCGATCCGAGTCCGGCGGCCCGGCCCACTCGGAAGGCGTGGGCAATAGCACACAAAAATATGGTAATCGAGCGGAATTCTAGTTTTTTGGCCAAAAAACGCAAAAAATAAGGAACAATCATGGCGGGGCGGATACTATGGTTCCTTAGGTCATATTTGATTGTCCGGAAAATTTTTAGGCGATCGAGTTCCGCGGCTCTTGGGACCACTCGGAATGCGTGGGTATAGCACACGAAAATATGGGAATCGGGCGAAATTCTAGGTCTTTTTCACTAACATGCAAAAAAATGTGGAAAGATCTTGGCAGGGCGGTGACTATGGTTCCTTTGGTCTTATTTGATAGTCCGGAAAAATATTAGGCGATAGGGGTCCGGAGGATACGGGAACACTCGGAACGCGTGGGTTATAACACACAAAAATATGGGAATCGCGCGGAATTCTAGTTGTTTGGCCGAAAAATGCAAAAAATAAGGAATGATCATGGCGGGGTGGATACTATGGTTCCTTAGGTCGTATTTGATTGCCTGGAAAAATTTTAGGCGATCGGGATCCGCGGCTCTTGGGTCCACTCGCAATGCGTGGGTCCCCGGACCACTTGGAAGGCGTGGGTATAGCACACGAAAATATGGGAATCGGGCGTAATTCTAGTTTTTTGGCCGAAATACGCAAAAAATGAGAAACGATGATGGCGGGGCGGTTACTATGGTTCCTTAGGTCTTAATTGATGGCCCAAAATATTTTTAGGCGATCCGAGTCCGGCGGCCCGGCCCACTCGGAAGGCGTGGGCAATAGAACACAAAAATATGGTAATCGAGCAGAATTCTAGTTTTTTTGCCGAAAAACTCAAAAAATAAGGAACGATCATGGCGGGGCGGATACTATGGTTCCTTAGGTCGTATTTGATTGTCCGGAAAAATTTTAGGCGATAGGGGTAAGGAGGTCCCGGGACCACTCGGAAGGCATGGGCTATAACACACAAAAATATGAGAATCGAGCGGAATTCTAGTTGTCTGGCCGAAAAACGCAAAAAATGAGGAACGATCATGGCGGGGTGGTTACTATGGCTCCTTAGGTCGTATTTGATGGCCCGGAAAAATTTTAGGCGATCGGGGTTCGGGGTTCCCGGGACCCCTTGGAAGGCGTGGGCTGCACACGAAAATATGGAAATCGCGCGGAATTATAGTTTTTTGGCTGAAAAACGCAAAAGACTAGGAACGATCATGGCGGGGAGGTGACTATGGTTCCTTAGGTCGTATTTGATAGTCAAGAAAACTTTTAGGCGATCCGGCTCCGGGGGCCCCGACCCACTCGGAAGGCGTGGGCGATAGCATACAAAAATATGGGAATCGGGCGGAATTCTAGTCTTTTGGCCAAAAAATGCAAAAAATGAGGAACGATCATGGCGAGGCGGTGACTATTGTTCCTTAGGTCTTAATTGATGGCCCAAAACTTTTTTAGGCGATCCGAGTCCGGCGGCCCGGCCCACTCGGAAGGCGTGGGCAATAGAACACAAAAATATGGTAATCGAGCAGAATTCTAGTTTTTTTGCCGAAAAACTCAAAAAATAAGGAACGATCATGGCGGGGCGGATACTATGGTTCCTTAGGTCGTATTTGATTGTCTGGAAAAATTTTAGGCGATAGGGGTAAGGAGGTCCCGGGACCACTCGGAAGGCATGGGCTATAACACACAAAAATATGAGAATCGAGCGGAATTCTAGTTGTCTGGCCGAAAAACGCAAAAAATGAGGAACGATCATGGCGGGGTGGTTACTATGGCTCCTTAGGTCGTATTTGATGGCCCGGAAAAATTTTAGGCGATCGGGGTTCGGGGTTCCCGGGACCCCTTGGAAGGCGTGGGCTGCACACGAAAATATGGAAATCGCGCGGAATTATAGTTTTTTGGCTGAAAAACGCAAAAGACTAGGAACGATCATGGCGGGGAGGTGACTATGGTTCCTTAGGTCGTATTTGATAGTCAAGAAAACTTTTAGGCGATCCGGCTCCGGGGGCCCCGACCCACTCGGAAGGCGTGGGCGATAGCATACAAAAATATGGGAATCGGGCGGAATTCTAGTTTTTTGGCCAAAAAATGCAAAAAATGAGGAACGATCATGGCGAGGCGGTGACTATGGTTCCTTAGGTCTTAATTGATGGCCCAAAACCTTTTTAGGCGATCCGAGTCCGGCGGCCCGGCCCACTCGGAAGGCGTGGGCAATAGCACACAAAAATATGGTAATCGAGCGGAATTCTAGTTTTTTGGCCGAAAAACGCAAAAAATAAGGAACAATCATGGCGGGGCGGATACTATGGTTCCTTAGGTCATATTTGATTGTCCGGAAAATTTTTAGGCGATCGAGTTCCGCGGCTCTTGGGACCACTCGGAATGCGTGGGTATAGCACACGAAAATATGGGAATCGGGCGAAATTCTAGGTCTTTTTCACTAACATGCAAAAAAATGTGGAAAGATCTTGGCAGGGCGGTGACTATGGTTCCTTTAGTCTTATTTGATAGTCCGGAAAAATATTAGGCGATAGGGGTCCGGAGGATACGGGAACACTCGGAACGCGTGGGTTATAACACACAAAAATATGGGAATCGCGCGGAATTCTAGTTGTTTGGCCGAAAAATGCAAAAAAATAAGGAATGATCATGGCGGGGTGGATACTATGGTTCCTTAGGTCGTATTTGATTGCCTGGAAAAATTTTAGGCGATCGGGATCCGCGGCTCTTGGGTCCACTCGCAATGCGTGGGTCCCCGACCCACTCGGAAGGCGTGGGCGATAGCATACAAAAATATAGGAATCGGGCGGAATTCTAGTTTTTTGGCCAAAAATGCAAAAAATGAGGAACGATCATGGCGATGCGGTGACTATGGTTCCTTAGGTCTTAATTGATGGCCCAAAACTTTTTTAGGCGATCCGAGTCCGGCGGCCCGGCCCACTCGGAAGGCGTGGGCAATAGAACACAAAAATATGGTAATCGAGCAGAATTCTAGTTTTTTTGCCGAAAAACTCAAAAAATAAGGAACGATCATGGCGGGGCGGATACTATGGTTCCTTAGGTCGTATTTGATTGTCCGGAAAAATTTTAGGCGATAGGGGTAAGGAGGTCCCGGGACCACTCGGAAGGCATGGGCTATAACACACAAAAATATGAGAATCGAGCGGAATTCTAGTTGTCTGGCCGAAAAACGCAAAAAATGAGGAACGATCATGGCGGGGTGGTTACTATGGCTCCTTAGGTCGTATTTGATGGCCCGGAAAAATTTTAGGCGATCGGGGTTCGGGGTTCCCGGGACCCCTTGGAAGGCGTGGGCTGCACACGAAAATATGGAAATCGCGCGGAATTATAGTTTTTTGGCTGAAAAACGCAAAAGACTAGGAACGATCATGGCGGGGAGGTGACTATGGTTCCTTAGGTCGTATTTGATAGTCAAGAAAACTTTTAGGCGATCCGGCTCCGGGGGCCCCGACCCACTCGGAAGGCGTGGGCGATAGCATACAAAAATATGGGAATCGGGCGGAATTCTAGTCTTTTGGCCAAAAAATGCAAAAAATGAGGAACGATCATGGCGAGGCGGTGACTATTGTTCCTTAGGTCTTAATTGATGGCCCAAAACTTTTTTAGGCGATCCGAGTCCGGCGGCCCGGCCCACTCGGAAGGCGTGGGCAATAGAACACAAAAATATGGTAATCGAGCAGAATTCTAGTTTTTTTGCCGAAAAACTCAAAAAATAAGGAACGATCATGGCGGGGCGGATACTATGGTTCCTTAGGTCGTATTTGATTGTCTGGAAAAATTTTAGGCGATAGGGGTAAGGAGGTCCCGGGACCACTCGGAAGGCATGGGCTATAACACACAAAAATATGAGAATCGAGCGGAATTCTAGTTGTCTGGCCGAAAAACGCAAAAAATGAGGAACGATCATGGCGGGGTGGTTACTATGGCTCCTTAGGTCGTATTTGATGGCCCGGAAAAATTTTAGGCGATCGGGGTTCGGGGTTCCCGGGACCCCTTGGAAGGCGTGGGCTGCACACGAAAATATGGAAATCGCGCGGAATTATAGTTTTTTGGCTGAAAAACGCAAAAGACTAGGAACGATCATGGCGGGGAGGTGACTATGGTTCCTTAGGTCGTATTTGATAGTCAAGAAAACTTTTAGGCGATCCGGCTCCGGGGGCCCCGACCCACTCGGAAGGCGTGGGCGATAGCATACAAAAATATGGGAATCGGGCGGAATTCTAGTTTTTTGGCCAAAAAATGCAAAAAATGAGGAACGATCATGGCGAGGCGGTGACTATGGTTCCTTAGGTCTTAATTGATGGCCCAAAACCTTTTTAGGCGATCCGAGTCCGGCGGCCCGGCCCACTCGGAAGGCGTGGGCAATAGCACACAAAAATATGGTAATCGAGCGGAATTCTAGTTTTTTGGCCGAAAAACGCAAAAAATAAGGAACAATCATGGCGGGGCGGATACTATGGTTCCTTAGGTCATATTTGATTGTCCGGAAAATTTTTAGGCGATCGAGTTCCGCGGCTCTTGGGACCACTCGGAATGCGTGGGTATAGCACACGAAAATATGGGAATCGGGCGAAATTCTAGGTCTTTTTCACTAACATGCAAAAAAATGTGGAAAGATCTTGGCAGGGCGGTGACTATGGTTCCTTTAGTCTTATTTGATAGTCCGGAAAAATATTAGGCGATAGGGGTCCGGAGGATACGGGAACACTCGGAACGCGTGGGTTATAACACACAAAAATATGGGAATCGCGCGGAATTCTAGTTGTTTGGCCGAAAAATGCAAAAAAATAAGGAATGATCATGGCGGGGTGGATACTATGGTTCCTTAGGTCGTATTTGATTGCCTGGAAAAATTTTAGGCGATCGGGATCCGCGGCTCTTGGGTCCACTCGCAATGCGTGGGTCCCCGACCCACTCGGAAGGCGTGGGCGATAGCATACAAAAATATAGGAATCGGGCGGAATTCTAGTTTTTTGGCCAAAAATGCAAAAAATGAGGAACGATCATGGCGATGCGGTGACTATGGTTCCTTAGGTCTTAATTGATGGCCCAAAACTTTTTTAGGCGATCCGAGTCCGGCGGCCCGGCCCACTCGGAAGGCGTGGGCAATAGAACACAAAAATATGGTAATCGAGCAGAATTCTAGTTTTTTTGCCGAAAAACTCAAAAAATAAGGAACGATCATGGCGGGGCGGATACTATGGTTCCTTAGGTCGTATTTGATTGTCCGGAAAAATTTTAGGCGATAGGGGTAAGGAGGTCCCGGGACCACTCGGAAGGCATGGGCTATAACACACAAAAATATGAGAATCGAGCGGAATTCTAGTTGTCTGGCCGAAAAACGCAAAAAATGAGGAACGATCATGGCGGGGTGGTTACTATGGCTCCTTAGGTCGTATTTGATGGCCCGGAAAAATTTTAGGCGATCGGGGTTCGGGGTTCCCGGGACCCCTTGGAAGGCGTGGGCTGCACACGAAAATATGGAAATCGCGCGGAATTATAGTTTTTTGGCTGAAAAACGCAAAAGACTAGGAACGATCATGGCGGGGAGGTGACTATGGTTCCTTAGGTCGTATTTGATAGTCAAGAAAACTTTTAGGCGATCCGGCTCCGGGGGCCCCGACCCACTCGGAAGGCGTGAGCGATAGCATACAAAAATATGGGAATCGGGCGGAATTCTAGTTTTTTGGCCAAAAAATGCAAAAAATGAGGAACGATCATGGCGAGGCGGTGACTATGGTTCCTTAGGTCTTAATTGATGGCCCAAAACCTTTTTAGGCGATCCGAGTCCGGCGGCCCGGCCCACTCGGAAGGCGTGGGCAATATCACACAAAAATATGGTAATCGAGCGGAATTCTAGTTTTTTGGCCGAAAAACGCAAAAAATAAGGAACAATCATGGCGGGGCGGATACTATGGTTCCTTAGGTCATATTTGATTGTCCGGAAAATTTTTAGGCGATCGAGTTCCGCGGCTCTTGGGACCACTCGGAATGCGTGGGTATAGCACACGAAAATATGGGAATCGGGCGAAATTCTAGGTCTTTTTCACTAACATGCAAAAAAATGTGGAAAGATCTTGGCAGGGCGGTGACTATGGTTCCTTTGGTCTTATTTGATAGTCCGGAAAAATATTAGGCGATAGGGGTCCGGAGGATACGGGAACACTCGGAACGCGTGGGTTATAACACACAAAAATATGGGAATCGCGCGGAATTCTAGTTGTTTGGCCGAAAAACGCAAAAAATAAGGAATGGTCATGGCGGGGTGGATACTATGGTTCCTTAGGTCGTATTTGATTGCCTGGAAAAATTTTAGGCGATCGGGATCCGCGGCTCTTGGGTCCACTCGCAATGCGTGGGTCCCCGGACCACTTGGAAGGCGTGGGTATAGCACACGAAAATATGGGAATCGGGCGTAATTCTAGTTTTTTGGCCGAAATACGCAAAAAATGAGAAACGATGATGGCGGGGCGGTTACTATGGTTCCTTAGGTCTTAATTGATGGCCCAAAATATTTTTAGGTGATCCGAGTCCGGCGGCCCGGCCCACTCGGAAGGCGTGGGCAATAGAACACAAAAATATGGTAATCGAGCAGAATTCTAGTTTTTTTGCCGAAAAACTCAAAAAATAAGGAACGATCATGGCGGGGCGGATACTATGGTTCCTTAGGTCGTATTTGATTGTCCGGAAAAATTTTAGGCGATAGGGGTAAGGAGGTCCCGGGACCACTCGGAAGGCATGGGCTATAACACACAAAAATATGAGAATCGAGCGGAATTCTAGTTGTCTGGCCGAAAAACGCAAAAAATGAGGAACGATCATGGCGGGGTGGTTACTATGGCTCCTTAGGTCGTATTTGATGGCCCGGAAAAATTTTAGGCGATCGGGGTTCGGGGTTCCCGGGACCCCTTGGAAGGCGTGGGCTGCACACGAAAATATGGAAATCGCGCGGAATTATAGTTTTTTGGCTGAAAAACGCAAAAGACTAGGAACGATCATGGCGGGGAGGTGACTATGGTTCCTTAGGTCGTATTTGATAGTCAAGAAAACTTTTAGGCGATCCGGCTCCGGGGGCCCCGACCCACTCGCAAGGCGTGGGCGATAGCATACAAAAATATGGGAATCGGGCGGAATTCAAGTTTTTTGGCCAAAAAATGCAAAAAATGAGGAACGATCATGGCGAGGCGGTGACTATGGTTCCTTAGGTCTTAATTGATGGCCCAAAACCTTTTTAGGCGATCCGAGTCCGGCGGCCCGGCCCACTCGGAAGGCGTGGGCAATAGCACACAAAAATATGGTAATCGAGCGGAATTCTAGTTTTTTGGCCGAAAAACGCAAAAAATAAGGAACAATCATGGCGAGGTGGATACTATGGTTCCTTAGGTCATATTTGATTGTCCGGAAAATTTTTAGGCGATCGAGTTCCGCGGCTCTTGGGACCACTCGGAATGCGTGGGTATAGCACACGAAAATATGGGAATCGGGCGAAATTCTAGGTCTTTTTCACTAACACGCAAAAAAATGTGGAAAGATCTTGGCAGGGCGGTGACTATGGTTCCTTTGGTCTTATTTGATAGTCCGGAAAAATATTAGGCGATAGGGGTCCGGAGGATACGGGAACACTCGGAACGCGTGGGTTATAACACACAAAAATATGGGAATCGCGCGGAATTCTAGTTGTTTGGCCGAAAAACGCAAAAAATAAGGAATGATCATGGCGGGGTGGATACTATGGTTCCTTAGGTCGTATTTGATTGCCTGGAAAAATTTTAGGCGATCGGGATCCGCGGCTCTTGGGTCCACTCGCAATGCGTGGGTCACCGGACCACTTGGAAGGCGTGGGTATAGCACACGAAAATATGGGAATCGGGCGTAATTCTAGTTTTTTGGCCAAAATACGCAAAAAATGAGAAACGATGATGGCGGGGCGGTTACTATGGTTCCTTAGGTCTTAATTGATGGCCCAAAATATTTTTAGGCGATCCGAGTCCGGCGGCCCGGCCCACTCGGAAGGCGTGGGCAATAGAACACAAAAATATGGTAATCGAGCAGAATTCTAATTTTTTTGCCGAAAAACTCAAAAAATAAGGAACGATCATGGCGGGGCGGATACTATGGTTCCTTAGGTCGTATTTGATTGTCCGGAAAAATTTTAGGCGATAGGGGTAAGGAGGTCCCGGGACCACTCGGAAGGCATGGGCTATAACACACAAAAATATGAGAATCGAGCGGAATTCTAGTTGTCTGGCCGAAAAACGCAAAAAATGAGGAACGATCATGGCGGGGTGGTTACTATGGCTCCTTAGGTCGTATTTGATGGCCCGGAAAAATTTTAGGCGATCGGGGTTCGGGGTTCCCGGGACCCCTTGGAAGGCGTGGGCTGCACACGAAAATATGGAAATCGCGCGGAATTATAGTTTTTTGGCTGAAAAACGCAAAAGACTAGGAACGATCATGGCGGGGAGGTGACTATGGTTCCTTAGGTCGTATTTGATAGTCAAGAAAACTTTTAGGCTATCCGGCTCCGGGGGCCCCGACCCACTCGGAAGGCGTGGGCGATAGCATACAAAAATATGGGAATCGGGCGGAATTCAAGTTTTTTGGCCAAAAAATGCAAAAAATGAGGAACGATCATGGCGAGGCGGTGACTATGGTTCCTTAGGTCTTAATTGATGGCCCAAAACCTTTTTAGGCGATCCGAGTCCGGCGGCCCGGCCCACTCGGAAGGCGTGGGCAATAGCACACAAAAATATGGTAATCGAGCGGAATTCTAGTTTTTTGGCCGAAAAACGCAAAAAATAAGGAACAATCATGGCGAGGTGGATACTATGGTTCCTTAGGTCATATTTGATTGTCCGGAAAATTTTTAGGCGATCGAGTTCCGCGGCTCTTGGGACCACTCGGAATGCGTGGGTATAGCACACGAAAATATGGGAATCGGGCGAAATTCTAGGTCTTTTTCACTAACACGCAAAAAAATGTGGAAAGATCTTGGCAGGGCGGTGACTATGGTTCCTTTGGTCTTATTTGATAGTCCGGAAAAATATTAGGCGATAGGGGTCCGGAGGATACGGGAACACTCGGAACGCGTGGGTTATAACACACAAAAATATGGGAATCGCGCGGAATTCTAGTTGTTTGGCCGAAAAACGCAAAAAATAAGGAATGATCATGGCGGGGTGGATACTATGGTTCCTTAGGTCGTATTTGATTGCCTGGAAAAATTTTAGGCGATCGGGATCCGCGGCTCTTGGGTCCACTCGCAATGCGTGGGTCACCGGACCACTTGGAAGGCGTGGGTATAGCACACGAAAATATGGGAATCGGGCGTAATTCTAGTTTTTTGGCCAAAATACGCAAAAAATGAGAAACGATGATGGCGGGGCGGTTACTATGGTTCCTTAGGTCTTAATTGATGGCCCAAAATATTTTTAGGCGATCCGAGTCCGGCGGCCCGGCCCACTCGGAAGGCGTGGGCAATAGAACACAAAAATATGGTAATCGAGCAGAATTCTAATTTTTTTGCCGAAAAACTCAAAAAATAAGGAACGATCATGGCGGGGCGGATACTATGGTTCCTTAGGTCGTATTTGATTGTCCGGAAAAATTTTAGGCGATAGGGGTAAGGAGGTCCCGGGACCACTCGGAAGGCATGGGCTATAACACACAAAAATATGAGAATCGAGCGGAATTCTAGTTGTCTGGCCGAAAAACGCAAAAAATGAGGAACGATCATGGCGGGGTGGTTACTATGGCTCCTTAGGTCGTATTTGATGGCCCGGAAAAATTTTAGGCGATCGGGGTTCGGGGTTCCCGGGACCCCTTGGAAGGCGTGGGCTGCACACGAAAATATGGAAATCGCGCGGAATTATAGTTTTTTGGCTGAAAAACGCAAAAGACTAGGAACGATCATGGCGGGGAGGTGACTATGGTTCCTTAGGTCGTATTTGATAGTCAAGAAAACTTTTAGGCTATCCGGCTCCGGGGGCCCCGACCCACTCGGAAGGCGTGGGCGATAGCATACAAAAATATGGGAATCGGGCGGAATTCTAGTTTTTTGGCCAAAAAATGCAAAAAATGAGGAACGATCATGGCGAGGCGGTGACTATGGTTCCTTAGGTCTTAATTGATGGCCCAAAACTTTTTTAGGCGATCCGAGTCCGGCGGCCCGGCCCACTCGGAAGGCGTGGGCAATAGAACACAAAAATATGGTAATCGAGCAGAATTCTAGTTTTTTTGCCGAAAAACTCAAAAAATAAGGAACGATCATGGCGGGGCGGATACTATGGTTCCTTAGGTCGTATTTGATTGTCCGAAAAAATTTTAGGCGATAGGGGTAAGGAGGTCCCGGGACCACTCGGAAGGCATGGGCTATAACACACAAAAATATGAGAATCGAGCGGAATTCTAGTTGTCTGGCCGAAAAACGCAAAAAATGAGGAACGATCATGGCGGGGTGGTTACTATGGCTCCTTAGGTCGTATTTGATGGCCCGGAAAAATTTTAGGCGATCGGGGTTCGGGGTTCCCGGGACCCCTTGGAAGGCGTGGGCTGCACACGAAAATATGGAAATCGCGCGGAATTATAGTTTTTTGGCTGAAAAACGCAAAAGACTAGGAACGATCATGGCGGGGAGGTGACTATGGTTCCTTAGGTCGTATTTGATAGTCAAGAAAACTTTTAGGTGATCCGGCTCCGGGGGCCCCGACCCACTCGGAAGGCGTGGGCGATAGCATACAAAAATATTGGAATCGAGCGGAATTCTAGTTTTTTGGCCAAAAAATGCAAAAAATGAGGAACGATCATGGCGAGGCGGTGACTATGGTTCCTTAGGTCTTAATTGATGGCCCAAAACTTTTTTAGGCGATCCGAGTCCGGCGGCCCGTCCCACTCGGAAGGCGTGGGCAATAGCACACAAAAATATGGTAATCGAGCGGAATTCTAGTTTTTTGGCCGAAAAACGCAAAAAATAAGGAACAATCATGGCGGGGCGGATACTATGGTTCCTTAGGTCATATTTGATTGTCCGGAAAATTTTTAGGCGATCGAGTTCCGCGGCTCTTGGGACCACTCGGAATGCGTGGGTATAGCACACGAAAATATGGGAATCGGGCGAAATTCTAGGTCTTTTTCACTAACATGCAAAAAAATGTGGAAAGATCTTGGCAGGGCGGTGACTATGGTTCCTTTGGTCTTATTTGATAGTCCGGAAAAATATTAGGCGATAGGGGTCCGGAGGATACGGGAACACTCGGAACGCGTGGGTTATAACACACAAAAATATGGGAATCGCGCGGAATTCTAGTTGTTTGGCCGAAAAACGCAAAAAATAAGGAATGATCATGGCGGGGTGGATACTATGGTTCCTTAGGTCGTATTTGATTGCCTGGAAAAATTTTAGGCGATCGGGATCCGCGGCTCTTGGGTCCACTCGCAATGCGTGGGTCCCCGGACCACTTGGAAGGCGTGGGTATAGCACACGAAAATATGGGAATCGGGCGTAATTCTAGTTTTTTGGCCGAAATACGCAAAAAATGAGAAACGATGATGGCGGGGCGGTTACTATGGTTCCTTAGGTCTTAATTGATGGCCCGAAAAAATTTTAGGCGATCGGGGTCTGGGGGTCCCGGAACCACTTGGAAGGGTGGGCAATAGCACACAAAAATATTGTAATCGGGCGAAATTCTAGTTTTTTGGCCGAAAAACGCAACAAAAGAGGAATGATCATGGCTGGCCGGTGACTATGGTTCCTTAGGTCGTATTTGATAGTACGGAAAAATTTTAGGCGATAGGGGTCCGGAGTTCCCGGGTTCACTTGGAAGGCGTGGGCTATAGGACACGAAAATATGGGAATCGCGCGGAATTCTAGTTGTTTGGCCGAAAAATGCAAAAAATGAGGAACGATCATGGAGGAGCGGATACTATGGTTCCTTAGGTCGTATTTGATAGTCCGGAAAAATTTTAGGCGATAGGGGTCCGGAGACCCGGGACCACACGGAAGGCGTGGGCTATAACACACAAAAATATGGGATCGCGCGGAATTCTAGTTTTTTGGCCAAAAAATGCAAAAAATGAGGAACGATCATGGCGAGGCGGTGACTATGGTTCCTTAGGTCTTAATTGATGGCCCAAAATATTTTTAGGCGATCCGAGTCCGGCGGCCCGGCCCACTCGGAAGGCGTGGGCAATAGCACACAAAAATATGGTAATCGAGCGGAATTCTAGTTTTTTTGCCGAAAAACTCAAAAAATAAGGAACGATCATGGCGGGGCGGATACTATGGTTCCTTAGGTCGTATTTGATTGTCCGGAAAAATTTTAGGCGATAGGGGTAAGGAGGTCCCGGGACCACTCGGAAGGCATGGGCTATAACACACAAAAATATGAGAATCGAGCGGAATTCTAGTTGTCTGGCCGAAAAATGCAAAAAATGAGGAACGATCATGGCGGGGTGGTTACTATGGCTCCTTAAGTCGTATTTGATGGCCCGGAAAAATTTTAGGCGATCGGGGTTCGGGGTTCCCGGGACCCCTTGGAAGGCGTGGGCTGCACACGAAAATATGGAAATCGCGCGGAATTATAGTTTTTTGGCTGAAAAACACAAAAGACTAGGAACGATCATGGCGGGGAGGTGACTATGGTTCCTTAGGTCGTATTTGATAGTCCAGAAAATTTTTAGGCGATCCGGCTCCGGGGGCCCCGACCCACTCGGAAGGCGTGGGCGATAGCATACAAAAATATGGGAATCGGGCGGAATTCTAGTTTTTTGGCCAAAAAATGCAAAAAATGAGGAACGATCATGGCGAGGCGGTGACTATGGTTCCTTAGGTCTTAATTGATGGCCCAAAATTTTTTTAGGCGATCCGAGTCCGGCGGCCCGGCCCACTCGGAAGGCGTGGGCAATAGCACACAAAAATATGGTAATCGAGCGGAATTCTAGTTTTTTTGCCGAAAAAGTCAAAAAATAAGGAACGATCATGGCGGGGCGGATACTATGGTTCCTTAGGTCGTATTTGATTGTCCGGAAAAATTTTTGGCTATCGAGGTCCGCGGCTCTTAGGACCACTCGGAATGCGTGGGTATAGCATACGAAAATATGGGAATCGGGCGAAATTCTAGGTCTTTTTCAGTAACATGCAAAAAAATGTGGAAAGATCTGGGCAGGGCGGTGACTATGGTTCCTTTGGTATTATTTGATAGTCCGGAAAAAGATTAGGCGATAGGGGTCCGGAGGTCCCGGGACCACTCGGAAGGCGTGGGCTATAACACACAAAAAAATGGGAATCGCACGGAATTCTAGTTGTTTGGCCGAAAAACGCAACAAATAAGGAAAGATCATGGCGGGGTGGTTACTATGGTTCCTTAGGTCGTATTTGATGGCCCGGAAAATTTTTAGGCGATCGGGGTTCGGGTTTCCCGGGACCCCTTGGAAGGCGTGGGCTTTAGCACACGAAAATATGGAAATCGCGCGGAATTCTAGTTTATTGGCTGAAAAACTCAAAAGACTAGGAACGATCATGGCGGGGCGGTGACTATGGTTCCTTAGGTCGTATTTGATAGTCCGGAAAATTTTTAGGCGATCCGGCTCCGGGGGCCCGACCCACTCGGAAGGCGTGGGCGATAGCACACAAAAATATGGGAATCGGGCAGAATTCTAGTTTTTTGGCCAAAAAATGCAAAAAACAAGGAACGATCATGGCGAGGCGGTGACTATGGTTCCTTAGGTCCTAATTGATGGCCTGAAATTTTTTTAGGCGATCCGAGTCCGGCGGCCTGGCCCACTCGGAAGGCGTGGGCAATAGCACACAAAAATATGGTAATCGAGCGGAATTCTAGTTTTTTGGATGAAAACCGCAATAAATGACGAACGATCATGGCGGGGCGGTGACTATGGTTCCTTAGGTCGTATTTGATGGCCCGGAAAATTTTAGGCGATCGGGGTCCACGGTCGGAAAGCGTAAGCTATAGCACACTAAAATATGCAAATCGCGCGGAGTTCAAGTTTTTTGGCCGAAAAATGCAAAATTTTTGTAACGATCATGGTGGAGCGGTGACTATGGTACCTTAGGACGTATTTGATAGTCCGGAAAAAAATTTTAGGCGATCGGGGTCCGCGGCTCCCCGGACCACCTGGAAGGCGTGGGTACACCACACGAAAATATGGAAATCGGGCGTAATTCTAGTTTTTTAGCCGAAATATGCAAAAAATGAGAAACGATGATGGCGGGGAGGTTACTATGGTTCCTTAGGTCGTATTTGACGGCCCGGAAAAATTTTAGGCGATCGGGGTCCGAGGGTCCCGGAACAACTTGGAAGGGTGGGCAATAGCACACAAAAATATTGTAATCGGGCGGAATTCTAGTGTTTTGGCGGAAAAATGCAACAAATGAGGAATGATCATGGCTGGGCGGTGACTATGGTTCCTTAGGTCGTATTTGATAGTCCGGAAAAATTTTAGGCGATAGGGGTCCGGAGTTCCCGGGTTCACTTGGAAGGCGTGGGCTATAGGACACGAAAATATGGGAATCGCGCGGAATTCTAGTTTTTTGGCCGAAAAACGGAAAAAACTAGGAACGATCATGGCTGGGCGGTGACTATGGTTCCTTAGGTCTTATTTGATAGTCCGGAAAAATTTTAGGCGATAGGGGTCCGGAGACCCGGGACCACTCGGAAGGCGTGGGCTATAACACACAAAAATATGGGATCGCGCGGAATTCTAGTTGTTTGACCGAAAAACGAAAAAAATGAGGAACGATCATGGCGGGGCGGATACTATGGTTCCTTAGGTCGTATTTGATAGTTCGGAAAAATTTTAGGCGATAGGGGTCCGGAGGTCCCAGGACCACTCGGAAGGTGTGGGCTATAACACACAAAAATATGGGAATCGCGCGGAATTCTAATTGTTTGGCCGAAAAACGCAAAAAATAAGGAACGATCATGGCGGAGCGGATACTATGGTTCCTTAGGTCGTATTTGATTTCCCGGAAAAATTTTAGGCGATCGGGGTCCACGGCTCTTGGGACCACTCGGAATGCGTGGGTCCCCGGACCACTTGGAAGGCATGGGTATAGCATACGAAAATATGGGAATCAGGCGTAATTCTAGTTTTTCGGCCGAAATATGCAAAAAATGAGAAACGATGATGGCGGGGCGGTTACTATGGTTCCTTAGGTCGTATTTGACAGCCCGGAAAAATTTTAGGCGATCGGGGTCCGGGGGTCCCGGAACCACTTGGAAGGGTGGGCAATAGCACACAAAAATATTGTAATCGGGCGGAATTCTAGTTTTTTGGCCAAAAAACGCAACAAATGAGGAATGATCATGGCTGGGCGGTGACTATGGTTCCTTAGGTTGTATTTGATAGTCCGGAAAAATTTTAGGCGATAGGGGACCGGAGTTCCCGGGTTCACTTGGAAGGCGTGGGCTATAGGACACGAAAATATAGGAATCGCGTGGAATTCTAGTTGTTTGGCCGAAAAACGTAAAAAAATGAGGAACGATCATGGCGGGGCGGATACTATGGTTCCTTAGGTTGTATTTGATAGTCTGGCAAAATTTTAGGCGATAGGGGTCCGGAGGTCCCGGGACCACTCGGAAGGTGTGGGCTATAACACACAAAAATATGGGCATCGCGCGGAATTCTAGTTGTTTGGCCGAAAAACGCTAAAGATAAGGAACAATCATGGCGGGGTGGTTACTATGGTTCCTTAGGTCGTATTTGACGGCCCGGAAAAATTTTAGGCGATCGGGGTCCGGGGGTCCCGGAACCACTTGGAAGGGTGGGCAATAGCACACAAAAATATTGTAATCAGGCGGAATTCTAGTTTTTTGGCCGAAAAACGCAACAAATATGGAAAGATCTTGGCAGGGCGGTGACTATGGTTCCTTTAGTCTTATTTGATAGGCCAGAAAAATATTAGGCGATGGGGGTCCGGAGGTCCCGGGACCACTCAGAAGGTGTGGGCTATAACACACAAAAATATGGGAATCGCGCGGAATTCTAGTTGTTTGGCCGAAAAATGCAAAAAATGAGGAACGATCATGGAGGGGCGGATACTATGGTTCCTTAAGTCGTATTTGATAGTCCGGAAAAATTTTAGGCGATAGGGGTCAGGAGGTCCTGGGACCACTCGGAAGGCGTGGGCTATAACACACAAAAATATGGGAATCGCGCGAAATTCTAGTTATTTGGCCGAAAAACGCAAAAAATGAGGAACGATCATGGCTGGGTGGTTACTATGGTTCGTTAGGTCGTATTTGATAGGCTGGAAAATTTTTAGGCGATCGGGGTTCGGGGTTCCCGGGACCCCTTGGAAGGCATGGGCTAAAGCACACGAAAATATGGAAATCGCGCGGAATTCTAGTTTTTTGGCTGAAAAAACGCAAAAGACTAGGAGCGATCATGGCGGGGCGGTGACTATGGTTCCTTAGGTCGTATTTGATAGTCCGAAAAAATTTTAGGCGATCCGACTCCAGGGGGCCTGACCCACTCGGAAGGCGTGGGCGATAGCACACAAAAATATGGGAATCGGGCGAAATTCTAGTTTTTTGGCCAAAAAATGCAAAAAATGAGGAACGATCATGGCAGGGCGGTGACTATGGTTTCTTAGGTCATATTTGATGGCTCGGAAAACTTTAGCCGATCGGGGTCCACGGCTCCCGGGACCACTCGGAAGGCGTAAGCTATAGCACACTAAAATATGCAAATCGCGGAGTTCTAGTTTTTTGGCCGAAAAATGCAAAGAATTTGGAACGATCATGGCGGGGCAGTGACTATGGTTCCTTAGGTCGTATTTGATAGTCCGGAAAATTTTTAGGCGATCCGGCTCCGGGGGGCCCGACCCACTCGGAAGGCGTGGGCGATAGCACACAAAAATATGGGAATCGGGCGGAATTATAGTTTTTTGGCCAAAAAATGCAAAAAATGTGGAACGATCATGGCGAAGCAGCGAATATGATTCCTTAGGTCCTAATTGATGGCCTGAAAACTTTTTAGGCGATCCGAGTCCGGCGGCCCGGCCCACTCGGAAGGCGTGGGCAATAGCACACAAAAATATGGTAATCGAGCGGAATTCTAGTTTTTTGGTCGAACAATGCAAAAAATGAGGAACGATCATGGCGGGGTGGTTACTATGCTTCCTTATGTCGTATTTGATGGCCCGAAAAATTTTTAGGCGATCGGGGTTCGGGGTTCCCGGGACCCCTTGGAAGGCGTGGGCTAAAGCATACGAAAATATGAAAATTGCGCGGAATTCTAGTTTTTTGGCTGAAAAATGTAAAAGACTAGGAACGATCATGGCAGGGCGGTGACTATGGTTTCTTAGGTCGTATTTTATAGTCCGGAAAATTTTTAGGCGATCCGGCTCCGGGGGGCCCGACCCACTCGGAAGGCGTGGGCGATAGCACACAAAAATATGGCAATCGGGCAGAATTCTAGTTTTTTGGCCAAAAAATACAAAAAATGAGGACCGATCATGGCGAGGCAGTGACTATGGTTCCTTAGGTCCTAATTGATGGCCCGAAATATTTTTAGGAGATCCGAGTCTGGCGGCCCGGCCCACAAGGAAGGCGTGGGCAATAGCACACAAAAATATGGTAATCGAGCGGAATTCTAGTTTTTTGGCCGAAAAATGCAATAAATGAGGAACGATCATGGCGGGGCGGTGACTATGGTTCCTTAGGTTGTATTTGATGGTCCGGAAAATTTTAGGCGATCGGGGTCCACTGCTTCCGGGACCACTCGGAAGGTGTAAGCTATAGCCCACGAAAATGTGCAAATCGCGCGGAGTTCTAGTTTTTTGGCCGAAAAATGCAAAGCATTTGGAACGATCATGGTGGGGCGGTGACTATGGTACCTTAGGTCGTATTTGATAGTCCGGAAAAATTTTAAGCGATCGGGGTCCGCGGCTCCCCGGACCACTTGGAAGGCGTGGGTATAGACACGAAAATATAGGAATCGGGAGTAATTCTAGTTTTTTGGCCGAAAAATGCAAAAAATGAGAAACGATGATCGCTGGGCAGTTACAATGGTTCCTTAGGTCATATTTGACGGCTCGGAAATATTTTAAGCGATCGGGGTCCGGGGGTCCTGGAACCACTTGGAAGGGTGGGCAATAGCACACAAAAATATTGTAATCGGGCGGAAATCTAGTTTTTTGGCCGAAAAACGCAATAAATGAGGAATGATCACGGCTGGGCGGTGACTATGGTTCCTTAGGTCGTATTTGATAGTCCGGAAAAATTTTAGGCGACAGGGGTCCGGAGTTCCCGGGTTTACTTGGAAGGCGTGGGCTATAGGACACGAAAATATGGGAATCACGCGGAATTCTAGTTTTTTGGCCGAAAAACGGAAATAACTAGGAACGATATGGCTGGGCGGTGACTATGGTTCCTTAGGTCTTATTTGATAGTCCGGAAAAATTTTAGACGATCGGGGTCCGCGGCTCTTGGGACCACTCGGAATGCGTGGGTATAGCACACGAAAATATGGGAATCGGGCGAATTTCTAGTTGTTTGGCCGAAAAACACAAAATATGAGGAACGATCATGGCGGGGCGGATACTATGGTTCCTTAGGTCGTATTTGATAGTCCGGAAAATTTTTAGGCGATCGGGGTCCGGTGATCCCGGGACCCCTCGGAAGGCGTGGGCTAAAGCACACAAAATATGGAATCGCGCGGAATTCTAGTTGTTTGTCCGAAAAATGCAAAATACTAGGAATGATCATGGCGGGGCAGTAACTATGGTTCCTTAGGTCGTATTTGATAGTCCGGAAAATTTTTAGGCGATCCGGCTCCGGGGAGCCCGACCCACTCGGAAGGCGTGGGCGATAACACACAAAAATATGAAAATCGGGCAGAATTCTAGTTTTTTGGCCAAAAAATGCAAAAAATGAGGAACGATCATGGCGAGGCAGTGACTATGGTTCCTTAGGTCGTATTTGATGGCCCGTAAAATTTTAGGCGATCGGGGTCCACGGCTCCCGGGACCACTCGGAGGGCGTAAGCTATAGCACACGAAAATATGCAAATCGCGCGGAGTTCTAGTTTTTTGGCCGAAAAATGCAAAGCATTTGGAACGATCATGGTGGGGCGGTGACTATGGTTCCTTAGGTCGTATTTGATAGTCCGGAAAAATTTTAGGCGATCGGGGTCCGCGGCTCCCCGGACCACTTGGAAGGCGTGGGTATAGCACACGAAAATATGGGAATCGGGTGTAATTCTAGTTTTTTGGTCGAAAAATGCAAAAAATGAGAAACGATGATGGCAGGGCGGTTACTATGGTTCCTTAGATCGTATTTGACTGCCCAAAAAAATTTTAGTCGATCGGGGTCCGGGGGTCCCGGAACCACTTGGAAGGGTGGGCAATAGCACACAAAAATATTGTAATCGGGCGGAAATCTAGTTTTTTTGCCGAAAAATGCAACAAATGAGGAATGATCATGGTTGGGCGGTGACTATGGTTCCTTAGGTCGTATTTCATAGACCGGAAAAATTTTAGGCGATAGGGGTCCGGAGTTCCCTGGTTCACTTGGAAGGCGTGGGCTATAGGACTCAAAAATATGGGACCACTCGGAATGCGTGGGTATAGCACACGAAAATATGGGAATCGAGCGAAATTCTAGTTGTTTGGCCGAAAAATGCAAAAAATGAGGAACGATCATGGCGGGGTGGTTACTTAGGTTTTATTTGATGGCCCAGAAATTTTTTAGACGATCAGGGTTCGGGGTTCCCCGGACCCCTTTGAAGGCGTGGGCTACAGCACATGAAAATATGAAAATCACGCGAAATTCTAGTTTTTTGGCTGAAAAATGCAAAAGACTAGGAATGATCATGGCGGGGCGGTGGCTATGGTTCCTTAGGTTGTATTTGATAGTCCAAAATTTTTTTAGGCGATTCGGCTCCGGGGAGCCCGACCCAATCGGAAGGCGTGGGCGTTAGCACACAAAAATATGGGAATCGGGTGGAATTCTAGTTCTTTTTCAGTAACATGCAAAAAATGTGGAAAGATCTTGGCAGGGCGGTGACTATGGTTCCTTTGGTCTTATTTGATAGTCCGGAAAAATATTAGGCGATAGGGGTCCGGAGGTCCCGGGACCACTCGGAAGGCGTGGGCTATAACACACAAAAATATGGGAATCGCGCGGAATTCTAGTTGTTTGGCAGAAAAACGCAAAAAATGAGGAACGATCATGGCGGGGCGGATACTATGGTTCCTTAGGTCGTATTTGATAGTCCGGAAAAATTTTAGATGATAGGGGTCAGGAGGGCCCGGGACCACTCGGAAGGCGTGGGCTATAACACACAAAAATATGGGAATCGCGCGAAATTCTAGTTGTTTGGCCGAAAAAGGCAAAAAATGAGGAACGATTATGGTGGGGTGGTTACTATGGTTCCTTAGGTCATATTTGATGGCCCGAAAAATTTTTAGGCGATCGGGGTTCGGGGTTCACGGGACCCCTTGGAAGGCGTGGGCTAAAGCACACGAAAATATGGAAATCACGCGTAATTCTAGTTTTTTGGCTGAAAAACGCAAAAGACTAGGAACGATCATGGCAGGGCAGTGACTATGGTTCCTTAGGTCATATTTGATAGTCCGGAAAATTTTTAGGCGATCCGGCTCTGGAGTGCCCGACCCACTCGGAAGGCGTGAGCGATAGCACACAAAAATATGGGAATCAGGCGGAATTCTAGTTTTTTGGCCAAAAAATGCAAAAAACGAGGAACGATCATGGCGAGGCGGTGACTATGGTTCCATAGGTCCTAATTGTTGGCCCAAAATATTTTTAGGCGATCTGAGTCCGGCGGCCCGGCCCACTCGGAAGGCGTGGGCAATAGCACACAAAAATATGGTAATCGAGCGGAATTCTAGTTTTTTGGCCGAAAAATGCAATAAATGAGGAACGATCATGGCGGGGCGGTGACTATGGTTCCTTAGGTTGTATTTGATGGTCCAGAAAATTTTAGGCGATCGGGGTCCACTGCTTCCGGGACCACTCGGAAGGTGTAAGCTATAGCCCACGAAAATGTGCAAATCGCGTGGAGTTCTAATTTTTTGGCCGAAAAATGCAAAGCATTTGGAACGATCATGGTGGGGCGGTTGACTATGGTACATTAGGTCGTATTTGATAGTCCGGAAAAATTTTAGGCGATCGGGGTCCGCGGCTCCCCGAACCACTTGCAAGGCGTGGGTATAGACACGAAAATATGGGAATCGGGCGTAATTCTAGTTTTTTGGCCGAAAAATGCAAAAAATGAGAAACGATGATCGCTAGGCGGTTACTATGGTTCCTTAGGTCATATTTGACGGCCCGGAAAAATTTTAGGCGATCGGAGTCCGGGGGTCCTGGAACCACTTGGAAGGGTGGGCAATAGCACACAAAATTATTGTAATCGGGCGGAATTCTAGTTTTTTGGCCGAAAAACGCAATAAATGAGGAATGATCATGGCTGGGCGGTGACTATGGTTCCTTAGGTCGTATTTGATAGTCCGGAAAAATTTTAGGCGACAGGGGTCCGGAGTTCCCGGGTTCACTTGGAAGGCGTGGGCTATAGGACACGAAAATATGGGAATCTCGCGAAATTCTAGTTTTTTGGCCGAAAAACGGAAAAAACTAGGAACGATATGGCTGGGCAGTGACTATGGTTCCTTAGGTCTTATTTGATAGTTCGGAAAAATTTTAGGGGATCGGGGTCCGCGGCTCTTGGGACCTCTCGGAATGCGTGGGTATAGCACACGAAAATATGGGAATCGGGCGAAATTCTAGTTGTTTGGCCGAAAAACGCAATAAATGAGGAATGATCATAGCTGGGCGGATACTATGGTTCCTTAGGTCGTATTTGATAGTCCGGAAAATTTTTAGGCGATCGGGGTCCGGTGGTACCGGGACCCCTCGGAAGGCGTGGGCTAAAGCACACGAAAATATGGAATCGCGCGGAATTCTAGTTGTTTGGCCGAAAAATGCAAAAGACTAGGAATGATCATGGCGGGGCGGTGACTATGGTTCCTTAGGTCATATTTGATAGTCCGGAAAATTTTTAGGCGATCCAGCTCCGGGGATCCCGACCCACTCGGAAGGCGTGGGCGATAGCACACAAAAATATGGAAATCGGGCAGAATTCTAGTTTTTTGGCCAAAAAATGCAAAAACTGAGGAACGAACATGGCGAGGCGGTGACTATGGTTCCTTAGGTCGTATTTGATGGCCCGAAAAATTTTAGGCGATCGGGGTCCACGGCTCCCGCGACCACTCGGAAGGCGTAAGCTATAGCACACGAAAATATGCAAATCGCGCGGAGTTCTAGTTTTTTGGCCGAAAAATGCAAAGCATTTGGAACGATCATGTTGGGGCGGTGACTATGGTACCTTAGGTCGTATTTGATAGTCCGGAAAAATTTTAGGCGATCGGGGTCCGCGGCTCCTCGGACCACTTGGAAGGCGTGGGTATAACACACGAAAATATGGGAATCGGGCGTAATTCTAGTTTTTTGGTCGAAAAATGCAAAAAATGAGAAACGATGATGGCAGGGCAGTTACTATGGTTCCTTAGGTCGTATTTGAAGGCCCGGAAAAATTTTAGTCGATCGGGGTCCGGGGGTCCCGGAACCACTTGGAAGGGTGGGCAATAGCACACAAAAATATTGTAATCGGGCGGAATTCTAGTTTTTTGGCCGAAAAACGCAATAAATGAGGAATGATCATGGCTGGGCGGTGACTATGGTTCCTTAGGTCGTATTTGATAGTCCGGACAAATTTTAGGCGATAGGGGTCCGGAGTTCCCGGGTTCACTTGGAAGGCGTGGGCTATAGGACTCGAAAATATGGGACCACTCGTAATGCGTGGGTATAGCACACGAAAATATGGGAATCGGGCGAAATTCTAGTTGTTTGGCCGAAAAATGCAAAAAATGAGGAACGATCATGGCGGAGTGGTTACTATGGTTCCTTAGGTTTTATTTGATGGCCTAGAAAATTTTTAGACGATCGGGGTTCGGGGTTCCCGGGACCCCTTTGAAGGCGTGGGCTAAAGCACACGAAAATATGGAAATCGCGCGGAATTCTAGTTTTTTGGCCGAAAAATGCAAAAGACTAGGAATGATCATGGCGGGGCGGTGACTATGGTTCCTTAGGTCATATTTGATAGTCCGGAAAATTTTTAGGCGATCCGGCTCCGGGGATCCCGACCCACTCGGAAGGCGTGGGCGATAGCACACAAAAATATGGAAATCGGGCAGAATTCTAGTTTTTTGGCCAAAAAATGCAAAAACTGAGGAACGATCATGGCGAGGCGGTGACTATGGTTCCTTAGGTCGTATTTGATGGCCCAGAAAATTTTAGGCGATCGGGGTCCACGGCTCCCGGGACCACTCGGAAGGCGTAAGCTATAGCACACGAAAATATGCAAATCGCGCGGAGTTCTAGTTTTTTGGCCGAAAAATGCAAAGCATTTGGAACGATCATGGTGGGGCGGTGACTATGGTACCTTAGGTCGTATTTGATAGTCCGGAAAAATTTTAGGCGATCGGGGTCCACGGCTCCCCGGACCACTTGGAAGGCGTGGGTATAACACACGAAAATATGGGAATCGGGCGTAATTCTAGTTTTTTGGTCGAAAAATGCAAAAAATGAGAAACGATGATGGCAGGGCAGTTACTATGGTTCCTTAGGTCGAATTTGAAGGCTCGGAAAAATTTTAGTCGATCGGGGTCCGGGGGTCCCGGAACCACTTGGAAGGGTGGGCAATGGCACACAAAAATATTATAATCGGGCGGAATTCTAGTTTTTTGGCCGAAAAACGCAACAAATGAGGAATGATCATGGCTGGGCGGTGACTATGGTTCCTTAGGTCGTATTTGATAGTCCGGACAAATTTTAGGCGATAGGGGTCCGGAGTTCCCGGGTTCACTTGGAAGGCGTGGGCTATAGGACTCGAAAATATGGGACCACTCGTAATGCGTGGGTATAGCACACAAAAATATGGGAATCGGGCGAAATTCTAGTTGTTTGGCCGAAAAACGCAAAAAATGACGAACGATCATGGCGGAGTGGTTACTATGGTTCCTTAGGTTTTATTTGATGGCCCAGAAAATTTTTAGACGATCGGGGTTCGGGGTTCCCGGGACCCCTTTGAAGGCGTGGGCTAAAGCACACGAAAATATGGAAATCGCGCGGAATTCTAGTTGTTTGGCCGAAAAATGCAAAAGACTAGGAATGATCATGGCGCGGTGGTGACTATGGTTCCTTAGGTCATATTTGATAGTCCGGAAAATTTTTAGGCGATCTGGCTCCGGGGATCCCGACCCACTCGGAAGGCGTGGGCGATAGCACACAAAATTATGGAAATCGGGCAGAATTCTAGTTTTTTGGCCAAAAAATGCAAAAACTGAGGAACGATCATGGCGAGGCGGTGACTATGGTTCCTTAGGTCATATTTGATGGCCCGAAAAATTTTAGGCGATCGGGGTCCACGGCTCCCGGGACCACTCGGAAGGCGTAAGCTATAGCAGACGAAAATATGCAAATCGCGCGGAGTTCTAGTTTTTTGGCCGAAAAATGCAAAGCATTTGGAACGATCATGGTGGGTCGGTGACTATGGTACCTTAGGTCATATTTGATAGTCCGGAAAAATTTTAGGCGATCGGGGTCCGCGGCTCCTCGGACCACTTGGAAGGCGTGGGTATAACACACGAAAATATGGGAATCGGGCGTAATTCTAGTTTTTTGGTCGAAAAATTCAAAAAATGAGAAACGATGATGGCAGGGCAGTTACTATGGTTCCTTAGGTCGTATTTGAAGGCCCGAAAAAATTTTAGTCGATCGGGGTCCGGGGGTCCCGGAACCACTTGGAAGGGTGGGCAATAGCACACAAAAATATTGTAATCGGGCGGAATTCTAGTTTTTTGGCCGAAAAACGCAACAAATGAGGAATGATCATGGCTGGGCGGTGACTATGGTTCCTTAGGTCGTATTTGATAGTCCGGACAAATTTTAGGCGATAGGGGTCCGGAGTTCCCGGGTTCACTTGGAAGGCGTGGGCTATAGGACTCGAAAATATGGGACCACTCGTAATGCGTGGGTATAGCACACAAAAATATGGGAATCGGGCGAAATTCTAGTTGTTTGGCCGAAAAACGCAAAAAATGAGGAACGATCATGGCGGAGTGGTTACTATGGTTCCTTAGGTTTTATTTGATGGCCCAGAAAATTTTTAGACGATCGGGGTTCGGGGTTCCCGGGACCCCATTGAAGGCGTGGGCTAAAGCACACGAAAATATGGAAATCGCGCGGAATTCTAGTTGTTTGGCCGAAAAATGCAAAAGACTAGGAATGATCATGGCGCGGTGGTGACTATGGTACCTTAGGTCATATTTGATAGTCCGGAAAATTTTTAGGCGATCTGGCTCCGGGGATCCCGACCCACTCGGAAGGCGTGGGCGATAGCACACAAAATTATGGAAATCGGGCAGAATTCTAGTTTTTTGGCCAAAAAATGCAAAAACTGAGGAACGATCATGGCGAGGCGGTGACTATGGTTCCTTAGGTCGTATTTGATGGCCCGGAAAATTTTAGGCGATCGGGGTCCACGGCTCCCGGGACCACTCGGAAGGCGTAAGCTATAGCACACGAAAATATGCAAATCGCGCGGAGTTCTAGTTTTTTGGCCGAAAAATACAAAGCATTTGGAACGATCATGGTGGGTCGGTGACTATGGTACCTTAGGTCATATTTGATAGTCCGGAAAAATTTTAGGCGATCGGGGGCCGCGGCTCCTCGGACCACTTGGAAGGCGTGGGTATAACACACGAAAATATGGGAATCGGGCGTAATTCTAGTTTTTTGGTCGAAAAATGCAAAAAATGAGAAACGATGATGGCAGGGCAGTTACTATGGTTCCTTAGGTCGTATTTGAAGGCCCGGAAAAATTTTAGTCGATCGGGGTCCGGGGGTCCCGGAACCACTTGGAAGGGTGGGCAATAGCACACAAAAATATTGTAATCGGGCGGAATTCTAGTTTTTTGGCCGAAAAACGCAACAAATGAGGAATGATCATGGCTGGGCGGTGACTATGGTTCCTTAGGTCGTATTTGATAGTCCGGACAAATTTTAGGCGATAGGGGTCCGGAGTTCCCGGGTTCACTTGGAAGGCGTGGGCTATAGGACTCGAAAATATGGGACCACTCGTAATGCGTGGGTATAGCACACGAAAATATGGGAATCGGGCGAAATTCTAGTTGTTTGGCCGAAAAACGCAAAAAATGAGGAACGATCATGGCGGAGTGGTTACTATGGTTCCTTAGGTTTTATTTGATGGCCCAGAAAATTTTTAGACGATCGGGGTTCGGGGTTCCCGGGACCCCTTTGAAGGCGTGGGCTAAAGCACACGAAAATATGGAAATCGCGCGGAATTCTAGTTTTTTGGTTGAAAAACGCAAAAGACTAGGAATGATCATGGCGGGGAGGTGGCTATGGTTCCTTAGGTCGTATTTGATAGTCCGGAAAATTTTTAGGCGATCCAGCTCCGGGGAGCCCGACCCAATCGGAAGGCGTGGGCGATAGCACACAAAAATATGGGAATTGGGCGGAATTCTAGTTCTTTTTCAGTAACATGCAAAAAATGTGGAAAGATGTTGGCAGGGCGGTGACTATGGTTCCTTTGGTGTTATTTGATAGTCCGGAAAAATATTAGGCGATAGGGGTCCGGAGGTCCCGGGACCACTCGGAAGGCGTGGGCTATAACACACAAAAATATGGGTATCGCGCGGAATTCTAGTTGTTTGGCCGAAAAATGCAAAAAATGAGGAACGATCATGGTGGGGCGGATACTATGGTTCCTTAGGTCGTATTTGATAGTCCGGAAAAAATTTAGGCGATAGGGGCCAGGAGGGCCCGGGACCACTCGGAAGGCGTGGGCTATAACACACAAAAATATGGGAATCGCGCGGAATTCTAGTTGTTTGGCCGAAAAAGGCAAAAAATGAGGAACGATCATGGCGGGGTGGTTACTATGGTTCCTTAGGTCGTATTTGATGGCCCGGAAAATTTTTAGGCGATCGGGGTTCGGGGTTCCTGGGACCCCTTGGAAGGCGTGGGCTAAAGCACACGAAAATATGGAAATCGCGCGGAATTCTAGTTTTTTGGCTGAAAAACGCAAAAGACTAGGAACGATCATGGCAGGGCGGTGACTATGGTTCCTTAGGTCGTATTTGATAGTCCAGAAAATTTTTAGGCGATCCGGCCCCGGGGGCCCGACCCACTCGGAAGGCGTGGGCGATAGCACACAAAAATATGGGAATCGGGCGAAATTCTAGTTTTTTGGCCAAAAAATGCAAAAAATGAGGAACGATCATGGCCAGGCGGTGACTATGGTTCCTTAGGTCCTAATTGATGGCCCAAAAATTTTTTAGGCGATCTGAGTCCAGTGGCCCGGCCCACTCGGAAGGCGTGGGCAATAGCACACAAAAATATGGTAATCGAGCGGAATTCTAGTTTTTTGGCCGAAAAATGCAACAAATGAGGAACGATCATGGCGGGGCGGATACTATGGTTCCTTAGGTCGTGTTTGATAGTCCGAAAAAATTTTAGGCGATAGGGGTCAGGAGGTCCCGGGACCACTCGGAAGGCGTGGGCTATAACACACAAAAATAAGGGAATCGCGCGGAATTCAAGTTGTTTGGCCAAAAAACGCAAAGAATGAGGAAAGATCATGGCGGGGTGGTTACTATAGTTCCTTATGTCGTATTTGATGGCCCGGAAAATTTTTAGGCGATCGGGGTTCGGGGTTCCCGGGACCCCTTGGAAGGCGTGGGCTAAAGCACACGAAAATATGAAAATCGCGCGGAATTCTAGTTTTTTGGCTGAAAAACGCAAAAGACTAGGAACGATCATGGCTGGGCAGTGACTATGGTTCCTTAGGTCGTATTTGATAGTCCGGAAAAATTTTTGGCGATAGGGGTCCGGAGTTCCCGGGTTCACTTGGAAGGCATGGGCTATAGGACACGAAAATATGGGAATCGCGCGGAATTCTAGTTTTTTGGCCGAAAAGCGGAAAAAACTAGGAACGATCATGGCTGGGCGGTGACTATGGTTCCTTAGGTCTTATTTGATAGTCCGGAAAAATTTTAGGCGATCGGGGTCCGCGGCTCTTGGGACCACTCGGAATGCGTGGGTATAGCACACGAAAATATGGGAATCGGGCGAAATTCTAGTTGTTTTGCCGAAAAACGCAAAAAAATGAGGAACAATCATGGCGGGGTGGTTACTATGGTTCCTTAGGTCGTATTTGATGGCCCGGAAAATTTTTAGACGATCGGGGTTCGGGGTTCCCGGGACCCCTTTGAAGGAGTGGGCTAAAGCACACGTAAATATGGAAATCGCGCGAAATTCTAGTTTTTTGGCTGAAAAACGCAAAAGACTAGGAACGATCATGGCGGGGTGGTGACTATGGTTCCTTAGGTTGTATTTGATAGTCCGGAAAATTTTTAGGCGATCCGGCTCCGGGGGGCCTGACCCACTCGGAAGGCGTGGGCGATAGCACACAAAAATATGGGAACCGGGCGGAATTCTAGTTTTTTGGCCAAAAAATGTAAAAAATGAGGAACGATCATGGCGAGGCAGTGACTATGGTTCCTTAGGTCCTAATTGAAGGCCCGAAATTGTTTTAGGCGAGCCAAGTCCGGCGGCCCGGCCCACTCGGAAGGTGTGGGCAATAGCACACAAAAATATGGTAATCGAGCGGAATTCTAATGTTTTGGCCGAAAAACGCAATAAATGAGGAACGATCATGGCGGGGCGGTGACTATGGTTCCTTAGGTCGTATTTGATGGCCCGGAAAATTTTAGGCGATCGGGGTCTACGGCTCCCGGGAACACTCGGAAGGCGTAAGCTATAGCACACTAAAATATGCAAATCGCGCGGAGTTCTAGTTTTTTGGCCGAAAAATGCAAAGCATTTGGAACGATCATGGTGGGGCGGTGACTATGGTACCTTAGGTCGTATTTGATAGTACGGAAAAATGTTAGGCGATCGGAGTCTGTGGCTCCCCGGACCACTTGGAAGACGTGGGTATAGCACACGAAAATATGGGAATCAGGCGTAATTCTAGTTTTTTGGCCGAAAAATGCAAAAAATGAGAAATGATGATGGCGGGGCAGTTACTATGGTTCCTTAAGTCGTATTTGATGGCCCGGAAAAATTTTAGGCGATCGGGGTCCGGGGGTCCCGGAACCACTGGGAAGGGTGGGCAATAGCACACAAAAATATTGTAATCGGGCGGAATTCTAGTTTTTTGGCCGAAAAACGCAACAAATGAGGAACGATGATGGCCGGGCGGTTACTATGGTTCCTTAGGTCGTATTTGACGGCCCGGAAATATTTTAGGCGATCGGGGTCCGGGGGTCCCGGAACCACTGGGAAGGGTGGGCAATAGCACACAAAAATATTGTAATCGGGCGAAATTCTAGTTTTTTGGCCGAAAAACGCAACAAATGAAGAATGATCATGGCTGGGCGGTGACTATGGTTCCTTAGGTCGTATTTGATAGTCCGGAAAAATTTTAGGCGATAGGGGTCCTGAGGTCCCGGGACCACTCGAAAGGTGTGGGCTATAACACACGAAAATATGGGAATCGCGCGGAATTCTAGTTGTTTGGCCGAAAAACGCAAAAAATAAGGAACGATCATGGCTGGGCGGTGACTATGGTTCCTTCGGTTTTATTTGATAGTCCGGAAAAATTTTAGGCAATCGGGGTCCGCGGCTCTTGGGACCACTCGGAATGCGTGGGTATAACACACGAAAATATGGGAATCGGGCGAAATTCTAGTTGTTTGGCCGAAAAACGCAAAAAATGAGGAACGATCATGGCGGGGTGGTTACTATGGTTCCTTAGGTCGTATTTGATGGCCCGGAAAATTTTTAGACGATCTGGGTTCGGGGTTCCCGGGACCCCTTTGAAGGCGTGGGCTAAAGCACACGAAAATATGGAAATCGCGCGGAATTCTAGTTTTTTGGCTGAAAAACGCAAAAGACTAGGAACGATCATGGCGGGGCGGTGACTATGGTTCCTTAGGTCGTATTTGATAGTCCGGAAAATTTTTAGGCGATCCGGCTCCGGGGGGCCTGACCCACTCGGAAGGCGTGGGCGATAGCACACAAAAATATGGGAATCGGGCGGAATTCTAGTTTTTTGGCCAAAAAATGTAAAAAATGAGGAACGATCATGGCGAGGCGGTGACTATGGTTCCTTAGGTCCTAATTGATGGCCCGAAAATTTTTTAGGCGATCCGAGTCCGGCGGCCCGGCCCACTCGGAAGGCGTGGGCAATAGCACACAAAAATATGGTAATCGAGCAGAATTCTAGTTTTTTGGACGAAAAATGCAATAAATGAGGAACGATCATGGTGGGGTTACTATGGTTCCTTAGGTCGTATTTGATAGCCCGGAAAATTTTAGGCGGTCGGGGTCCACGGCTCCCGGGACCACTCGGAAGGCGTAAGCTATAGCACACGAAAATATGCAAATCGCGCGGAGTTCTAGTTTTTTGGATGAAAAATGCAAAGCATTTGGAACGATCATTGTGGGGCGGTGACTATGGTACCTTAGGTCATATTTGATAGTCCGGAAATATTTTTGGCAATAGGGGTCCGCGGCTCCCCGGACCACTTGGAAGGCGTGGGTATAGCACACGAAAATATGGGAATCGGGCGTAATTCTAGTTTTTTGGCCGAAAAATGCAAAAAATGAGAAACGATGATCGCTAGGCGGTTACTATGGTTCCCTAGGTTGTCTTTTACGGCCCGGAAAAATTTAGGCGATCGGGGTCCGGGGGTCCCGGAACCACTTGGAAGGGTGGGCAATAGCACACAAAAATATTGTAATCGGGCGGAATTCTAGTTTTTTGGCCGAAAAACGCAACCAAAGGAGGAATGATCATGGCTGGGCGGTGACTATGGTTCCTTAGGTCGTATTTGATAGTCCGGAAAAATTTTTGACGATAGGGGTCCGGAGTTCCCGGGTTCACTTGGAAGGCGTGGGCTATAGGACACGAAAATATGGGAATCGCGCGGAATTCTAGTTTTTTGGCCGAAAAGCGGAAAAAACTAGGAACGATCATGGCTGGGCGGTGACCATGGTTCCTTAGGTCTTATTTGATAGTCCAGAAAAATTTTAGGCGATCGGGGTCCGCGGCTCTTGGGACCACTCGGAATGCGTGGGTATAGCACACGAAAATATGGGAATCGGGCGAAATTCTAGTTGTTTGGCCGAAAAACGCAAAAAATGAGGAACAATCATGGCGGGGTGGTTACTATGGTTCCTTAGGTCGTATTTGATGGCCCGGAAAATTTTTAGACGATCGGGGTTCGGGGTTCCCGGGACCCCTTTGAAGGCGTGGGCTAAAGCACACGAAAATATGGAAATCGCGCGGAATTCTAGTTTTTTGGCTGAAAAACGCAAAAGACTAGGAACGGTCATGGCGGGGTGGTGACTATGGTTCCTTAGGTCGTATTTGATAGTCCGGAAAATTTTTAGGCAATCCGGCTCCGGGGGGCCTGACCCACTCGGAAGGCGTGGGCGATAGCACACAAAAATATGGGAATCGGGCGGAATTCTAGTTTTTTGGCCAAAAAATGTAAAAAATGAGGAACGATCATGGTGAGGCAGTGGCTATGGTTCCTTAGGTCCTAATTGATGGCCCGAAATTGTTTTAGGCGATCCAAGTCCGGCGGCCCGGCCCACTCGGAAGGCGTGGGCAATAGCACACAAAAATATGGTAATCGAGCGGAATTCTAATTTTTTGGCCGAAAAACGCAATAAATGAGGAACGATCATGGCGGGGCGGTGACTATGGTTCCTTAGGTCGTATTTGATGGCCCGGAAAATTTAAGGCGATCGGGGTCTACGGCTCCCGGGACCACTCGGAAGGCGTAAGCTATAGCACACTAAAATATGCAAATCGCGCGGAGTTCTAGTTTTTTGGCCGAAAAATGCAAAGCATTCGGAACGATCATGGTGGGGCGGTGACTATGGTACCTTAGGTCGTATTTGATAGTACGGAAAAATGTTAGGCGATCGGAGTCTGTGGCTCCCCGGACCACTTGGAAGGCATGGGTATAACACACGAAAATATGGGAATCGGGCGTAATTCTAGTTTTTTGGCCGAAAAATGCAAAAAATGAGAAATGATGATGGCGGGGCGGTTACTATGGTTCCTTAGGTCGTATTTGATGCCCGAAAAATTTTTAGGCGATCGGGGTCCGGGGGTCCCGGAACCACTGGGAAGGGTGGGCAATAGCACACAAAAATATTGTAATCGGGCGGAATTCTAGTTTTTTGGCCGAAAAACGCAACAAATGAGGAACGATGATGGCCGGGCGGTTACTATGGTTCCTTAGGTCGTATTTGACGGCCCGGAAATATTTTAGGCGATCGGGGTCCGGGGGTCCCGGAACCACTGGGAAGGGTGGGCAATAGCACACAAAAATATTGTAATCGGGCGAAATTCTAGTTTTTTGGCCGAAAAACGCAACAAATGAAGAATGATCATGGCTGGGCGGTGACTATGGTTCCTTAGGTCGTATTTGATAGTCCGGAAAAATTTTAGGCGATAGGGGTCCTGAGGTCCCGGGACCACTCGAAAGGTGTGGGCTATAACACACGAAAATATGGGAATCGCGCGGAATTCTAGTTGTTTGGCCGAAAAACGCAAAAAATAAGGAACGATCATGGCTGGGCGGTGACTATGGTTCCTTCGGTTTTATTTGATAGTCCGGAAAAATTTTAGGCGATCGGGGTCCGCGGCTCTTGGGACCACTCGGAATGCGTGGGTATAACACACGAAAATATGGGAATCGGGCGAAATTCTAGTTGTTTGGCCGAAAAACGCAAAAAATGAGGAACGATCATGGCGGGGTGGTTACTATGGTTCCTTAGGTCGTATTTGATGGCCCGGAAAATTTTTAGACGATCTGGGTTCGGGGTTCCCGGGACCCCTTTGAAGGTGTGGGCTAAAGCACACAAAAATATGGAAATCGCGCGGAATTCTAGTTTTTTGGCTGAAAAACGCAAAAGACTAGGAACGATCATGGCGGGGCGGTGACTATGGTTCCTTAGGTCGTATTTGATAGTCCGGAAAATTTTTAGGCGATCCGGCTCCGGGGGGCCTGACCCACTCGGAAGGCGTGGGCGATAGCACACAAAAATATGGGAATCGGGCGGAATTCTAGTTTTTTGGCCAAAAAATATAAAAAATGAGGAACGATCATGGCGAGGCGGTGACTATGGTTCCTTAGGTCCTAATTGATGGCCCGAAAATTTTTTAGGCGATCCGAGTCCGGCGGCCCGGCCCACTCGGAAGGCGTGGGCAATATCACACAAAAATATGGTAATCGAGCAGAATTCTAGTTTTTTGGACGAAAAACGCAACAAATGAGGAATGATCATGGCTGGGCGGTGACTATGGTTCCTTAGGTTGTATTTGATAGTCCGGAAAAATTTTAGGCGATAGGGGTCCTGAGGTCCCGGGACCACTCGGAAGGTGTGGGTTATAACACACAAAAATATGGGAATCGCGCGGAATTCTAGTTGTTTGGCCGAAAAACGCAAAAAATAAGGAACGATCATGGCTGGGTAGTGACTATGGTTCCTGAGCTTTTATTTGATAGTCCGGAAAAATTTTAGGCAATAAAGGTCCGGAGACCCGGGACCACTTGTAAGGCGAAGGTATAGCACACAAAAATATGTGAATCGGGAGGAATTCTAGTTGTTTGACGAAAAATGCAAAAAATGAGAAACGATCATGGCGAGAAGGTGACTATGGTTCCTTAGGTATTATTTGATAGTCCGGAATATTTTTTAGGTGATCCGAGAGCGGGGGGCACGGCCCACACGAAAATATGAGAATCGCTGGGAATCCTAGTTGTTTGGCCGAAAAACGCAAAAAATAAGGAATGATCATGGCGGGGAGGATACTATGGTTCCTTAGGTCGTATTTGATTGCCCGGAAAAATTTTAGGCGATCGGGGTCCGCGGCTCTTGGGACCACTCGGAATGCGTGGGTATAGCACACGAAAATATGGTAATCGGGCGAAATTCTAGGTCTTTTTCAGTAACATGCAAAAAATGTGGAAAGATCTTGGCAGGGCGGTGACTATGGTTCCTTTGGTCTTATTTGATAGTCCGGAAAAATATTAGGCGATAGGGGTCCGGAGGTCCCGGGACCACTCGGAAGGCATGGGCTATAACACACAAAAATATGGGAATCGCGCGAAATTCTAGTTGTTTGGCCGAGAAATGCAAAAAATGAGGAACGATCATGGCGGGGCGGATACTATGGTTCCTTAGGTCGTATTTGATAGTCCATAAAAATTTTAGGCGATAGGGGTCAGGAGGTCCCGGGACCACTCGGAAGGCGTGGGCTATAACACACAAAAATATGGGAATCGCGCGGAATTCTAGTTGTTTGGACGAAAAATGCAAAATATGAGGAACGATAATGGCGAGGTGGTTACTATGGTTCCTTAGGTCGTATTTGACGGCCCGGAAAAGTTTTAGGCGATCGGGGTTCCCGGGACCCCTTGGAAGGAATGGGCTAAAGCACACGAAAATATGGAAATCGCGCGGAATTCTAGTTTTTTGGCTGAAAAACGCAAAAGACTAGGAACGATCATGGCGGGGCGGTGACTATGGTTCCTTAGATCGTATTTGATAGTCCGGAAAATTTTTAGGCGATCCGGTTCCGGGGGTCTGACCCACTCGGAAGGCGTGGGCGATAGCACACAAAAATATGGGAATCGGGCGGAATTCTAGTTTTTTGGCCAAAAAATGCAAAAAATGAGGAATGATCATGGCGAGGCGGTGACTATGGTTCCTTAGGTCCTAATTGATGGCCCGAAAATTTTTTAGGCGATCCGAGTCCGGCGGCCCGGCCCACTCGGAAGGCGTGGGCAATAGCATACATAAATATGGTAATCGAGCGGAATTCTAGTTTTTTGGCCGAAAAACGCAATAAATGAGGAACGATCATGGCGGGGCGGTGACTATGGTTCCTTAGGTCGTATTTGATGGCCCGGAAAATTTTAGGCGATCGGGGTCCACGGCTCCCGGGACCACTCGGAAGGCGTAAGCTATAGCACACGAAAATATGCAAATCGCGCGGAGTTCTAGTTTTTTGGCCGAAAAATGCAAAGCATTTGGAACGATCATGGTGGGGCGGGGACTATGGTACCTTAGGTCGTATTTGATAATCCGGAAAAATTTTAAGCGATCGGGGTCCGCGGCACCCCGGACCACTTGGAAGGCGTGGGTATAGCACACGAAAATATGGGAATCGGGCATAATTCTAGTTTTTTGGCCGAAAAATGCAAAAAATGAGAAACGATGATGGCGGGGCGGTTACTATGGTTCCTTAGGTCATATTTGACGGCCCGGAAAAATTTTAGGCGATCGGGGTCCGGGGGTCCCGGAACCACTTGGAAGGGTGGGCAATAGCACACAAAAATATTGTAATCGGGCGGAATTCTAGTTTTTGGCCGAAAAACGCAACAAATGAGGAATGATCATGGCTGGGCGGTGACTATGGTTCCTTAGGTCGTATTTGATAGTCCGGAAAAATTTTAGGCGATAGGGGTCCGGAGTTCCCGGGTTCACTTGGAAGGCGTGGGCTATAGGACACGAAAATATGGGAATCGCGCGGAATTCTAGTTTTTTGGCCGAAAAACGGAAAAAACTAGGAACGATCATGGCTGGGCGGTGACTATGGTTCCTTAGGTCTTATTTGATATTCCGGAAAAATTTTAGGCAATCGGGGTCCGCGGCTCTTGGGACCACTCGGAATGCATGGGAATAGCACACGAAAATATGCAAATCGGGCGAAATTTTAGTTGTTTGGCCGAAAAACTCAAAAATGAGGAACGATCATGGCGGGATGGTTACTATGGTTCCTTAGGTCGTATTTGATGGCCCGGAAAATTTGTAGGTGATCGGGGTTCGGGGTTCCCTGGACCCCTTTGAAGGCGTGTGCTAAAGTACACGAAAATATTGAAATCGCGCGGAATTCAAGTTTTTTGGCTGAAAAACGCAAAAGACTAGGAACGATCATGGCGGGGCGGTGACTATGGTTCCTTTGGTCGTATTTGATATTCCGGAAAATTTTTAGGCGGTCCAGCTAAGGGGGGCCCGACCCACTCGGAAGGCGTGGGCGATAGCACACAAAAATATGGAAATCGGGCGGAATTCTCGTTTTTTGGCCAAAAAATGCAAAAAATGAGGAACGATCATGGCGAGGCGGTGACTATGGTTCCTTAGGTCCTAATTGATGGCCCGAAAACTTTTTAGGCGATCCGAGTCCGGCGGCCCGGCCCACTCGGAAGGCGTGGGCAATAGCACACAAAAATATGGTAATCGAGCGGAATTCTAGTTTTTTGGCCGAAAAACGCAATAAATGAGGAACGATCATGGCGGGGCGGTGAATATGGTTCCTTAGGTCGTATTTGATGGCCCGGAAAATTTTAGGCGATCGGGGTCCACGGCTCCCGGGACCACTCGGAAGGCGTAAGCTTTAGCACACTAAAATATGCAAATCGCGCGAAGTTCTCGTTTTTTGGCCGAAAAATGCAAAGCATTTGGAATGATCAATGTGGGGCGGTGACTATGGTACCTTAGGTCGTATTTGATAGTCCGGAAAAATTTTAGGCGATCGGGCTCCGCGGCTCCCCGGACCACTTGGAAGGCGTGGGTATAGCACACGAAAATATGGGAATCGGGCGTATTTCTAGTTTTTTGGCCGAAAAATGCAAAAAAATGAGAAACGATGATGGCGGGGCGGTTACTATGGTTCCTTAGGTCGTATTTGACGGCCCAGAAAAATTTTAGGCGATCGGGGTCCGGGAGTCTCGGAACCACTGGGAAGGGTGGGCAATAGCACACAAAAATATTGTAATCGGGCGGAATTCTAGTTTTTTGGCCGAAAAATGCAAAAAATGTGGAAAGATCTTGGCAGGGCGGTGACTATGGTTCCTTTGGTATTATTTGATATTCCGGAAAAATATTAGGCGATAGGGGTCCGGTGGTCCCGGGACCACTCGGAAGGCGTGGGCTATAACACACTAAAATATGGGAATCGCGCGGAATTCTAGTTGTTTGGCCGAAAAACATAAAAAATGAGGAACGATCATGGCGGGGCGAATACTATGGTTCCTTAGGTCGTATTTTATTGTCCGGAAAAATTTTAGGCGATAGTGATCAGGAGGTCCCGGGACCACTCGGAAGGCGTGGGGTATAACACACAAAAATATGGGAATCGCGCGGAATTCTAGTTTTTTGGCCGAAAAATGCAAAAAATGAGGAACGATCATGGTGGGGTGGTTAATATGGTTCCTTAGGTCGTATTTGATGGCCCGGAAAATTTTTAGGCGATTGGGGTTCGGGGTTCCCGGGACCCCTTGGAAGGCGTGGGCTAAAGCACACGAAAATATGGAAATCGCGCAGAATTCTAATTTTTTGGCTGAAAAATGCAAAAGACTAGGAACGATCATGGCAGGACGGTGACTATGGTTCCTTAGGTCGTATTTGATATTCCGGAAAAATTTTAGGCGATCCGGCTCCGGGGGTCCCGACCCACTTGGAAGGCGTGGGCGATAGCACACAAAAATATGGGAATCAGGCGGAATTCTATTTTTTTGGCCAAAAAATGCAAAAAATGATGAACGATCATGGCGAGGCGGTGACTATGGTTCCTTAGGTCCTAATTGATGGCCTGAAAAGTTTTAAGGCGATCCGAGTCCGGCGGCCCGGCCCACTCGGAAGGCGTGGGCAATAGCACACAAAAATATGGTAATCGAGCGGAATTCTAGTTTTTTGGCCGAAAAACGCAATAAATGAGGAACGATCATGGCGGGGCGGTGACTATGGTACCTTAGGTCCTATTTGATGGCCCGGAAAATTTTAGGCGATCGGGGTCTACGGCTCCCGGGGACACTCGGAAGGCGTAAGCTATAGAACACTAAAATATGCAAATCGCGCGGAGTTCTAGTTTTTTGGCCGAAAAATGCAAAGCATTTGGAATGATCATGGTGGGGCGGTGACTATGGTACCTTAGGTCGTATTTGATAGTCCGGAAAAATTTTAGGCGATCGAGGTCCGCGGCTCCCCGGACCACTTGGAAGGCGTGGGTATAGCACACGAAAATATGGGAAACGGGCGTAATTCTAGTTTTTTTGCCGAAAATGCAAAAAATGATAATCGATGATGGAGGGGCGGTTACTATGGTTCCTTAGGTCGTATTTGACGGCCCGAAAATTTTTAGGCGATCGGGGTCTGGGAGTCTCGGAACCACTGGGAAGGGTGGGCAATAGCACACAAAAATGTTGTAATCGGGCGAAATTATAGTTTTTTGGCCGAAAAATGCAACAAATGAGGAATGATCATGGCTGGGTGGTAACTATGGTTCCTTAGGTTGTATTTGATAGTCCGGAAAAATTTTAGGCGATAGGGGTCCGGAGTTCTCGGGTTCACTTGGAAGGCGTGGGTTATAGGACACGAAAATATGGGAATCGCGCGGAATTCTAGTTGTTTGGCGGAAAAATGCAAAATATAAGGAACGATCATGGCTGGGTGGTGACTATGGTTCCTTTGGTCGTATCTGATAGTCCGGAAAATGTTTAGGCGATCCGGCTCCGGGGGGCCCGACCCACTCGGAAGGCGTGGGTGATAGCACACAAAAATATGGGAATCGGGCGGAATTCTATTTTTTTGGCCAAAAAATGCAAAAAATGAGGAACGATCCTGGCGAGGCGGTGACTATGGTTCCTTAGGTCCTAATTGATGGCCTGATAATTTTTTAGGCGATCCGAGTCCGGCGGCCCGGCCCACTCGGTAGGCGTGGGCAATAGAACACAAAAATATGGTAATCGAGCGGAATTCTAGTTTTTTGGCCGAAAAATGCAATTTATGAGGAACGATCATGGCAGGGCGGTGACTATGGTTCCTTAGGTCGTATTTGATGGCCCGGAAAATTTTAGGCGATCGGGGTCTACGGCTCCCGGGGAAACTCGGAAGGCGTAAGCTATAGCACACTAAAATATGCAAATCGTGCGGAGTTCTAGTTTTTTGGCCGAAAAATGCAAAGCATTTGGAACGATCATGGTGGGGCGGTGACTATGGTACCTTAGGTCGTATTTGATAGTCCGGAAAAATTTTACGCGATCGGGGTCCGCGGCTCCCCGGACCACTTGGAAGGCATGGGTATAGCACACGAAAATATGGGAAACGGGCGTAATTCTAGTTTTTTTTGCCGAAAAATGCAAAAAATGAGAATCGATGATGGCGGGGCGGTTACTATGGTTCCTTAGGTCGTATTTGACGGCCCGAAAATTTTTAGGCAATCGGGGTTCGGGAGTCTCGGAACCACTGAGAAGGGTGGGCAATAGCACACAAAAATATAGTTATCGGGCGGAATTCTAGTTTTTTGGCCGAAAAATGCAACAAATGAGAAATGATCATGGTTGGGCGGTAACTATGGTTCCTTAGGTTGTAGTTGATAGTCCGGAAAAATTTTAGGCGATAGGGGTCCGGAGTTCTCGGGTTCACTTGGAAGGCGTGGGTTATAGGACACGAAAATATGGGAATCACGCGGAATTCTAGTTGTTTGGCCGAAAAATGCAAAATATAAGGAACGATCATGGCTGGGCGGTGACTATGGTTCCTTAGGTCTTATTTGATAGTCCGAAAAAATTTTAGGCGATAGGGGTCCGGAGACGTGGGACCACTTGTAAGGCGTGGGTAATGCACACGAAAATATGGGAATCGGGCGGAATTCTAGTTGTTTTGCCAACAAATGCAAAACATGAGAAACGATCATGGCGGGAAGGTGAATATGGTTCCTTAGGTCTTATTTGATGGCCCAAAAACTTTTTAGGTGATCCGAGTGCGGGGGGGCACGGCCCACTCGGAAGGCGTGGGCTATAGCACACGAAAATATAGGAATCACGCGGAATTCTAGTTGTTTGGCCGAAAAACGCAAAAAATAAGGAACGATCATGGCGGGGCAGATAATATGGTTCCTTAGGTCGTATTTGATTGCCCGGAAAAATTTTAGGCGATCGGGGTCCGCGGCTCTTGGGACCACTCGGAATGCGTGGGTATAGCACACAAAAATACGGGAATCGGGCGAAATTCTAGGTCTTTTTCAGTAACATGCAAAAAATGTGAAAAGATCTTGGCAGGGAGGTGACTATGGTTCCTTTGGTCTTATTTGATAGTCCGGAAAAAATTTAGGCGATAGGGGTCCGGAGGTCCCGGGACCACTCGGAAGGCGTGGGCTATAACACATAAAAATATGGGAATCGCGCGGAATTCTAGTTATTTGGCCGAAAAACGCAAAAAATGAGTAACGATCATGGCGGGGCGGATACTATGGTTCCTTAGGTCGTATTTGATAGTCCGGAAAAATTTTAGGCGATAGGGGTCAGGAGGTCCCGGGACCACTAGGAAGGCGTGGGCTATAAACACAAAAATATGGGAAACGCGCGGAATTCTAGTTGTTTGGCCGAAAAACGCAAAAAATGAGGAACGATCATGGCGGGGCGGATACTATGGTTCCTTAGGTCATATTTGATAGTCCGAAAAAGTTTTAGGCGATAGGGGTCAGGAGGTCCCGGGACCACTCAGAAGGTGTGGGCTATAACACACAAAAATATGGGAATCGCGCGGAATTCTAGTTGTTTGGCCGAAAACGCAAAAAATGAGGAACGATCATGGCGGGGTGGTTACTATGGTTCCTTAGGTTGTATTTGATGGCCTAGAAAATTTTTAGGCGATCGGGGTTCCCGGGACCCCTTGGAAGGCGTGGGCTAAAGTACACGAAAATATGGAAATCGCGCGAAATTCTAGTTTTTTGGCTGAAAAATGCAAAAGACTAGGAACGATCATGGCGGGGCGGTGACTATGGTTCCTTAGGTCGTATTTGATAGTCCGGAAAATTTTTAGGCGATCCGGCTCCGGGAGGCCCGACCCACTCGGAAGGCGTAGGCGATAGCACACAAAAATATGGGAATCAGGCGGAATTCTATTTTTTTGGCCAAAAAATGCAAAAAATGAGGAACGGTCATGGCGAGGCGGTGACTATGGTTCCTTAGGTCTTAATTGATGGCCCGAAAATTTTTTAGGCGATCCGAGACCGGCGGCCCGGTCCACTCAGAAGGCATGGGCAATAACACACAAAAATATGGTAATCGAGCGGAATTCTAGTTTTTTGGCCGAAAAACGCAATAAATGAGGAACGATCATGGTGGGGTGGTGACTATGGTTCCTTAGGTATTTTTTGATAGTCCGGAAAAATATTAGGCGATAAGGGTCAGGAGGTCCCGGGACCACTCGGAAGGCGTAGGCTATAACACACAAAAATATGGGAATCGCGCGGAATTCTAGTTGTTTGGCCGAAAAACGCAAAAACTGAGGAACGATCATGGCGGGCGGATACTATGGTTCCTTAGGTTGTATTTGATAGTCCGGAAAAATTTTAGGCGATAGGGGTCAGGAGGTCCCGGGACCACTCGGAAGGCGTGGGCTATAACACACAAAAATATGGGAAACGCGCGGAATTCTAGTTGTTTGGCCGAAAAACGCAAAAAAATAAGGAACGATCATGGCGGGGAAGATACTATGGTTCCTTAGGTCGTATTTGATGGCCCGGAAAATTTTTAGGCGATCGGGGTTCGGGGTTCCCGGGACCCCTTGGAAGGTGTGGGCTAAAGCACACGAAAATATGGAAATCGCGCGAAATTCTAGTTTTTTGGCTGAAAAACGCAAAAGACTAGGAACGATCATGGAGGGGCGGTGACTATGGTTCCTTAGGTCGTATTTGATAGTCCGAAAAATTTTTAGGCGATCCGGCTCCGGGGGGCCCGACCCACTCGGAAAGTGTGGGCGATAGCACACAAAAATATGGGAATCGGACGGAATTCTAGTTTTTTGGCCAAAAAATGCAAAAAATGAGGAACGATCATGGCGCGGCGGTGACTATGGTTCCATAGGTCTTAATTGACGGCCTGAAATCTTTTTAGGCGATCCGAGACCGGCGGCCCGGCCCACTCGGAAGGCGTGGGAAATACCACACAAAAATATGGTAATCGAGCGGAATTCTAGTTTTTTGGCTGAAAAACGCAATAAATGAGGAACGATCATGGCGGGGCGGTGACTATGGTTCCTTAGGTCATATTTGATGGCCCTGAAAATTTTAGGCGATCGGGGTCCACGGCTCCCGGGACCACTCGGAAGGCGTAAGCTATAGCACACTAAAATATGCAAATCGCGCGGAGTTCTAGTTTTTTGGCCGAAAAATGCAAAGCATTTGGAACGATCATGGTGGGGGGGTGACTATGGTACCTTAGGTCGTATTTGATAGTCCGAAAAATTTTTAGGCGATCGGGGTCCGCGGCTCCCCGGACCACTTGGAAGGCATGGGTATAGCACACGAAAATATGCGAATCGGGCGTAATTCTAGTTTTTTGGCCGAAAAATGCAAAACTTGAGAAACGATGATGGCGGGGCGGTTACTATGGTTCCTTTGGTCGTATTTAACGGCCCGGAAAAGGAGGTCCCGGGACCACTCGGAAGGCGTGGGCTATAACACACAAAAATATGGGAATCACGCGGAATTCTAGTTGTTTGGCCGAAAAACGCAAAAAATGAGGAACGATCATGGCGGGGTGGTTACTATGGTTCCTTAGGTCGTATTTGATAGTCCAGAAAAGTTTTAGGCGATAGTGGTCAGGAGGTCCTGGGACCACTCGGAAGGCGTGGGCTATAACACACAAAAATATGGGAATCGCGCGGAATTCTAGTTGTTTGGCCGAAAAACGCAAAAAATGAGGAACGATCATGGCGGGGCGGATACTATGGTTCCTTAGGTCATATTTGATAGTCCGGAAAAGTTTTAGGCGATAGGGGTCAGGAGGTCCCGGGACCACTCAGAAGGCGTGGGCTATAACACACAAAAATATGGGAATCGCGCGGAATTCTAGTTGTTTGGCCGAAAAACGCAAAAAATGAGGAACGATCATGGCGGGGCGGATACTATGGTTCCTTAGGTCATATTTGATAGTCCGGAAAAGTTTTAGGCGATAGGGGTCAGGAGGTCCCGGGACCACTCAGAAGGCGTGGGCTATAACACACAAAAATATGGGAATCGCGCGGAATTCTAGTTGTTTGGCCGAAAACGCAAAAAATGAGGAACGATCATGGCGGGGTGGTTACTATGGTTCCTTAGGTTGTATTTGATGGCCTGGAAAATTTTTAGGCGATCGGGGTTCCCGGGACCCCTTGGAAGGCGTGGGCTAAAGTACACGAAAATATGGAAATCGCGCGAAATTCTAGTTTTTTGGCTGAAAAATGCAAAAGACTAGGAACGATCATGGCGGGGCGGTGACTATGGTTCCTTAGGTCGTATTTGATAGTCCGGAAAATTTTTAGGCGATCCGGCTCCGGGAGGCCCGACCCACTCGGAAGGCGTAGGCGATAGCACACAAAAATATGGGAATCAGGCGGAATTCTATTTTTTTGGCCAAAAAATGCAAAAAATGAGGAACGGTCATGGCGAGGCGGTGACTATGGTTCCTTAGGTCTTAATTGATGGCCCGAAAATTTTTAGGCGATCCGAGACCGGCGGCCCGGTCCACCCAGAAGGCATGGGCAATAACACACAAAAATATGGTAATCGAGCGGAATTCTAGTTTTTTGGCCGAAAAACGCAATAAATGAGGAACGATCATGGTGGGGTGGTGACTATGGTTCCTTAGGTATTTTTTGATAGTCCGGAAAAATATTAGGCGATAAGGGTCAGGAGGTCCCGGGACCACTCGGAAGGCGTAGGCTATAACACACAAAAATATGGGAATCGCGCGGAATTCTAGTTGTTTGGCCGAAAAACGCAAAAACTGAGGAACGATCATGGCGGGCGGATACTATGGTTCCTTAGGTTGTATTTGATAGTCCGGAAAAATTTTAGGCGATAGGGGTCAGGAGGTCCCGGGACCACTCGGAAGGCGTGGGCTATAACACACAAAAATAAGGGAAACGCGCGGAATTCTAGTTGTTTGGCCGAAAAACGCAAAAAATAAGGAACGATCATGGCGGGGCAGATACTATGGTTCCTTAGGTCGTATTTGATGGCCCGAAAAATTTTTAGGCGATCGGGGTTCGGGGTTCCCGGGACCCCTTGGAAGGCGTGGGCTAAAGCACACGAAAATATGGAAATCGCGCGAAATTCTAGTTTTTTGGCTGAAAAATGCAAAAGACTAGGAACGATCATGGAGGGGCGGTGACTATGGTTCCTTAGGTCGTATTTGATAGTCCGAAAAATTTTTAGGCGATCCGGCTCCGGGGGGCCCGACCCACTCGGAAGGTGTGGGCGATAGCACACAAAAATATGGGAATCGGACGGAATTCTAGTTTTTTGGCCAAAAATGCAAAAAATGAGGAACGATCATGGCGCGGCGGTGACTATGGTTCCTTAGGTCTTAATTGACGGCCCGAAATTTTTTTAGGCGATCCGAGACCGGCGGCCCGGCCCACTCGGAAGGCGTGGGCAATACCACACAAAAATATGGTAATCGAGCGGAATTCTAGTTTTTTGGCTGAAAAACGCAATAAATGAGGAACAATCATGGCGGGGCGGTGACTATGGTTCCTTAGGTCATATTTGATGGCCCTGAAAATTTTAGGCGATCGGGGTCCACGGCTCCCGGGACCACTCGGAAGGCGTAAGCTATAGCACACTAAAATATGCAAATCGCGCGGAGTTCTAGTTTTTTGGCCGAAAAATGCAAAGCATTTGGAACGATCATGGTGGGACGGTGACTATGGTACCTTAGGTAGTATGTGATAGTCCGGAAAAATTTTAGGCGATCGGGGTCCGCGGCTCCTCGGACCACTTGGAAGGCGTGGGTATAGCACACGAAAATATGGGAATCGGGCGTAATTCTAGTTTTTTGGCCGAAAAATGCAAAAAATGAGGAACGATCATGGCGGGGTGGATACTATGGTTCCTTAGGTCTTATTTGATAGTCCAGAAAAATTTTAGGTGATAGGGGTCAGGAGGTCCCGAGAACACTCGGAAGGCGTGGGCTATAACACACAAAAATATGGGAATCGCGCGGAATTCTAGTTGTTTGGCCGAAAAACGCAAAACATGAGGAACGATCATGGTGGGGTGGTTACTATGGTTGCTTAGGTCATATTCGATGGCCCGGAAAAGTTTTAGGCGATCGGGGTTCGGGGTTCCCGGGACCCCTTGGAAGGCGTGGGATAAAGCACACGAAAATATGGAAATCGCGCGAAATTCTAGTTTTTTGGCTGAAAAACGCAAAAGACTAGGAACGATCATGGCGGGGCGGTGACTATGGATCCTTAGGTCATATTTGATGGCCCGGAAAATTTTAGGCGATCGGGCTCCACGGCTCCCGGGACCACTCGGAAGGCGTAAGCTATAGCACACTAAAATATGCAAATCGCGCGGAGTTCTAGGTTTTTGGCCAAAAAATGCAAAGCATTTGGAACGATCATGGTGGGGCGGTGACTATGGTTCCTTAGGTCGTATTTGATAGTCCGGAAAATTTTTAGGCGATAGGGGTCCGGAGTTCCCGGGTTCACTTGGAAGGCGTGGGCTATAGGATACGAAAACATGGGAATCGCGCGGAATTCTAGTTTTTTGGCCGAAAAACGTAAAAAATGAGGAACGATCATGGCGGGGCGGATACTATGGTTCCTTAGGTCGTATTTGATAGTCCGGAAAAATTTTAGGCGATAGGGGTCAGGAGGTCCCGGGACGACTCGGAAGGCGTGGGCTATAACACACAAAAATATGGGAATCGCGCGGAATTCTAGTTGTTTGGCCGAAAAATACAAAAAATGAGGAACGATCATGGCGAGTGGTTACTATGGTTCCTTAGGTAGTATTTGACGGCCCGGAAAAATTTAGGCGATCGGGGTCCACGGCTCCCGGGACCACTCGGAAGGCGTAAGCTATAGCGCACTAAAATATGCAAATCGCGCGGAGTTCTAGTTTTTTGGCCGAAAAATGCAAAGCATTTGGAACGATCATGGTGGGGCGGTGACTATGGTAACTTAGGTCGTATTTGATAGTCCGGAAAAATTTTAGGCGATCGGGGTCCGCGGCTCCCCGGACCACTTGGAAGGCGTGGGTATAGCACACGAAAATATGGGAATCGGGCGTAATTCTAGTTTTTTAGCCGAAAAATGCAAAAAATGAGGAACGATCATGGCGGGGCAGATACTATGGTTCCTTAGGTCTTATTTGATAGTCCGGAAAAATTTTAGGCGATAGGGGTCAGGCGGTCCTGGGAACACTCGGAAGGCGTGGGCTATAACACACAAAAATATGGGAATCGCGCGGAATTCTAGTTGTTTGGCCGAAAAACGCAAAAAATGAGGAACGATCATGGTGGGGTGGTTACTATGGTTGCTTAGGTCATATTCGATGGCCCGGAAAATTTTTAGGCGATCGGGGTTCGGGGTTCCCGGGACCCCTTGGAAGGCGTGGGATAAAGCACACGAAAATATGGAAATCGCGCGAAATTCTAGTTTTTTGGCTGAAAAACGCAAAAGACTAGGAACGATCATGGCGGGGCGGTGACTATGGTTCCTTAGGTCATATTTGATGGCCCGGAAAATTTTAGGCGATCGGGGTCCACGGCTCCCGGGACCACTCGGAAGGCGTAAGCTATAGCACACTAAAATATGCAAATCGCGCGGAGTTCTAGGTTTTTGGCCAAAAAATGCAAAGCATTTGGAACGATCATGGTGGGGCGGTGACTATGGTTCCTTAGGTCATATTTGATAGTCCAGAAAATTTTTAGGCGATAGGGGTCCGGAGTTCCCGGGTTCACTTGGATGGCGTGGGCTATAGGATACGAAAACATCGGAATCGCGCGGAATTCTAGTTTTTTGGCCGAAAAACGTAAAAAATGAGGAACGATCATGGCGGGGCGGATACTATGGTTCCTTAGGTCGTATTTGATAGTCCGGAAAAATTTTAGGCGATAGGGGTCAGGAGGTCCCGGGACGACTCGGAAGGCGTGGGCTATAACACACAAAAATATTGGAATCGCGCGGAATTCTAGTTGTTTGGCCGAAAAATGCAAAAAATGAGGAACGATCATGGCGAGTGGTTACTATGGTTCCTTAGGTAGTATTTGACGGCCCGGAAAAATTTAGGCGATCGGGGTCCACGGCTCCCGGGACCACTCGGAAGGCGTAAGCTATAGCGCACTAAAATATGCAAATCGCGCGGAGTTCTAGTTTTTTGGCCGAAAAATGCAAAGCATTTGGAACGATCATGGTGGGGCGATGACTATGGTAACTTAGGTCATATTTGATAGTCCGAAAAAATTTTAGGCGATCGGGGTCCGCGGCTCCCCGGACCACTTGGAAGGCGTGGGTATAGCACACGAAAATATGGGAATCGGGCGTAATTCTAGTTTTTTGGCCGAAAAATGCAAAAAATGAGGAACGATCATGGCGGGGCGGATACTATGGTTCCTTAGGTCTTATTTGATAGTCCGGAAAAATTTTAGGCGATAGGGGTCAGGCGGTCCCGGGAACACTCGGAAGGCGTGGGCTATAACACACAAAAATATGGGAATCGCGCGGAATTCTAGTTGTTTGGCCGAAAAACGCAAAAAATGAGGAACGATCATGGTGGGGTGGTTACTATGGTTCCTTAGGTCATATTTGATGGCCCAGAAAATTTTTAGGCGATCGGGGTTCGGGGTTCCCGGGACCCCTTGGAAGGCGTGGGATAAAGCACACGAAAATATGGAAATCGCGCGAAATTCTAGTTTTTTGGCTGAAAAACGCAAAAGACTAGGAACGATCATGGCGGGGCGGTGACTATGGTTCCTTAGGTCATATTTGATGGCCCGGAAAATTTTAGGCGATCGGGGTCCACGGCTCCCGGGACCACTCGGAAGGCGTAAGCTATAGCACACTAAAATATGCAAATCGCGCGGAGTTCTAGGTTTTTGGCCAAAAAATGCAAAGCATTTGGAACGATCATGGTGGGGCGGTGACTATGGTTCCTTAGGTCGTATTTGATAGTCCGGAAAATTTTTAGGCGATAGGGGTCCGGAGTTCCCGGGTTCACTTGGAAGGCGTGGGCTATAGGATACGAAAATATGGGAATCGCGCGAAATTCTAGTTTTTTGGCCGAAAAACATAAAAAATGAGGAACGATCATGGCGGGGCGGATACTATGGTTCCTTAGGTCGTATTTGATAGTCCGGAAAAATTTTAGGCGATAGGGGTCAGGAGGTCCCGGGACGACTCGGAAGGCGTGGGCTATAACACACAAAAATATGGGAATCGCGCGGAATTCTAGTTGTTTGGCCGAAAAATACAAAAAATGAGGAACGATCATGGCGAGGTGGTTACTATGGTTCCTTAGGTAGTATTTGACGGCCCGGAAAAATTTAGGCGATCGGGGTCCACGGCTCCCGGGACCACTCGGAAGGCGTAAGCTATAGCGCACTAAAATATGCAAATCGCGCGGAGTTTTAGTTTTTTGGCCGAAAAATGCAAAGCATTTGGAACGATCATGGTGGGGCGGTGACTATGGTACCTTAGGTCGTATTTGATAGTCCGGAAAAATTTTAGGCGATCGGGGTCCGGGGGTCCCGGAACCACATGGAAGGGTGGGCAATAGCACACAAAAATATTGTAATCGGGCGGAATTCTAGTTTTTTGGCCAAAAACGCAACAAAGGAGGAATGATCATGGCTGGGCGGTGACTATGGTTCCTTAGGTCGTATTTGATAGTCCGGAAAAATTTTAGGCGATAGGGGTCAGGAGGTCCTGGGACCACTCGGAAGGCGTGGGCTATAACACACAAAAATATGGGAATCGCGCAGAATTGTAGTGGTTTGGCCGAAAAACGCAAATAATGAGGAACGATAATGGCGGGGTGGTTACTATGGTTCCTTAGGTCGTATTTGATGGCGCGGAAAATTTTTAGGCGATCGGGGTTCGGGGTTCCCGGGACCCCTTGGATGGCGTGGGCTAAAGCACACGAAAATATGGAAATCGCGCGAAATTCTAGTTTTTTGGCTGAAAAACGCAAAAGACTAGGAACGATCATGGCGGGGCGGTGACTATGGTTCCTTTGGTCGTATTTGATAGTCCGAAATTTTTTTAGGCGATTCGGCTCCTGGGGGCCCGACCCACTCGGAAGGCGTGGGGATAGCACACAAAAATATGGGAATAGGGCGGAATTCTAGTTTTTTGGCCAGAAAATGCAAAAAATGAGGAACGATCATGGCGAGGCGGTGACTATGGTTCCTTAGGTCTTAATTGATGGCCCGGAAATTTTTTAGGCGATCCGAGACCGGCGGCCTGGCCCACTCGGAAGGCGTGGGCAATAACACACAAAAATATGGTAATCGAGCGGAATTCTAATTTTTTGGCCGAAAAACGCAATAAATGAGGAACGATCATGGCGGGGCGGTGACTATGGTTCCTTAGGTCATATTTGATGGCCCGGAAAAATATTAGGCGATAGGGGTCCGGAGGTCCCGGGACCACTCGGAAGGCGTGGGCTATAACACACAAAAATATGGGAATCGCGCGGAATTCTAGTTGTTTTGCCGAAAAATGCAAAAAATGAGGAACGATCATTGCAGGGCGGATACTATGGTACCTTAGGTCGTCTTTGATAGTCCGGAAAAATTTTAGGCGATAGGGGTCAGGAGGTCCCGGGACCACTCAGAAGGCTTGGGCTATAACACACAAAAATATGGGAATCGCGCGGAATTCTAGTTATTTGGCCGAAAAACGTAAACAATGAGGAACGATCATGGCGGGGTGGTTACTATGGTTCCTTAGGTCGTATTTGATGGCCCGGACAATTTTTAGGCGATCGGGGTTCGGGGTTCCCGGGACCCCTTGGAAGGCGTGGGCTAAAGCACACGAAAATATGGAAATCTCGCGAAATTCTAGTTTTTTGGCGGTGACTATGGTTCCTTAGGTCGTATTTGATAGTCCGAAAATTTTTAGGCGATTCGGCTCCGGGGGGCCCGACCCACTCGGAAGGCATGGGCGATAGCACACAAAAATATGGGAATAGGGCGGAATTCTAGTCTTTTGGCCAGAAAATGCAAAAAATGAGGAACGATCATAGCGAGGCGGTGACTATGGTTCCTTAGGTCTTAATTGATGGCCCGGAAATTTTTTAGGCGATCCGAGACCGGCGGCCTGGCCCACTCGGAAGGCGTGGGCAATAACACACAAAAATATGGTAATCGAGCAGAATTCTAGTTTTTTGGCCGAAAAATGCAATAAATGAGGAACGATCATGGCGGGGCGGTGACTATGGTTCCTTAGGTCATATTTGATGGCCCGGAAAAATATTAGGCGATAGGGGTCCGGAGGTCCCGGGACCACTCGGAAGGCGTGGGCACACATAAAAATATGGGAATCGCGCGGAATTCTAGTTGTTTTGCCGAAAAACGCAAAAAATGAGGAACGATCATTGCGGGGCGGATACTATGGTACCTTAGGTCGTATTTGATAGTCCGGAAAAATTTTAGGCAATAGGGGTCAGGAGGTCTCGGGACCACTCAGAAGGCTTGGGCTATAACACAAAAAAATATGGGAATCACGCGGAATTCTAGTTGTTTGGCCGAAAAACGTAAACAATGAGGAACGATCATGGCGGGGTGGTTACTATTGTTCCTTAGGTCGTATTTGATGGCCCGGACAATTTTTAGGCGATCGGGGTTCGGGGTTCCCGGGACCCCTTGGAAGGCGTGGGCTAAAGCACACGAAAATATGGAAATCGCGCGAAATTCTAGTTTTCTGGCTGAAAAATGCAAAAGACTAGGAACGATCATGGCGGGGCGGTGACTATGGTTCCTTAGGTCGTATGTGATAGTCCGAACATTTTTTAGGCGATTCGGCTCCGGGGGGCCTGACCCACTCGGAAGGCGTGGGCGATAGCACACAAAAATATAGGAATAGGGCGGAATTTTAGTTTTTTTGCCAGAAAATGCAAAAAATGAGGAACGATCATAGCGAGGCGGTGACTATGGTTCCTTAGGTCTTAATTGATGGCCCGGAAATGTTTTAGGCGATCCGAGACCGGCGGCCTGGCCCACTCGGAAGGCGTGGGCAATAACACACAAAAATATGGTAATCGAGCGGAATTCTAGTTTTTTGGCCGAAAAACGCAACAAATGAGGAACGATCATGGCGGGGCGGTGACTATTGTTCCTAAGGTCATATTTGATGGCCCGGAAAAATATTAGGTGATAGGGGTCCGGAGGTCCCGGGATCACTCGGAAGGCGTGGGCTATAACACACAAAAATATGGGAATCGCGCGAAATTCTAGTTGTTTTGCCGAAAAGCGCAAAAAATAAGGAATGATCATTGCAGGGCGGATACTATGGTTCCTTAAGTCGTATTTGATAGTCCGGAAAAATTTTAGGCGATAGGGGTCAGGAGGTCCCGGGACCACTCGGAAATCGTGGGCTATAACACACAAAAATATGGGAATCGCGCGGAATTCTAGTTGTTTGGCCGAAAAACGCAAAAAATGAGGAACGATCATGGCGGGGCGGATACTATGGTTCCTTAGGTCGTATTTGATAGTCCGGAAAAATTTTAGGCGATAGGGGTCCGGAGGTCCCGGGACCACTCGGAAGGTGTGGGCTATAACACACAAAAATATGAGAATCGCGTGTAATTCTAGTTGTTTGGCCGAAAAACGCAACAAATAAGGAACGATCATGGCGGGGCGGATACTATGGTTCCTTAGGTCATATTTGATGGCCCGGAAAAATTTTAGGCGATCAGGGTCCGGGGGTCCCGGAACCACTTGGAAGGGTGGGCAATAGCACACAAAAATATTGTAATCGGGCGGAATTCTAGTTTTTTGGCCAAAAAATGCAACAAATGAGGAATGATCATGGCTGGGCGGTGACTATGGTTCCTTAGGTCGTATTTGATAGTCCGGTAAAATTTTAGGCGATAGGGGTCTGGAGTTCCCGGGTTCACTTGGAAGGCGTGGGCTATAGGACACGAAAATATGGGAATCGCGCGGAATTCTAGTTGTTTTGCCGAAAACGCAAAAAATGAGGAACGATCATGGCAGGGCAGATACTATGGTTCCTTAGGTCGTATTTGATAGTCCGGAAAAATTTTAGGCGATAGGGGTCCGGAGGTCCCGGGACCACTCTGAAGGTGTGGGCTATAACACAAAAATATGGGAATCGCGTGTAATTCTAGTTGTTTGGCCAAAAAACGCAAAAAATGAGGAACGATCATGGAGGGGCGGATACTATGCTTCCCTAGGTCGTATTTTATAGTCCGGAAAAAGTTTAGGCGATCCGAGACCGGCGGCCCGGCCCACTCGGAAGGCGTGGGCAATAGCACACAAAAATAAGGTAATCGAGCGGAATTCTAGTTTTTTGGCCGAAAAACACAATAAATGAGGAACGATCATGGCGGGGCGGTGACTATGGTTCCTTAGGTCATATTTGATGGCCCGGAAAAATATTAGGCGATAGGGGTCCGGAGGTCCCGGGACCACTCGGAAGGCGTGGGCTATAACACACAAAAATATGGGAATCGCGCGGAATTCTAGTTGTTTTGCCGAAAAACGCAAAAAATGAGGAACGATCATTGTGGGGCGGATACTATGGTTCCTTAGGTCATATTTGATAGTCCGGAAAAATTTTAGGCGATAGGGGTCAGGAGGTCCCGGGACCACTCGGAAGGCGTGGGCTATAACACACAAAAATATGGGAATCGCTCGGAATTCTAGTTGTTTGGCCGAAAAATGCAAAAAATGAGGAACGATCATGGCGGGGTGGTTACTATGGTTCCTTAGGTCGTATTTGATGGCCCGGACAATTTTTAGGCGATCGGGGTTCGGTGTTCCCTGGACCCCTTGGAAGGCGTGGGCTTTAGCACACGAAAATATGGAAATCGCGCGAAATTCTAGTTTTTTGGCTGAAAAACGCAAAAGACTAGGAATGATCATGGCGGGGCGGTGACTATGGTTCCTTAGGTCACATTTGATAGTCCGGAAAAATTTTAGGCGATCGGGGTCCACGGCTCCCCGGACCACTTGGAAGGCGTGGGTATAGCACACGAAAATATGGGAATCGGGCGTAATTCTAGTTTTTTGGCCGAAAAATGCAAAAAATGAGAAACGATGATTGCGGGGCGGTTACTATGGTTCCTTAGGTCGTATTTGACGGCCCGGAAAAATTTTAGGCGATCGGGGTCCGGGGGTCCCGGAACCACATGGAAGGGTGGGCAATAGCACACAAAAATATTGTAATCGGGCGGAATTCTAGTTTTTTGGCCAAAAAACGCAACAAAGGAGGAATGATCATGGCTGGGCGGTGACTATGGTTCCTTCGGTCGTATTTGATAGTCCGGAAAAATTTTAGGCGATAGGGGTCAGGAGGTCCTGGGACCACTCGGAAAGCGTGGGCTATAACACACAAAAATATGGGAATCGCGCAAAATTCTAGTGGTTAGGCCGAAAAAGGCAAAACATGAGGAACGATAATGGCGGGGTGGTTACTATGGTTCCTTAGGTCATATTTGATGGCGCGGAAAATTTTTAGGCGATCGGGGTTCGGGGTTCCCGGGACCCCTTGGAAGGCGTGGGCTAAAGCACACGAAAATATGGAAATCGCGCGAAATTCTATTTTTTTGGCTGAAAAATGCAAAAGACTAGGAACGATCATGGCGGGGCGGTGACTATGCTTCCTTAGGTCATATTTGATAGTCAGAAAAATTTTTAGGCGATTCGGCTCTGGGGGGCCCGACCCACTCAGAAGGCATGGGCGATAGCACACAAAAATATGGGAATAGGGCGGAATTCTAGTTTTTTGGCTAGAAAATGCAAAAAATGAGGAACGATCATGGCGAGGCGGTGACTATGGTTCCTTAGGTCTTAATTGATGGCCCGGAAATTTTTTAGGTGATCCGAGACCGGAGGCCTGGCCCACTCGGAAGGCGTGGGCAATAACACACAAAAATATGGTAATCGAGCGGAATTCTAGTTTTTTGGCCGAAAAACGCAATAAATCAGGAACGATCTTGGCGGGGCGGTGACTATGGTTCCTTAGGTCATATTTGATGGCCCGGAAAAATATTAGGCGATAGGGGTCCGGAGGTCTCGGGACCACTCGGAAGGCGTGGGCTATAACACACAAAAATATGGGAATCGCGCGGAATTCTAGTTGTTTTGCCGAAAAACGCAAAAAATGAGGAACGATCATTGCGGGGCGGATACTATGGTACCTTAGGTCGTATTTTATAGTCCGGAAAAATTTTAGGCGATAGGGGTCAGGAGGTCCCGGGACCACTCGGAAGGCTTGGGCTATAACACACAAAAATATGGGAATCGCGCGGAATTCTAGTTGTTTGGCCGAAAAACGTAAAAAATAAGGAACGATCATGGCGGGGTGGTTACTATGGTTCCTTAGGTCGTATTTGATGGCCCGTACAATTTTTAGGCGATCGGGGTTCGGGGTTCCCGGGACCCTTTGGAAGGCGTTTAGCACACGAAAATATGGAAATCGCGCAAAATTCTAGTTTTTTGGCTGAAAAACGCAAAAGACTAGGAACGATTATGGCGGGGCGGTGACTATGGTTCCTTAGGTCGTATTTGATAGTCCGAAAATTTTTTAGGCGATTCGGCTCCGGGGGCCCGACCCACTCGGAAGGCGTGGGCGATAGCACACAAAAATATGGGAATAGGGCAGAATTCTAGTTTTTTGGCCAAAAAATGCAAAAAATGAGGAACGATCATGGCAAGGCGGTGACTATGGTTTTTTAGGTCTTAATTGATGGCCCGGAAAATTTTAGGCGATCGGGGTCCACGGCTGCCGGGACCACTCGGAAGGCGTAAGCTATAGCACACGAAAATATGCAAATCGCGCGGAGTTCTAGTTTTTTGGCCGAAAAATGCAAAGCATTTGGAATGATCATGGTAGGGCGGTGACTATGGTACCTTAGGTCATATTTGATAGTCCGGAAAAATTTTAGGCGATCGGGGTCCGCGGCTCCCCGGACCTCTTGGAAGGCGTGGGTATAGCACACGAAAATATGGAAATGGAGCGTAATTCTAGTTTTTTGGCCGAAAAATGCAAAAAATGAGAAATGATAATGGAGGGGCAGTTACTATGGTTCCTTAGGTCGTATTTGACGGCCCGGAAAAATTTTAGGCGATCGGGGTCCGGGGGTCCCGGAACCATATGGAAGGGTGGACAATAGAACACAAAAATATTGTAATCGGGCGGAATTCTAGTTTTTTGGTCAAAAAATGCAACAAATGAGGAATGATCATGGATGGGCGGTGATTATGGTTCCTTAGGTCGTATTTGATAGTCCGGAAAAATTTTAGGCGATAGGGTTCAGGAGGTCCCGGGACCACTCGGAAGGCTTGGGCTATAACACACAAAAATATGGGAATCGCACAGAATTCTAGTTGTTTGGCCGAAAAACGCAAAAAATGAGGAACGATCATGGCAGGGTGGTTACTACGGTTCCTTAGGTTGTATTTGATGGCCCGGAAAATTTTTAGGCGATCGGGGTTCGGGGTTCCCGGGACCCCTTGGAAGGCGTGGGCTAAAGCACACGAAAATATGGAAATCGCGCGAAATTCTAGTTTTTTGGCTGAAAAACGCAAAAGACTAGGAACGATCATGGCGGGGCGGTGGCTATGGTTCCTTAGGTGGTATTTGATAGTCCAGAAAATTTTTAGGCGATTCGGCTCCGGGGGGCCCGACCCACTCGGAAGGCGTGGGCGATAGCACACAAAAATATGGGAATAGGGCGGAATTCTAGTTTTTTGGCCAGAAAATGCAAAAAATGAGGAACGATCATGGCGAGGCGGTGACTATGGTTCCTTAGGTCTTAATTGATGGCCCGGAAATTTTTTAGGCGATCCGAGACTGGCGGCCTGGCCCACTCGGAAGGCGTAGGCAATAACACACAAAAATATGGTAATCGAGCGGAATTCTAGTTTTTTGGCCGAAAAACGCAATAAATGAGGAACGATCATGGTGGGGCGATGACTATGGTTCCTTAGGTCATATTTGATGGCCCGGAAAAATATTAGGCGATAGGGGTCCGGAGGTCCCGGGACCACTCGGAAGGCGTGGGCTATAACACACAAAAATATGGGAATCGCGCGGAATTCTAGTTGTTTTGCCGAAAAATGCAAAAAATGAGGAAACGATCATTGTGGGGCGGATACTATGGTTCCGTTGGTCGTATTTGATAGTCCGGAAAAATTTTAGGCGATAGGGGTCAGGAGGTCCCGGGACCACTCGGAAGGCTTGGGCTATAACACACAAAAATATGGGAATCGCGCGGAATTCTAGTTATTTGGCCGAAAAATGCAAAGCATTTGGAACGATCATGGTGGGGGGGTGACTATGGTACCTTAGGTAATATTTGATAGTCCGAAAAATTTTTAGGCGATCGGGGTCCGCGGCTCCCCGGACCACTTGGAAGGCATGGGTATAGCACACAAAAATATGCGAATCGGGCGTAATTCTAGTTTTTTGGCCGAAAAATGCAAAACTTGAGAAATGATGATGGCGGGGCAGTTACTATGGTTCCTTTGGTCGTATTTAACGGCCCGGAAAATATTTAGGCGATAGTGGTCAGGAGGTCCTGGGACCACTCGGAAGGCGTGGGCTATAACACACAAAAATATGGGAATCGCGCGGAATTCTAGTTGTTTGGCCGAAAAACACAAAAAATGAGGAACGATCATGGTGGGGTGGTTACTATGGTTCCTTAGGTCGTATTTGAAGGCCCGGAAAATTTTTAGGCGATCGGGGTTCGGAGTTCCCGGGACCCCTTGGAAGGCGTGGGCTAATGCACACGAAAATATGGAAATCGCGCGAAATTCTAGTTTTTTTGCTGAAAAACGCAAAAGACTAGGAACGATCATGGCGGGGCGGTGACTATGGTTCCTTAGGTCGTATTTGATAGTCCGGAAAATTTTTAGGCGATAGGGGTCCGGAGACCTAGGACCACTCGGAAGGCGTGGGCGATAGCACACAAAAATATGGGAATCGGGCGGAATTCTAAGTTTTTGGCAAAAAAATGCAAAAAATGAGGAACGATCATGGCGGGGTGGTTACTATGGTTCCTTAGGTTGTATTTGATGGCCCGGAAAATTTTTAGGCGATCGGGGTTCGGGGTTCCCGGGACCCCTTGGAAGGCGTGGGCTTTGCACACGAAAATATGGAAATCGCGCGAAATTCTAGTTTTTTGGCTGAAAAACGCAAAAGACTAGGAACGATCATGGCGGGGCGGTGACTATGGTTCCTTAGGTCGTATTTGATAGTCCGGAAAATTTTTAGGCGATCCGGCTCCGGGGGGCCCGACCCACTCGGAAGGCGTGGGCGATAGCACACAAAAATATGCAAATCGCGCGGAGTTCTAGGTTTTTGGCCGAAAAATGCAAAGCATTTGGAACGATCATGGTGGGGCGGTGACTATGGTTCCTTAGGTCGTATTTGATAGTCCGGAAAATTTTTAGGCGATAGGGGTCCGGAGTTCCCGGGTTCACTTGGAAGGCGTGGGCTATAGGACACGAAAATATGGGAATCGCGCGGAATTCTAGTTTTTTGACCGAAAAATGGAAAAAACTAGGAACGATCATGGCTGGGCTGTGACTATGGTTCCTTAGGTCTTATTTGATAGTCCGGAAAAATTTTAGGCGATAGGGGTCCGGAGACCCAGGACCACTCGGAAAGTGTGGGCTATAACACACAAAAATATGGGAATCGCGCGGAATTCTAGTTGTTTGGCCGAAAAACGCAAAAAATGAGGAACGATCATGGTGGGGTGGTTACTATGGTTCCTTAGGTCGTATTTGATGGCCCGGAAAATTTTTAGACGATCGGGGTTCGGAGTTCCCGGGACCCCTTGGAAGGCGTGGGCTAAAGCACACGAAAACATGGAAATCGCGCGAAATTCTAGTTTTTTTGCTGAAAAACGCAAAAGACTAGGAACGATCATGGCGGGGCGGTGACTATGGTTCCTTAGGTCGTATTTGATAGTCCTGAAAATTTTTAGGCGATCCGGCTCCGGGGGGCCCGACCCACTCGGAAGGCGTGGGCGATAGCACACAAAAATATGCAAATCGCGCGGAGTTCTAGGTTTTTGGCCGAAAAATGCAAAGCATTTGGAACGATCATGGTGGGGCGGTGACTATGGTTCCTTAGGTCGTATTTGATAGTCCGGAAAATTTTTAGGCGATAGGGGTCCGGAGTTCCCGGGTTCACTTGGAAGGCGTGGGCTATAGGACACGAAAATATGGGAAATCGCGCGGAATTTTAGTTTTTTGGCTGAAAAACGCAAAAGACTAGGAACGATCATGGCGGGGCGGTGACTATGGTTCCTTAGGTCGTATTTGATAGTCCTGAAAATTTTTAGGCGATCCGGCTCCGGGGGGCCCGACCCACTCGGAAGGCGTGGGCGATAGCACACAAAAATATGCAAATCGCGCGGAGTTCTAGGTTTTTGGCCGAAAAATGCAAAGCATTTGGAACGATCATGGTGGGGCGGTGACTATGGTTCCTTAGGTCGTATTTGATAGTCCGGAAAATTTTTAGGCGATAGGGGTCCGGAGTTCCCGGGTTCACTTGGAAGGCGTGGGCTATAGGACACGAAAATATGGGAAATCGCGCGGAATTTTAGTTTTTTGGCTGAAAAACGCAAAAGACTAGGAACGATCATGGCGGGGCGGTGACTATGGTTCCTTAGGTCGTATTTTATAGTCCGAAAAATTTTTAGGCGATCCGGCTCCGGGGGGCCTGACCCACTCGGAAGGCGTGGGCGATAGCACACAAAAATATCGGAATCGGGCGGAATTCTAGTTTTTGGCCAAAAAATGCAAAAAATGAGGAACGATCATGGCAAGGCGGTGACTATGGTTCCTTAGGTCTTAATGGATGGCCCGAAAATTTTTTAGGCGATCCGAGACCGGCGGCCCGGCCCACTCGGAAGGCGTGGGCAATAGTACACAAAAATATGGTAATCGAGCGGAATTCTTGTTTTTTGGCCGAAAAACGCAATAAATGAGGAACGATCATGGCGGGGCGGTGATTATGGTTCCTTAGGTCATATTTGATGGCCCGGAAAATTTTAGGCGATCGGGGTCCACGGCTCCCGGGACCACTCGGAAGGCGTAAGCTATAGCACACTAAAATATGCAAATCGTGCGGAGTTCTAGTTTTTTGGCCGAAAAATGCAAAGCATTTGGAACAATCATGATGGGGCGGTGACTATGGTACCTTAGGTCTTATTTGATAGTCCGGAAAAATTTTAGGCGATAGGGGTCAGGAGGTCCCGGGAACACTCGGAAGGCGTGGGCTATAACACACAAAAATATGGGAATCGCGCGGAATTCTAGTTGTTTGGCCGAAAAACGCAAAACATGAGGAACGATCATAGTGGGGTGGTTACTATGGTTGCTTAAGTCATATTCGATGGCCCGGAAAATTTTTAGGCGATCGGGGTTCGGGGTTCCCGGGACCCCTTGGAAGGCGTGGGATAAAGCACACGAAAATATGGAAATCGCGCGAAATTCTAGTTTTTGGCAGAAAAACGCAAAAGACTAGGAACGATCATGGCGGGTCGGTGACTATGGTTCCTTAGGTCATATTTGATGGCCCGGAAAATTTTAGGCGATCGGGGTCCACGGCTCCCGGGACCACTCGGAAGGCGTAAGCTATAGCACACTAAAATTTGCAAATCGCGCGGAGTTCTAGGTTTTTGGCCAAAAAATGCAAAGCATTTGGAACGATCATGGTGGGGCGGTGACTATGGTTCCTTAGGTCGTATTTGATAGTCCGGAAAATTTTTAGGCGAATAGGGTCCGGAGTTCCCGGGTTCACATGGAAGGCGTGGGCTATAGGATACGAAAACATGGGAATCGCGCGGAATTCTAGTTTTTTGGCCGAAAAACGTAAAAAATGAGGAACGATCATGGCGGGGCAGATACTATGGTTCCTTAGGTCGTATTTGATAGTCCGAAAAAATTTTAAGCGATAGGGGTCAGGAGGTCCCGGGACGACTCGGAAGGCGTGGGCTATAACACACAAAAATATGGGAATCGCGCGGAATTCTAGTTGTTTGGCCGAAAAATGCAAAAAATGAGGAACGATCATGGCGAGTGGTTACTATGGTTCCTTAGGTAGTATTGGACGGCCCGGAAAAATTTAGGCGATCGGGGTCCACGGCTCCCGGGACCACTCGGAAGGCGTAAGCTATAGCGCACTAAAATATGCAAATCGCGCGGAGTTCTAGTTTTTTGGCCGAAAAATGCAAAGCATTTGGAACGATCATGGTGGGGCGGTGACTATGGTAACTTAGGTCGTATTTGATAGTCCGGAAAAATTTTAGGCGATCGGGGTCCGCGGCTCCCCGGACCACTTGGAAGGCGTGGGTATAGCACACGAAAATATGGGAATCGGGCGTAATTCTAGTTTTTTAGCCGAAAAATGCAAAAAATGAGGAACGATCATGGCGGGGCGGATACTATGGTTCCTTAGGTCTTATTTGATAGTCCGGAAAAATTTTAGGCGATAGGGGTCCGGCGGTCCCGGGAACACTCGGAAGGCGTGGGCTATAACACACAAAAATATGGGAATCGCGCGGAATTCTAGTTGTTTGGCCGAAAAACGCAAAAAATGAGGAACGATCATGGTGGGGTGGTTACTATGGTTGCTTAGGTCATATTCGATGCCCCGGAAATTTTTTAGGCGATCGGGGTTCGGGGTTCCCGGGACCCCTTGGAAGGCGTGGGATAAAGCACACGAAAATATGGAAATCGCGCGAAATTCTAGTTTTTTGGCTGAAAAACGCAAAAGACTAGGAACGATCATGGCGGGGCGGTGACTATGGTTCCTTAGGTCATATTTGATGGCCCGGAAAATTTTAGGCGATCGGGGTCCACGGCTCCCGGGACCACTCGGAAGGCGTAAGCTATAGCACACTAAAATATGCAAATCGCGCGGAGTTCTAGGTTTTTGGCCAAAAAATGCAAAGCATTTGGAACGATCATGGTGGGGCGGTGACTATGGTTCCTTAGGTCGTATTTGATAGTCCGGAAAATTTTTAGGCGATAGGGGTCCGGAGTTCCCGGGTTCACTTGGAAGGCGTGGGCTATAGGATACGAAAACATGGGAATCGCGCGGAATTCTAGTTTTTTGGCCGAAAAACGTAAAAAATGAGGAACGATCATGGCGGGGCGGATACTATGGTTCCTTAGGTCGTATTTGATAGTCCGGAAAAATTTTAGGCGATAGGGGTCAGGAGGTCCCGGGACGACTCGGAAGGCGTGGGCTATAACACACAAAAATATGGGAATCGCGCGGAATTCTAGTTGTTTGGCCGAAAAATGCAAAAAATGAGGAACGATCATGGCGAGTGGTTACTATGGTTCCTTAGGTAGTATTTTACGGCCCGGAAAAATTTAGGCGATCGGGGTCCACGGCTCCCGGGACCACTCGGAAGGCGTAAGCTATAGCGCACTAAAATATGCAAATCGCGCGGAGTTCTAGTTTTTTGGCCGAAAAATGCAAAGCATTTGGAACGATCATGGTGGGGCGGTGACTATGGTAACTTAGGTCGTATTTGATAGTCCGGAAAAATTTTAGGCGATCGGGGTCCGCGGCTCCCCGGACCACTTGGAAGGCGTGGGAATAGCACACGAAAATGTGGGAATCGGGCGTAATTCTAGTTTTTTGGCCGAAAAATGCAATAAATAAGGAACGATCATGGCGGGGCGGATACTATGGTTCCTTAGGTCTTATTTGATAGTCCGAAAAAATTTTAGGCGATAGGGATCAGGCGGTCCCGGGAACACTCGGAAGGCGTGGGCTATAACACACAAAAATATGGGAATCGCGCGGAATTCTAGTTGTTTGGCCGAAAAACGCAAAAAATGAGGAACGATCATGGTGGGGTGGTTACTATGGTTCCTTAGGTCATATTTGATGGCCCAGAAAATTTTTACGCGATCGGGGTTCGGGGTTCCCGGGACCCTTTGGAAGGCGTGGGATAAAGCACACGAAAATATGGAAATCGCGCGAAATTCTAGTTTTTTGGCTGAAAAACGCAAAAGACTAGGAACGATCATGGCGGGGCGGTGACTATGGTTCCTTAGGTCATATTTGATGGCCCGGAAAATTTTAGGCGATCGGGGTCCACGGCTCCCGGGACCACTCGGAAGGCGTAAGCTATAGCACACTAAAATATGCAAATCGCGCGGAGTTCTAGGTTTTTGGCCAAAAAATGCAAAGCATTTGGAACGATCATGGTGGGGCGGTGACTATGGTTCCTTAGGTCGTATTTGATAGTCCGGAAAATTTTTAGGCGATAGGGGTCCGGAGTTCCCGGGTTCACTTGGAAGGCGTGGGCTATAGGATACGAAAATATGGGAATCGCGCGGAATTCTAGTTTTTTGGCCGAAAAACGTAAAAAATGAGGAACGATCATGGCGGGGCGGATACTATGGTTCCTTAGGTCGTATTTGATAGTCCAGAAAAATTTTAGGCGATAGGGGTCAGGAGGTCCCGGGACGACTCGGAAGGCGTGGGCTATAACACACAAAAATATGGGAATCGCGCGGAATTCTAGTTGTTTGGCCGAAAAATACAAAAAATGAGGAACGATCATGGCGAGGTGGTTACTATGGTTCCTTAGGTAGTATTTGACGGCCCGGAAAAATTTAGGCGATCGGGGTCCACGGCTCCCGGGACCACTCGGAAGGCGTAAGCTATAGCGCACTAAAATATGCAAATCGCGCGGAGTTTTAGTTTTTTGGCCGAAAAATGCAAAGCATTTGGAACGATCATGGTGGGGCGGTGACTATGGTACCTTAGGTCGTATTTGATAGTCCGGAAAAATTTTAGGCGATCGGGGTCCGCGGCTCCCCGGACCACTTGGAAGGCGTGGGTATAGCACATGAAAATATGGGAATCGGGCGTAATTCTAGTTTTTTGGCCGAAAAATGCAAAAAATGAGGAACGATCATGGCGGGGCGGATACTATGGTTCCTTAGGTCTTATTTGATAGTCCGGAAAAATTTTAGGCGATAGGGGTCAGGCGGTCCCGGGAACACTCGGAAGGCGTGGGCTATAACACACAAAAATATGGGAATCGCGCGGAATTCTAGTTGTTTGGCCGAAAAACGCAAAAAATGAGGAACGATCATGGTGGGGTGGTTACTATGGTTCCTTAGGTCATATTTGATGGCCCAGAAAATTTTTAGGCAATCGGGGTTCGGGGTCCCCGGGACCCCTTGGAAGGCGTGGGATAAAGCACACGAAAATATGAAAATCGCGCGAAATTCTAATTTTTTGGCTGAAAAACGCAAAAGACTAGGAACGATCATGGCGGGGCGGTGACTATGGTTCCTTAGGTCATATTTGAAGGCCCGGAAAATTTTAGGCGATCGGGGTCCACGGCTCCCGGGACCACTCGGAAGGCGTAAGCTATAGCACACTAAAATATGCAAATCGCGCGGAGTTCTAGGTTTTTGGCCAAAAAATGCAAAGCATTTGGAACGATCATGGTGGGGCGGTGACTATGGTTCCTTAGGTCGTATTTGATAGTCCGGAAAATTTTTAGGCGATAGGGGTCCGGAGTTCCCGGGTTCACTTGGAAGGCGTGGGCTATAGGATACGAAAATATGGGAATCGCGCGGAATTCTAGTTTTTTGGCCGAAAAACGTAAAAAATGAGGAACGATCATGGCGGGGCGGATACTATGGTTCCTTAGGTAATATTTGATAGTCCGAAAAAATTTTAGGCGATAGGGGTCAGGAGGTCCCGGGACGACTCGGAAGGCGTGGGCTATAACACACAAAAATATGGGAATCGCGCGGAATTCTAGTTGTTTGGCCGAGAAATACAAAAAATGAGGAACGATCATGGCGAGGTGGTTACTATGGTTCCTTAGGTAGTATTTGACGGCCCGGAAAAATTTAGGCGATCGGGGTCCACGGCTCCCGGGACCACTCGGAAGGCGTAAGCTATAGCGCACTAAAATATGCAAATCGCGCGGAGTTTTAGTTTTTTGGCCGAAAAATGCAAAGCATTTGGAACGATCATGGTGGGGCGGTGACTATGGTACCTTAGGTCGTATTTGATAGTCCGGAAAAATTTTAGGCGATCGGGGTCCGCGGCTCCCCGGACCACTTGGAAGGCGTGGGTATAGCACATGAAAATATGGGAATCGGGCGTAATTCTAGTTTTTTGGCCGAAAAATGCAAAAAATGAGGAACGATCATGGCGGGGAGGATACTATGGTTCCTTAGGTCTTATTTGATAGTCCGTAAAAATTTTAGGCGATAGGGGTCAGGCGGTCCCGGGAACACTCGGAAGGCGTGGGCTATAACACACAAAAATATGGGAATCGCGCGGAATTCTAGTTGTTTGGCCGAAAAACGCAAAAAATGAGGAACGATCATGGTGGGGTGGTTACTATGGTTCCTTAGGTCATATTTGATGGCCCAGAAAATTTTTAGGCGATCGGGGTTCGGGGTTCCCGGGACCCCTTGGAAGGCGTGGGATAAAGCACACGAAAATATGGAAATCGCGCGAAATTCTAGTTTTTTGGCTGAAAAACGCAAAAGACTAGGAATGATCATGGCGGGGCGGTGACTATGGTTCCTTAGGTCATATTTGATGGCCCGGAAAATTTTAGGCGATCGGGGTCCACGGCTCCCGGGACTACTCGGAAGGCGTAAGCTATAGCACACTAAAATATGCAAATCGCGCGGAGTTCTAGGTTTTTTGCCAAAAAATGCAAAGCATTTGGAACGATCATGGTGGGGCGGTGACTATGATTCCTTAGGTCGTATTTGATAGTCCGGAAAATTTTTAGGCGATAGGGGTCCGGAGTTCCCGGGTTCACTTGGAAGGCGTGGGCTATAGGATACGAAAATATAAGAATCGCGCGGAATTCTAGTTTTTTGGCCGAAAATCGTAAAAAATGAGGAACGATCATGGCGGGGCGGATACTATGGTTCCTTAGGTCATATTTGATAGTCCGGAAAAATTTTAGGCGATAGGGGTCAGGAGGTCCCGGGACGACTCGGAAGGCGTGGGCTATAACACACAAAAATATGGGAATCGCGCGGAATTCTAGTTGTTTGGCCGAAAAATATAAAAAATGAGGAACGATCATGGCGAGGTGGTTACTATGGTTCCTTAGGTAGTATTTGACGGCCCGGAAAAATTTAGGCGATCGGGGTCCACGGCTCCCGGGACCACTCGGAAGGCGTAAGCTATAGCGCACTAAAATATGCAAATCGCGCGGAGTTTTAGTTTTTTGGCCGAAAAATGCAAAGCATTTGGAACGATCATGGTGGGGCGGTGACTATGGTACCTTAGGTCGTATTTGATAGTCCGGAAAAAGTTTAGGCGATCGGGGTCCGCGGCTCCCCGGACCACTTGGAAGGCGTGGGTATAGCACATGAAAATATGGGAATCGGGCGTAATTCTAGTTTTTTGGCCGAAAAATGCAAAAAATGAGGAACGATCATGGCGGGGAGGATACTATGGTTCCTTAGGTCTTATTTGATAGTCCGGAAAAATTTTAGGCGATAGGGGTCAGGCGGTCCCGGGAACACTCGGAAGGCGTGGGCTATAACACACAAAAATATGGGAATCGCGCGGAATTCTAGTTGTTTGGCCGAAAAACGCAAAAAATGAGGAACGATCATGGTGGGGTGGTTACTATGGTTCCTTAGGTCATATTTGATGGCCCGGAAAATTTTTAGGCGATCGGGGTTCGGGGTTCCCGGGACCCCTTGGAAGGCGTGGGATAAAGTACATGAAAATATGGAAATCACGCGAAATTCTAGTTTTTTGGCTGAAAAATGCAAAAGACTAGGAACGATCATGGCGGGGCGGTGACTATGGTTCCTTAGGTCGTATTTGATAGTCCGGAAAATTTTTAAGCGATCCTGCTCCAGAGGGCCCGACCCACTCGGAAGGCGTGGGCGATAGCACACAAAAATATGGGAATCGGACGGAATTCTAGGTTTTTGGCCAAAATATGCAAAAAATGAGGAACGATCATGGCAAGGCGGTAACTATGGTTCCTTAGGTCTTAATTGATGGCCCAAAAAAATTTTAGGCGATCCGAGACCGGCGGCCCGGCCCACTCGGAAGGCGTGGGCAATAGCACACAAAAATATGGTAATCGAGCGGAATTCTAGTTTTTTGGCCGAAAAATGCAATAAATGAGGAACCATCATGGCGGGGCATTGACTATGGTTCCTTAGGTCATATTTGATGGCCCGAAAAATTTTAGGCGATCGGGGTCCACGGCTCCCGGGACCACTCGGAAGGCGTAAGCTATAGCACACTAAAATATGCAAATCGCGCGGAGTTCTAGGTTTTTGGCCGAAAAATGCAAAGCATTTGGAACGATCATGGTGGGGCGGTGACTATGGTTCCTTAGGTCGGATTTGATAGTCTGGAAAATTTTTAGGCGATAGGGGTCCGGAGTTCCCGAGGTTCACTTGGAAGGCGTGGGCTATAGGATACGAAAATATGGGAATCGCACGGAATTCTAGTTTTTTGGCCGGAAAACGTAAAAAATGAGGAACGATCATGGCGGGGCGGATACTATGGTTCCTTAGGTCGTATTTGATCGTCCGGAAAATTTTTAGGCGATAGGGGTCAGGAGGTCCCGGGACGACTCGGAAGGCGTGGGCTATAACACACAAAAATATGGGAATCGCGCGGAATTCTAGTTGTTTGGCCGAAAAATGCAAAAAATGAGGACGATCATGGCGAGGTGGTTACTATGGTTCCTTAGGTCGTATTTGACGGCCCGGAAAAATTTTAGGCGATCGGGGTTAGTGGGTCCCGGAACCACTTGGAAGGGTGGGCAATAGCACACAAAAATATTGTAATCGGGCGGAATTCTAGTTTTTTGGCCGAAAAATGCAATAAATGAGGAACGATCATGGCGGGGCGGTGACTATGGTTCCTTAGGTCATATTTGATGGCCCAGAAAAATATTAGGCGACAGGGGTCCGGAGGTCCCGGGACCACTCGTAAGGCGTGGGCTATAACACACAACAATATGGGAATCGCGCGGAATTCTAGTTGTTTTGCCGAAAAACGCAAAAAATGAGGAACGATCATTGCGGGGCGGATACTATGGTTCCTTAGGTCGTATTTGATAGTCCGGAAAAATTTTAGGCGATAGGGGTCAGGAGGTCCTGGGACCACTCGGAAGGCGTGGGCTATAACACACAAAAATATGGGAATCGCTCGGAATTCTAGTTGTTTGGCCGAAAAATGCAAAAAATGAGGAACGATCATGGCGGGGTGGTACTATGGTTCCTTAGGTCATATTTGATGGCCCGGACAATTTTTAGGCGATCAGGGTTCGGGGTTCCCTGGACCCACACGAAAATATGGAAATCGCGCGAAATTCTAGTTTTTTGGCTGAAAAACGCAAAAGACTAGGAACGATCATGGCGGGGCGGTGACTATGGTTCCTTAGGTCGTATTTGATACTCCGGAAAATTTTTAGGCGATCCGGCTCCGGGGGGCCCGACCCACTCGGAATGCGTGGGCGATAGCTCACAAAAATATGGGAATCGGGCGGAATTCTAGTTTTTTGGCCAAAAAATGCAAAAAATGAGGAACGATCATGGCGAGGCGGTGACTATGGTTCCTTAGGTCTTAATTGATGGCCCGAAAATTTTTTAGGCGATCCGAGTCCGGCGGCCCGGCCCACTCGGAAGGCGTGGGCAATAGCACAAAATAATATGGTAATCGAGCGGAATTCTAGTTTTTTGGCCGAAAAACGCAATAAATGAGGAACGATCATGGCAGGGCGGTGACTATGGTTTCTTAGGTCGTATTTGATGGCCCAGAAAATTTTAGGCGATCGGGGTCCACGGCTCCCGGGACCACTCGGAAGGCGTAAGCTATAGAATACGAAAATATGCAAATCGCGCGGAGTTCTAGTTTTTTGGGCGAAAAATTTAAAGCATTTGGATCGATCATGGTGGGGCGGTGACTATGGTACCTTAGGTCATATTTGATAGTCCGGAAAAATTTTAGGCGATCGGGGTCCGCGGCTCCCCGGACCACTTGGAAGGCGTGGGTATAGCACACGAAAATATGGAAATCGGGCGTAATTCTAGTTTTTTGGCCGAAAAATGCAAAAAATGAGAAACGATGATGGCGGGGCGGTTACTATGGTTCCTTAGGTCGTATTTGACTGCCCAGAAAAATTTTAGACGATCGGGGTCCGGGGGTCCCGGAACCACATGGAAGGGTGGGCAATAGCACACAAAAATATTGTAATCGGGCGGAATTCTAGTTTTTTGGCCAAAAATGCAACAAAGGAGGAATGATCATGGCTGGGCGGTGACTATGGTTCCTTAGGTCGTATTTGATAGTCCGGAAAAATTTTAGGCGATAGGGGTCAGGAGGTCCTGGGACCACTCGGAAGGCGTGGGCTATAACACACAAAAATATGGGAATCGCGCAGAATTGTAGTGGTTTGGCCGAAAAACGCAAATAATGAGGAACGATAATGGCGGGGTGGTTACTATGGTTCCTTAGGTCGTATTTGATGGCGCGGAAAATTTTTAGGCGATCGGGGTTCGGGGTTCCCGGGACCCCTTGGAAGGCGTGGGCTAAAGCACACGAAAATATGAAAATCACGCGAAATTCTAGTTTTTTGGCTGAAAAACGCAAAAGACTAGGAACGATCATGGCGGGGCGGTGACTATGGTTCCTTTGGTCGTATTTGATAGTCCGAAATTTTTTTAGGCGATTCGGCTCCGGGGGGCCCGACCCACTCGGAAGGCGTGGGCGATAGCACACAAAAATATGGGAATAGGGCGGAATTCTAGTTTTTTGGCCAGAAAATGCAAAAAATGAGGAACGATCATGGCGAAGCGGTGACTATGGTTCCTTAGGTCTTAATTGATGGCCCGGAAATTTTTTAGGCGATCCGAGACCGGCGGCCTGGCCCACTCGGAAGGCGTGGGCAATAACACACAAAAATATGGTAATCGAGCGGAATTCTAGTTTTTTGGCCGAAAAACGCAATAAATGAGGAACGATCATAGCGGGGCGGTGACTATGGTTCCTTAGGTCATATTTGATAGCCCGGAAAAATATTAGGCGATAGGGGTCCGGAGGTCCCGGGACCACTCGGAAGGCGTGGGCTATAACACACAAAAATATGGGAATCGCGCGGAATTCTAGTTGTTTTGCCGAAAAATGCAAAAAATGAGGAACGATCATTGCAGGGCGGATACTATGGTACCTTAGGTCGTCTTTGATAGTCCGGAAAAATTTTAGGCGATAGGGGTCAGGAGGTCCCGGGACCAATCGGAAGGCTTGGGCTATAACACACAAAAATATGGGAATCGCGCGGAATTCTAGTTGTTTGGCCGAAAAACGTAAACAATGAGGAACGATCATGGCGGGGTGGTTACTATGGTTCCTTAGGTCGTATTTGATGGCCCGGATAATTTTTAGGCGATCGGGGTTCGGTGTTCCCGGGACCCCTTGGAAGGCGTGGGCTAAAGCACACGAAAATATGGAAATCGCGCGAAATTCTAGTTTTTTGGCGGTGACTATGGTTCCTTAGGTCGTATTTGATAGTCCGAAAATTTTTAGGCGATTCGGCTCCGGGGGGCCCGACCCACTCGGAAGGCGTGGGCGATAGCACACAAAAATATGGGAATAGGGCGGAATTCTAGTTTTTTGGCCAGAAAATGCAAAAAATGAGGAACGATCATAGCGAGGCGGTGACTATGGTTCCTTAGGTCTTAATTGATGGCCCGGAAATTTTTTAGGCGATCCGAGACCGGCGGCCTGGCCCACTCGGAAGGCGTGGGAAATAACACACAAAAATATGGTAATCGAGCGGAATTCTAGTTTTTTGGCCGAAAAACGCAATAAATGAGGAACGATCATGGCGGGGCGGTGACTATGGTTCCTTAGGTCATATTTGATGGCCCGGAAAAATATTAGGCGATAGGGGTCCGGAGGTCCCGGGACCACTCGGAAGGCGTGGGCACACATAAAAATATGGGAATCACACGAAATTCTAGTTGTTTTGCCGAAAAACGCAAAAAATGAGGAACGATCATTGCGGGGCGGATACTATGGTACCTTAGGTCGTATTTGATAGTCCGGAAAAAATTTAGGCAATAGGGGTCAGGAGGTCTCGGGACCACTCAGAAGGCTTGGGCTATAACACAGAAAAATATGGGAATCACGCGGAATTCTAGTTGTTTGGCCGAAAAACGTAAACAATGAGGAACGATCATAGCGGGGTGGTTACTATGGTTCCTTAGGTCGTATTTGATGGCCCGGACAATTTTTAGGCGATCGGGGTTCGGGGTTCCCGGGACCCCTTGGAAGGCGTGGGCTAAAGCACACGAAAATATGAAAATCGCGCGAAATTCTAGTTTTCTGGCTGAAAAACGCAAAAGACTAGGAACGATCATGGCGTGGCGGTGACTATGGTTCCTTAGGTCGTATTTGATAGTCCGAAAATTTTTTAGGCGATTCGGCTCCGGGGGCCCGACCCACTCGGAAGGCGTGGGCGATAGCACACAAAAATATAGGAATAGGGCGGAATTTTAGTTTTTTTGCCAGAAAATGCAAAAAATGAGGAACGATCATAGCGAGGCGGTGACTATGGTTCCTTAGGTCTTAATTGATGGCCCGGAAATGTTTTTGGCGATCCGAGACCGGCGGCCTGGCCCACTCGGAAGGCGTGTGCAATAACACACAAAAATATGGTAATCGAGCGGAATTCTAGTTTTTTGGCCGAAAAACGCAATAAATGAGGAACGATCATGGCGGGGCGGTGACTATGGTTCCTAAGGTCATATTTGATGGCCCGGAAAAATATTAGGCGATAGGGGTCCGGAGGTCCCGGGATCACTCGTAAGGCGTGGGCTATAACACACAAAAATATGGGAATCGCGCGGAATTCTAGTTGTTTTGCCGAAAAACGCAAAAAAATAAGGAATGATCATTGCGGGGCGGATACTATGGTTCCTTAAGTCGTATTTGATAGTCCGGAAAAATTTTAGGCGATAGGGGTCAGGAAGTCCCGGGACCACTCGGAAATCGTGGGCTATAACACACAAAAATATGGGAATCGCGCGGAATTCTAGTTGTTTGGCCGAAAAACGCAAAAAATGAGGAACGATCATGGCGGGACGGATACTATGGTTCATTAGGTCGTATTTGATAGTCCGGAAAAATTTTAGGCGATAGGGGTCCGGAGGTCCCGGGACCACTCGGAAGGTGTGGGCTATAACACACAAAAATATGAGAATCGCGTGTAATTCTAGTTGTTTGGCCGAAAAACGCAACAAATAAGGAACGATCATGGCGGGGCGGATACTATGGTTCCTTAGGTCATATTTGATGGCCCGGAAAAATTTTAGGCGATCAGGGTCCGGGGGTCCCGGAACCACTTGGAAGGGTGGGCAATAGCACACAAAAATATTGTAATCGGGCGGAATTCTAGTTTTTTGGCCAAAAAACGCAACAAATGAGGAATGATCATGGCTGGGCGGTGACTATGGTTCCTTAGGTCGTATTTGATAGTCCGGTAAAATTTTAGGCGATAGGGGTCTGGAGTTCCCGGGTTCACTTGGAAGGCGTGGGCTATAGGACACGAAAATATGGGAATCGCGCGGAATTCTAGTTTTTTGGCCGAAAAACAGAAAAGAACTAGGAACGATAATGGCTGGGCGGTGACTATGGTTCCTTAGGTCTTATTTGACAGTCCGGAAAAATTTTAGGCGATAGGGGTCCGGAGACCCGGAACCACTCGGAAGGCATGGGCTATAACACACAAAAATATGGGATCGCGCGGAATTCTAGTTATTTTGCCGAAAACGCAAAAAATGAGGGACGATCATGGCAGGGCAGATACTATGGTTCCTTAGGTCGTATTTGATAGTCCGGAAAAATTTTAGGCGATAGGGGTCCGGAGGTCTCGGGACCACTCTGAAGGTGTGGGCTATAACACAAAAATATAGGAATCGCGTGTAATTCTAGTTGTTTGGCCAAAAAACGCAAAAAATGAGGAACGATCATGGAGGGGCGGATACTATGCTTCCCTAGGTCGTATTTGATAGTCCGGAAAAAGTTTAGGCGATCCGAGACCGGCAGCCCGGCCCACTCGGAAGGCGTGGGCAATAGCACACAAAAATATGGTAATCGAGCGAAATTCTAGTTTTTTGGCCGAAAAACGCAATAAATAAGGAACGATCATGGCGGGGCGGTGACTATGGTTCCTTAGGTCATATTTGATGGCCCGGAAAAATATTAGGCGATAGGGGTCCGGAGGTCCCGGGACCACTCGGAAGGCGTGGGCTATAACACACAAAAATATGGGAATCGCGCGGAATTCTAGTTGTTTTGCCGAAAAACGCAAAAAATGAGGAACGATCATTGCGGGGCGGATACTATGGTTCCTTAGGTCATATTTGATAGTCCGGAAAAATTTTAGGCGATAGGGGTCAGGAGGTCCCGGGACCACTCGGAAGGCGTGGGCTATAACACACAAAAATATGGGAATCGCTCGGAATTCTAGTTGTTTGGCCGAAAAATGCAAAAAATGAGGAACGATCATGGCGGGGTGGTTACTATGGTTCCTTAGGTCGTATTTGATGGCCCGGACAATTTTTAGGCGATCGGGGTTCGGGGTTCCCTGGACCCCTTGGAAGGCGTGGGCTTTAGCACACGAAAATATGGAAATCGCGCGAAATTCTAGTGTTTTGGCTGAAAAACGCAAAAGACTAGGAATGATCATGGCGGGGCGGTGACTATGGTTCCTTAGGTCATATTTGATAGTCCGGAAAAATTTTAGGCGATCGGGGTCCACGGCTCCCCGGACCACTTGGAAGGCGTGGGTATAGCACACGAAAATATGGGAATCGGGCGTAATTCTAGTTTTTTGGCCGAAAAATGCAAAAAATGAGAAACGATGATGGCGGGGCGGTTACTATGGTTCCTTAGGTCGTATTTGACGGCCCGGAAAAATTTTAGGCGATCGGGGTCCGGGGGTCCCGGAACCACATGGAAGGGTGGGCAATAGCACACAAAAATATTGTAATCGGGCGGAATTCTAGTTTTTTGGCCAAAAAACGCAACAAAGGAGGAATGATCATGGCTGGGCGGTGACTATGGTTCCTTCGGTCGTATTTGATAGTCCGAAAAAATTTTAGGCGATAGGGGTCAGGAGGTCCTGGGACCACTCGGAAGGCGTGGGCTATAACACACAAAAATATGGGAATCGCGCAGAATTCTAGTAGTTAGGCCGAAAAAGGCAAAACATGAGGAACGATAATGGCGGGGTGGTTATTATGGTTCCTTAGGTCATATTTGATGGCGCGGAAAATTTTTAGGCGATCGGGGTTCGGGGTTCCCGGGACCCCTTGGAAGGCGTGGGCTAAAGCACACGAAAATATGGAAATCGCGCGAAATTCTATTTTTTTGGCTGAAAAATGCAAAAGACTAGGAACGATCATGGCGGGGCGGTGACTATGCTTCCTTAGGTCATGTTTGATAGTCCGAAAATTTTTTAGGCGATTCGGCTCCGGGGGGCCCGACCCACTCGGAAGGCATGGGCGATAGCACACAAAAATATGGGAATAGGGCGGAATTCTAGTTTTTTGGCTAGAAAATGCAAAAAATGAGAAACGATCATGGCGAGGCGGTGACTATGGTTCCTTAGGTCTTAATTGATGGCCCGGAAATTTTTTAGGTGATCCGAGACCGGAGGCCTGGCCCACTCGGAAGGCGTGGGCAATAACACACAAAAATATGGTAATCGAGCGGAATTCTAGTTTTTTGGCCGAAAAACGCAATAAATCAGGAACGATCTTGGCGGGGCGGTGACTATGGTTCCTTAGGTCATATTTGATGGCCCGGAAAAATATTAGGCGATAGGGGTCCGGAGGTCCCGGGACCACTCGGAAGGCGTGGGCTATAACACACAAAAATATGGGAATCGCGCGGAATTCTAGTTGTTTTGCCGAAAAACGCAAAAAATGAGGAACGATCATTGCGGGGCGGATACTATGGTACCTTAGGTCATATTTTATAGTCCGGAAAAATTTTAGGCGATAGGGGTCAGGAGGTCTCGGGACCACTCGGAAGGCTTGGGCTATAACACACAAAAATATGGGAATCGCGCGGAATTCTAGTTGTTTGGCCGAAAAACGTAAAAAATGAGGAACGATCATGGCGGGGTGGTTACTATGGTTCCTTAGGTCGTATTTGATGGCCCGTACAATTTTTAGGCGATCGGGGTTCGGGGTTCCCGGGACCCCTTGGAAGGCGTTTAGCACACGAACATATGGAAATCGCGCGAAATTCTAGTTTTTTGGCTGAAAAACGCAAAAGACTAGGAACGATTATGGCGTGGCGGTGACTATGGTTCCTTAGGTCGTATTTGATAGTCCGAAAATTTTTTAGGCGATTCGGCTCCGGGGGCCCGACCCACTCGGAAGGCGTGGGCGATAGCACACAAAAATATGGGAATAGGGCGGAATTCTAGTTTTTTGGCCAAAAATGCAAAAAATGAGGAACGATCATGGCAAGGCGGTGACTATGGTTTTTTGGTCTTAATTGATGGCCCGGAAAATTTTAGGCGATCGGGGTCCACGGCTGCCGGGACCACTCGGAAGGCGTAAGCTATAGCACACGAAAATATGCAAATCGCGTGGAGTTCTAGTTTTTTGGCCGAAAAATGCAAAGCATTTGGAATGATCATGGTGGGGCGGTGACTATGGTACCTTAGGTCGTATTTGATAGTCCGGAAAAATTTTAGGCGATCGGGGTCCGCGGCTCCCCGGACCACTTGGAAGGCGTGGGTATAGCACACGAAAATATGGAAATCGAGCGTAATTCTAGTTTTTTGGCCGAAAAATGCAAAAAATGAGAAATGATAATGGAGGGGCGGTTACTATGGTTCCTTAGGTCGTATTTGACGGCCCGGAAAAATTTTAGGCGATCGGGGTCCGGGGGTCCCGGAACCATATGGAAGGGTGGACAATAGAACACAAAAATATTGTAATCGGGCGGAATTCTAGTTTTTTGGTCAAAAAACGCAACAAATGAGGAATGATCATGGATGGGCGGTGATTATGGTTCCTTAGGTCGTATTAGATAGTCCGGCAAAATTTTAGGCGATAGGGGTCAGGAGGTCCCGGGACCACTCGGAAGGCTTGGGCTATAACACACAAAAATATGGGAATCGCACAGAATTCTAGTTGTTTGGCCGAAAAACGCAAAAAATGAGGAACGATCATGGCAGGGTGGTTACTATGGTTCCTTAGGTCGTATTTGATGGCCCGGAAAATTTTTAGGCGATCGGGGTTCGGGGTTCCCGGGACCCTTGGAAGGCGTGGGCTAAAGCACACGAAAATATGGAAATCGCGCGAAATTCTAGTTTTTTGGCTGAAAAACGCAAAAGACTAGGAATGATCATGGCGGGGCGGTGACTATGGTTCCTTAGGTCGTATTTGATAGTCCGAAAATTTTTAGGCGATTCGGCTCCGGGGGGCCCGACCCACTCGGAAGGCGTGGGCGATAGCACACAAAAATATGGGAATAGGGCGGAATTCTAGTTTTTTGGCCAGAAAATGCAAAAAATGAGGAACGATCATGGCGAGGCGGTGACTATGGTTCCTTAGGTCTTAATTGATGGCCCGGAAATTTTTTAGGCGATCCGAGACTGGCGGCCTGGCCCACTCGGAAGGCGTAGGCAATAACACACAATAATATGGTAATCGAGCGGAATTCTAGTTTTTTGGCCGAAAAACGCAATAAATGAGGAACGATCATGGCGGGGCGATGACTATGGTTCCTTAGGTCATATTTGATGGCCCGGAAAAATATTAGGCGATAGGGGTCCGGAGGTCCCGGGACCACTCGGAAGGCGTGGGCTATAACACACAAAAATATGGGAATCGCGCGAAATTCTAGTTGTTTTGCCGAAAAATGCAAAAAATGAGGAACGATCATTGTGGGGCGGATACTATGGTTCCGTTGGTCGTATTTGATAGTCCGGAAAAATTTTAGGCGATAGGGGTCAGGAGGTCCCGGGACCACTCGGAAGGCTTGGGCTATAACATACAAAAATATGGGAATCGCGCGGAATTCTAGTTATTTGGCCGAAAAACGCAAAAAATGAGGAACGATCATGGCGGGGTGGTTACTATGGTTCCTTAGGTCGTATTTGATGGCCCGGACAATTTTTAGGCGATCGGGGTTCGGGGTTCCCGGGACCCCTTGGAAGGCATGGGCTAAAGCACACGAAAATATGGAAATCGCGCGAAATTCTAGTTTTTTAGCTGAAAAACGCAAAAGACTAGGAACGATCATGGCGGGGCGGTGACTATGGTTCCTTCGGTCGCATTTGATAGTCCGTAAAATTTTTAGGCGATCCGGCTCCGGGGGGCCCGACCCACTCGGAAGGCGTAGGCGATAGCACACAAAAATATGGGAATAGGGCGGAATTCTAGTTTTTTGGCCAGAAAATGCAAAAAATGAGGAACGATCATGGCGAGGCGGTGACTATGGTTCCTTAGGTCTTAATTGATTGCCCGGAAATTTTTTAGGCGATCCGAGACTGGCGGCCTGGCCCACTCGGAAGGCGTAGGCAATAACACACAAAAATATGGTAATCGAGCGGAATTCTAGTTTTTTGGCCGAAAAACGCAATAAATGAGGAACGATCATGGCGGGGCGATGACTATGGTTCCTTAGGTCATATTTGATGGCCCGGAAAAATATTAGGCGATAGGGGTCCGGAGGTCCCGGGACCACTCGGAAGGCGTGGGCTATAACACACAAAAATATGGGAATCGCGCGGAATTCTAGTTGTTTTGCCGAAAAATGCAAAAAATGAGGAACGATCATTGTGGGGCGGATACTATGGTTCCGTTGGTCGTATTTGATAGTCCGGAAAAATTTTAGGCGATAGGGGTCAGGAGGTCCCGGGACCACTCGGAAGGCTTGGGCTATAACACACAAAAATATGGGAATCGCACAGAATTCTAGTTGTTTGGCCGAAAAACGCAAAAAATGAGGAACGATCATGGCAGGGTGGTTACTATGGTTCCTTAGGTCGTATTTGATGGCCCGGAAAATTTTTAGGCGATCGGGGTTCGGGGTTCCCGGGACCCCTTGGAAGGCGTGGGCTAAAGCACACGAAAATATGGAAATCGCGCGAAATTCTAGTTTTTTGGCTGAAAAACGCAAAAGACTAGGAACGATCATGGCGGGGCGGTGACTATGGTTCCTTAGGTGGTATTTGATAGTCCAGAAAATTTTTAGGCGATTCGGCTCCGGGGGGCCCAACCCACTCGGAAGGCGTGGGCGATAGCACACAAAAATATGGGAATAGGGCGGAATTCTAGTTTTTTGGCCAGAAAATGCAAAAAATGAGGAACGATCATGGCGAGGCGGTGACTATGGTTCCTTAGTTCTTAATTGATGGCCCGGAAATTTTTTAGGCGATCCTAGACTGGCGGCCTGGCCCACTCGGAAGGCGTAGGCAATAACACACAATAATATGGTAATCGAGCGGAATTCTAGTTTTTTGGCCGAAAAACGCAATAAATGAGGAACGATCATGGCGGGGCGATGACTATGGTTCCTTAGGTCATATTTGATGGCCCGGAAAAATATTAGGCGATAGGGGTCCGGAGGTCCCGGGACCACTCGGAAGGCGTGGGCTATAACACACAAAAATATGGGAATCGCGCGAAATTCTAGTTGTTTTGCCGAAAAATGCAAAAAATGAGGAACGATCATTGTGGGGCGGATACTATGGTTCCGTTGGTCGTATTTGATAGTCCGGAAAAATTTTAGGCGATAGGGGTCAGGAGGTCCCGGGACCACTCGGAAGGCTTGGGCTATAACATACAAAAATATGGGAATCGCGCGGAATTCTAGTTATTTGGCCGAAAAACGCAAAAAATGAGGAACGATCATGGCGGGGTGGTTACTATGGTTCCTTAGGTCGTATTTGATGGCCCGGACAATTTTTAGGCGATCGGGGTTCGGGGTTCCCGGGACCCCTTGGAAGGCATGGGCTAAAGCACACGAAAATATGGAAATCGCGCGAAATTCTAGTTTTTTAGCTGAAAAACGCAAAAGACTAGGAACGATCATGGCGGGGCGGTGACTATGGTTCCTTCGGTCGCATTTGATAGTCCGTAAAATTTTTAGGCGATCCGGCTCCGGGGGGCCCGACCCACTCGGAAGGCGTAGGCGATAGCACACAAAAATATGGGAATAGGGCGGAATTCTAGTTTTTTGGCCAGAAAATGCAAAAAATGAGGAACGATCATGGCGAGGCGGTGACTATGGTTCCTTAGGTCTTAATTGATTGCCCGGAAATTTTTTAGGCGATCCGAGACTGGCGGCCTGGCCCACTCGGAAGGCGTAGGCAATAACACACAAAAATATGGTAATCGAGCGGAATTCTAGTTTTTTGGCCGAAAAACGCAATAAATGAGGAACGATCATGGCAGGGCGATGACTATGGTTCCTTAGGTCATATTTGATGGCCCGGAAAAATATTAGGCGATAGGGGTCCGGAGGTCCCGGGACCACTCGGAAGGCGTGGGCTATAACACACAAAAATATGGGAATCGCGCGGAATTCTAGTTGTTTTGCCGAAAAATGCAAAAAATGAGGAACGATCATTGTGGGGCGGATACTATGGTTCCGTTGGTCGTATTTGATAGTCCGGAAAAATTTTAGGCGATAGGGGTCAGGAGGTCCCGGGACCACTCGGAAGGCTTGGGCTATAACACACAAAAATATGGGAATCGCGCGGAATTCTAGTTATTTGGCCGAAAAACGCAAAAAATGAGGAACGATCATGGCGGGGTGGTTACTATGGTTCCTTAGGTCGTATTTGATGGCCCGGACAATTTTTAGGCGATCGGGGTTCGGGGTTCCCGGGACCCCTTGGAAGGCATGGGCTAAAGCACACGAAAATATGGAAATCGCGCGAAATTCTAGTTTTTTAGCTGAAAAACGCAAAAGACTAGGAACGATCATGGCGGGGTGGTTACTATGGTTCCTTAGGTCGTATTTGATAGTCCGTAAAATTTTTAGGCGATCCGGCTCCGGGGGGCCCGACCCACTCGGAAGGCGTGGGCGATAGCACACAAAAATATGGGAATAGGGCGGAATTCTAGTTTTTTGGCCAGAAAATGCAAAAAATGAGGAACGATCATGGCGAGGTGGTGACTATGGTTCCTTAGGTCTTAATTGATGGCCCGGAAATTTTTTAGGCGATCCGAGTCTGGCGGCCTAGCCCACTCGGAAGGCGTAGGCAATAACACACCAAAATATGGTAATCGAGCGGAATTCTAGTTTTTTGGCCGAAAAACGCAATAAATGAGGAACGATCATGGCGGGGCGATGACTATGGTTCCTTAGGTCATATTTCATGGCCCGGAAAAATATTAGGCGATAGGGGTCCGGAGGTCCCGGGACCACTCGGAAGGCGTGGGCTATAACACACAAAAATATGGGAATCGCGCGGAATTCTAGTTGTTTTGCCAAAAAATGCAAAAAATGAGGAACGATCATTGCAGGGCGGATACTATGGTTCCGTTGGTCGTATTTGATAGTCCGGAAAAATTTTAGGCGATAGGGGTCAGGAGGTCACGGGACCACTCGGAAGGCTTGGGCTATAACACACAAAAATATGGGAATCGTGCGGAATTCTAGTTATTTGGCCGAAAAACGCAAAAAATGAGGAACGATCATGGAGGGGTGGTTACAATGGTTCCTTAGGTCGTATTTGATGGCCCGGACAATTTTTAGGCGATCGGGGTTCCCGGGACCCCTTGGAAGGCATGGGCTAAAGCACACGAAAATATGGAAATCGCGCGAAATTCTAGTTTTTTGGCTGAAAAACGCAAAAGACTAGGAACGATCATGGCGGGGCGGTGACTATGGTTCCTTAGGTAGTATTTGATGGCCCGAAAAATTTTAGGCGATTGGGGTCCACGTTCCCGGGACCACTCGGAAGGCGTAAGCTATAGCACACGAAAATATGCAAATCGCGCGGAGTTCTAGTTTTTTGGCCTAAAAATGCAAAGCATTTGGAACGATCATGGTGGGGCGGTGACTATGGTACCTTAGGTCGTATTTGATAGTCCGGAAAAATTTTAGGCGATCGGGGTCCGCGGCTCCCCAGACCACTTGGAAGGCGTGGGTATAGCACACGAAAATATGGGAATCGGGCGTAATTCTAGTTTTTTGGCCGAAAAATGCAAAAAATGAGAAACGATGATGGCGGGGCGGTTACTATGGTTTCTTAGGTCGTATTTGACGGCCCAGAAAAATTTTAGGCGATCGGGGTCCGGGGGTCCCGGAACCACTTGGAAGGGTGGGCAATAGCACACAAAAATATTGTAATCGGGCAGAATTCTAGTTTTTTGGCCAAAAAACACAACAAAGGAGGAATTATCATGGCTGGGCGGTGACTATGGTTCCTTAGGTCGTATTTGATAGTCTGGAAAAATTTTAGGCGATAGGGGTCCGGAGGTCCCGGGACCACTCGGAAGGCGTGGGCTATAACACACAAAAATATGGGAATTGCGCGAAATTCTAGTTGTTTGGCCGAAAAACGCAAAAAATGAGGAACGATCATGGCGGGGTGGTTACTATGGTTCCTTAGTTCGTATTTGATGGCCCGGACAATTTTTAGGCGATCGGGGTTCAGGGTTCCCGGGACCCCTTGGAAGGCGTGGGCTAAAGCACACGAAAATATGGATATCGCGCGAAATTCTAGTTTTTTGGCTGAAAAACGCAAAAGACTAGGAACGATCATGGCGGGGCGGTGACTATGGTTCCTTAGGTCGTATTTGATAGTCCGTAAAATTTTTAGGCGATCCGGCTCCGGGGGCCCGACCCACTCGGAAGGCGTGGGCGATAGCACACAAAAATATGGGAATCGGGCGGAATTCTAGTTTTTTGGCCAAAAAATGCAAAAAATGAGGAACGATCATGGCGAGACGGTGACTATGGTTCCTTAGGTCTTAATTGATGGCCCGAAATTTTTTTAGGCGATCCGAGTCCGGCGGCCCGGCCCTACTCGGAAGGCGTGGGCAATAGCACACAAAAATATGGTAATCGAGCGGAATTCTAGTTTTTTGGCCGAAAAATGCAATAAATGAGGAACGATCATAGCGGGGCGGTGACTATGGTTCCTTAGGTTGTATTTTATGGCCCGGAAAATTTTAGGCGATCGGGGTCCACGGCTCCCGGGACCACTCGGAAGGCGTAAGCTATAGCACACGAAAATATGCAAATCGCGCGGAGTTCTAGTTTTTTGGCCGAAAAATGCAAAGTATTTGGAACGATCATGGTGGGGCGGTGACTATGGTACCTTAGGTCATATTTGATAGTCCGGAAAAATTTTAGGCGATCGGGGTCCGCGGCTCCCCGGACCACTTGGAAGGCGTGGGTATAGCACACGAAAATATGGGAATCGGGCGTAATTCTAGTTTTTTGGCCGAAAAATGCAAAAAAATGAGAAACGATGATGGCGGGGCGGTTACTATGGTTCCTTAGGTCGCATTTGACGGCCCAGAAAAATTTTAGGCGATCGGGGTCCGGGGGTCCCGGAACCACTTGGAAGGGTGGGCAATAGCACACAAAAATATTGTAATCGGGCGGAATTCTAGTGTTTTGGCCAAAAAACGCAACAAATGAGGAATGATCATGGCTGGGCGGTGACTATGGTTCCTTAGGTCGTATTTGATAGTCCGGAAAAATTTTAGCCGATAGGGGTCCGGAGTTCCCGGGTTCACTTGGAAGGCGTGGGCTATAGGACACGAAAATATGGGAATCGCGCGGAATTCTAGTTTTTTGGCCGAAAAGCGGAAAAAAACTAGGAACGATCATGGCTGGGCGGTGACTATGGTTCCTAAGCTCTTATTTGATAGTCCGGAAAAATTTTAGGCGATAGGGGTCTGGAGACCCGGGACCACTCGGAAGGCGTGGGCTATAACACACAAAAATATGGGATCGTGCGGAATTCAGGTTGTTTGGCCGAAAATGCAAAAAATGAGGAACGATCATGGCGGGGCGGATACTATGGTTCCTTAGGTCGTATTTGATAGTCCGGAAAAATTTTAGGCGATAGGGGTCCGGAGGTCCCGGGATCACTCGGAAGGTGTGGGCTATAACACAAAAATATGGGAATCGCGTGTAATTCTAGTTGTTTGGCCGAAAAACGCAAAAAATAAGGAACGATCATGGCGGGGCGGATACTATGGTTCCTTAGGTCGTATTTGATTTCCCGAAAATTTTTTAGGCGATCGGGGTACGCGGCTCTTGGGACCACTAGGAAGGCGTGGGCAATAGCACACAAAAATATGGTAATCGAGCGGAATTCTAGTTTTTTGGCCGAAAAACGCAATAAATGAGGAACGATCATGGCGGGGCGGTGACTATGGTTCCTTAGGTCTTATTTGATAGTCCGGAAAAATATTAGGCGATAGGGGTCCGGAGGTCCCGGGACCACTCGGAAGGCGTGGGCTAAAACACACAAAAATATGGGAATCGCGCGGAATTCTAGTTGTTTGGCCGAAAAACGCAAAAAATGAGGAACGATCATGGCGGGGCGGATACTATGGTTCCTTAGGTCGTATTTGATAGTCCGGAAAAATTTTAGGCGATAGGGGTCAGGAGGTCCCGGGACCACTCGGAAGGCGTGGGCTATAACACACAAAAATATGGGAATCGTGCGGAATTCTAGTTGTTTGGCCGAAAAATGCAAAAAATGAGGAACGATCATGGCAGGGTAGTTACTATGGTTCCTTAGGTCGTATTTGATGGTCCGGAAAATTTTTAGGCGATAGGGGTCCGGAGGTCACGGGACCACTCGGAAGGTGTGGGCTATAACACAAAAATATGGGAATCGCGTGTAATTCTAGTTTTTTCTCCGAAAAATGCAAAAAATAAGGAACGATCATGGCGGGGCGGATACTATGGTTCCTTAGGTCGTATTTGATTGCCCGAAAAAATTTTAGGCGATCGGGTTCCGCGGCTCTTGGGACCACTAGGAAGGCGTGGGCAATAGCACACAAAAATATGGTAATCGAGCGGAATTCTAGTTTTTTGGCCGAAAAATGCAATAAATGAGGAACGATCATGGCGGGGCAGTGACTATGGTTCCTTAGGTCTTATTTAATAGTCCGTAAAAATATTAGGCGATAGGGGTCCGGAGGTCACGGGACCACTCGGAAAGCGTGGACTTTAACACACAAAAATATGAGAATCGCGCGGAATTCTAGTTGTTTGGCCGAAAAATGCAAAAAATGAGGAGCGATCATGGCGGGGCGGATACTATGGTTCCTTAGGTCGTATTTGATAGTCCGGAAAAATTTTAGGCGATAGGGGTCAGGAGGTCCCGGGACCACTCGGAAGGCGTGGGCTACAACACACAAAAATATGGGAATCGCGCAGAATTCTAGTTGTTTGGCCGAAAAACGCAAAAAACGAGGAACGATCATTGCGGGGTGGTTACTATGGTTCCTTAGAGCGTATTTGATGGCCCGGAAAATTTTTAGGCGATCGGGGTTCGGGGTTCCCGGGACCCCTTGGAAGGCGTGGGCTAAAGCACACGAAAATATGGAAATCGAGCGAAATTCTAGTTTTTTGGCCGAAAAACGCAAAAGACTAGGAACGATCATGGCGGGGTGGTTACTATGGTTCCTTAGAGCGTATTTGATGGCCCGGAAAATTTTTAGGCGATCGGGGTTCGGGGTTCCCGGGATCCCTTGGAAGGCGTGGGCTAAAGCACACGAAAATATGGAAATCGCGCGAAATTCTAGTTTTTTGGCTGAAAAACGCAAAAGACAAGGAACGATCATGGCGGGGCTGTGACTATGGTTCCTTAGGTCGTATTTGATAGTCCAGAAAATTTTTAGGCGATCCGGCTCCGGGGCGCCCGACCCACTCGGAAGGCGTGGGAGATAGAACACAAAAATATGAAAATCGGGCGGAATTCTAGTTTTTTGGCCAGAAAATGCAAAATATAAGGAACGATCATGGCGAGGCAGTGACTATGGTTCCTTAGGTCTTAATTGATGGCCCGAAATTTTTTAGGCGATCCGAGACCGGCTGCCCGGCCCACTCGGAAGGCGTGGGCGATAGCACACAAAAATATGGGAATAGGGCGGAATTCTAGTTTTTTGGCCTAAAACGCAATAAATGAGGAACGATCATGGAGGGGCGGTGACTATGGTTCCTTAGGTCTTAATTGATGGCCCGGAAAATTTTAGGCGATCGGGGTCCGCGGCTCCCGGGACCACTCGGAAGGCGTAAGCTATAGCACACGAAAATATGCAAATCGCGCGGAGTTCTAGTTTTGTGGCCGAAAAATGCAAAGCATTTGGAACGATCATGGTGGGGCGGTGACTATGGTACCTTAGGTCGTATTTGATAGTCCGAAAAACTTTTAGGCGATCGGGGTCCGCGGCTCCCCGGACCACTTGGAAGGCGTGGGTATAGCACACGAAAATATGGAAATCGGGCGTAATTCTAGTTTTTTGGCCGAAAAATGCAAAAAATGAGAAACGATGATGGCGGGGCGGTTACTATGGTTCCTTAGGTCATATTTGACGGCCCGGAAAAATTTTAGGCGATCGGGGTCCGGGGGTCCCGGAACCACATGGAAGGGTGGGCAATAGCACACAAACATATTGTAATCGGGCGGAATTCTAGTTTTTTGGTCAAAAAACGCAACAAATGAGGAATGATCATGGCTGGGTGGTGACTATGGTTCCTTAGGTCGTATTTGATAGTCCGGAAAAATTTTAGGCGATAGGGGTCAGGAGGTCCCGGGACCACTCGGAAGGCTTGGGCTATAACACACAAAAATATGGGAATCGCGCAGAATTCTAGTTGTTTGGCCGAAAAACGCAAAAAATGAGGAACGATCATGGCAGGGTGGTTACTATGGTTCCTTAGGTCGTATTTGATGGCCCGGAAAATTTTTAGGCGATCGGGGTTCGGGGTTCCCGGGACCCCTTGGAAGGCGTGGGCTAAAGCACACGAAAATATGGAAATCGCGCGAAATTCTAGTTTTTTGGCTGAAAAATGCAAAAGACTAGGAACGATCATGGCGGGGCCCGACCCACTCGGAAGGCGTGGGCGATAGCACACAAAAATATGGGAATAGGGCGGAATTCTAGTTTTTTGGCCAGAAAATGCAAAAAATGAGGAACGATCATGCCGAGGCGGTGACTATGGTTCCTTAGGTCTTAATTGATGGCCCGGAAATTTTTTAGGCGATCCGAGACTGGCGGCCTGGCCCACTCGGAAGGCGTAGGCAATAACACACAAAAATATGGTAATCGAGCGGAATTCTAGTTTTTTGGCCGAAAAACGCAATAAATGAGGAACGATCATGGCGGGGCGATGACTATGGTTCCTTAGGTCATATTTGATGGCCCGGAAAAATATAAGGCGATAGGGGTCCGGAGGTCCCGGGACCACTCGGAAGGCGTGGGCTATAACACACAAAAATATGGGAATCGCGCGGAATTCTAGTTGTTTTGCCGAAAAACGCAAAAAATGAGGAACGATCATTGCGGGGCGGATACTATGGTTCCGTTGGTCGTATTTGATAGTCCGGAAAAATTTTAGGCGATAGGGGTCAGGAGGTCCCGGGACCCCTTGGAAGGCGTGGGCTAAAGCACACGAAAATATGGAAATCGAGCGAAATTCTAGTTTTTTGGCTGAAAAACGCAAAAGACTAGGAACGATCATGGCGGGGTGGTTACTATGGTTCCTTAGAGCGTATTTGATGGCCCGGAATATTTTTAGGCGATCGGGGTTCGGGGTTCCCGGGACCCCTTGGAAGGCGTGGGCTAAAGCACACGAAAATATGGATATCGCGCGAAATTCTAGTTTTTTGGCTGAAAAACGCAAAAGACTAGGAACGATCATGGCGGGGCGGTGACTATTGTTCCTTAGATCGTATTTGATAGTCCGTGAAAATTTTAGGCGATCCGGCTCCGGTGGCCTGACCCACTCGGAAGGCGTGGGCGATAGCACACAAAAATATGGGAATCGGGCGGAATTCTAGTTTTTTGGCCAAAAAATGCAAAAAATACGAACGATCATGGCGAGGCGGTGACTATGGTTCCTTAGGTCTTAATTGATGGGCCGAAATTTTTTTAGGCGATCCGAGTCCGGCGGCCCGGCCCACTCGGAAGGCGTGGGCAATAGCACACAAAAATATGGTAATCGAGCGAAATTCTAGTTTTTTGGCCGTAAAATGCAATAAATGAGGAACGATCATGGCGGGGCGGTGACTATGGTTCCTTAGGTTGTATTTGATGGCCCGGAAAATTTTAGGCGATCGGGGTCCACGGCTCCCGGGACCACTCGGAAGGCGTAAGCTATAGCACACGAAAATATGCAAATCGCGCGGAGTTCTAGTTTTTTGGCCGAAAAATGCCAAGCATTTGGAACGATCATGGTGGGGCGGTGACTATGGTACCTTAGGTCGTATTTGATAGTCCGGAATAATTTTAGGCGATCGGGGTCCGCGGCTCCCCGGACCACTTGGAAGGCGTGGGTATAACACACGAAAATATGGGAATCGGGCATAATTCTAGTTTTTTGGCCAAAAAATACAAAAAATGAGAAGCGATGATGGCGGGGCGGTTACTATGGTTCCTTAGGTCGTATTTGATGGCCCGGAAAAATTTTAGGCGATCGGGGTCCGGGGGTCCCTGAACCACTTGGAAGGGTGGGCAATAGCACACAAAAATATTGTAATCGGGCGAAATTCTAGTTTTTTGGCCAAAAAACGCAACAAATGAGGAATGATCATGGCTGGGCGGTGACTATGGTTCCTTAGGTCGTATTTGATAGTTCGGAAAAATTTTAGCCGATAGGGGTCCGGAGTTCCCGGGTTCACTTGGAAGGCGTGGGTTATAGGACAAGAAAATATGGGAATCGCGCGGAATTCTAGTTATTTTGCCGAAAAGTGGAAAAAAACTAGGAACGATCATGGCGGGGCGGTGACTATGGTTCCTTAGGTCTTATTTGATAGTCCGGAAAAATATTAGGTGATAGGGGTCCGGAGGTCCCGGGACCACTCGGAAGGCGTGGGCTATAACACACAAAAATATGGGATCGCGCGGAATTCTAGTTGTTTGGCCGAAAATGCAAAAAATGAGGAACGATCATGGCGGGGCGGATACTATGGTTCCTTAGGTCGTATTTGATAGTCCAGAAAAATTTTAGGCGATAGGGGTCCGGAGGTCCCAGGACCACTCGGAAGGCGTGGGCTATAACACACAAAAATATGGGAATCGCGCGGAATTCTAGTTGTTTGGCCGAAAACGCAAAAAATGAGGAACGATCATGGCGGGGCGGATACTATGGTTGCTTAGGTCGTATTTGATAGTCCAGAAAAATTTTAGGTGATAGGGGTCCGGAGGTCCCGGGACCACTCGGAAGGTGTGGGCTATAACACAAAAATATGGGAATCGCATGTAATTCTAGTTTTTTCTCCGAAAAATGCAAAAAATAAGGAACGATCATGGCGGGGTGGATACTATGGTTCCTTAGGTCGTATTTGATTGCCCGAAAAAATTTTAGGCGATCGGGTTCCGCGGCTCTTGGGACCACTAGGAAGGCGTGGGCAATAGCACACAAAAATATGGTAATCGAGCGGAATTCTAGTTTTTTGGCCGAAAAATGCAATAAATGAGGAAAGATCATGGCGGGGCGGTGACTATGGTTCCTTAGGTCTTATTTGATAGTCCCGAAAAATATTAGGCGATAGGGGTCCGGAGGTCCCGGGACCACTCGGAAAGCGTGGACTTTAACACACAAAAATATGGGAATCGCGCGGAATTCTAGTTGTTTGGCCGAAATATGCAAACAATGAGGAGCGATCATGGCGGGGCGGATACTATGGTTCCTTAGGTCGTATTTGATAGTCCGGAAAAATTTTAGGCGATAGGGGTCAGGAGGTCCCCGGACCACTCGGAAGGCGTGGGCTATAACACACAAAAATATGGGAATCGCGCAGAATTCTAGTTGTTTGGCCGAAAAACGCAAAAAACGAGGAACGATCATGGCGGGGTGGTTACTATGGTTCCTTAGAGCGTATTTGATGGCCCGGAAAATTTTTAGGCGATCGGGGTTCCCTTGGAAGGCGTGGGCTAAAGCACACGAAAATATGGAAATCGCGCGAAATTCTAGTTTTTTGGCTGAAAAATGCCAAAAGACTAGGAACGATCATGGCGGGGCTGTGGCTATGGTTCCTTAGGTCGTATTTGATAGTCCACAAAATTTTTAGGCGATCCGGCTCCGGGGGGCCCGACCCACTCGGAAGGCGTGGGCGATAGAACACAAAAATATGGGAATCGGGCGGAATTCTAGTTTTTTGGCCAGAAAATGCAAAAAATGAGGAACGATCATGGCGAGGTGGTGACTATGGTTCCTTAGGTCTTAATTGATGGCCCGAAAAATTTTTAGGCGATTCGAGACCGGCTGCCCGGCCCACTCGGAAGGCGTGGGCTAAAGCACACGAAAATATGGAAATCGCGCGGAATTCTAGTTTTTTGGCTGAAAAACGCAAAAGACTAGGAACGATCATGGCGGGGCGGTGACTATGGTTCCTTAGGTCGTATTTGATAGTCCCGAAAACTTTTTATACGATCCGGCTCCGGGGGCCCGACCCACTCGGAAGGCGTGGGAGATAGCACACAAAAATATGGGAATCGGGCAGAATTCTAGTTTTTTGGCCAAAAAATGCAAAAAATGAGGAACGATCATGGAGAGGCGGTGACTATGGTTCCTTAGGTCCACATTGATGGCCCGAAAATTTTTTAGGCGATCCGAGTCCGGCGGCCTGGCCCACTCGGAAGGCGTGGGCAATAGCACACAAAAATATGGTAATCGAGCGAAATTCTAGTTTTTTGGCCGTAAAACGCAATAAATGAGGAACGATCATGGCGGGGCGGTGACTATGGTTCCTTAGGTTGTATTTGATGGCCCGGAAAATTTTAGGCGATCGGGGTCCACGGATCCCGGGACCACTCGGAAGGCGTAAGCTATAGCACACGAAAATATGCAAATCGCGCGGAGTTCTAGTTTTTTGGCCGAAAAATGCAAAGCATTTGGAACGATCATGGTGGGGCGGTGACTATGGTACCTTAGGTCGTATTTGATTGTCCGGAAAAATTTTAGGCGATCGGGGTCCGCGGCTCCCCGGACCACTTGGAAGGCGTGGGTATAGCACACGAAAATATGGGAATCGGACGTAATTCTAGTTTTTTGGCCAAAAAATGCAAAAAATGAGAAACGATGATGGCGGGGCGGTTACTATGGTTCCTTAGGTCGTATTTGATGGCTCGGAAAAATTTTAGGCGATCGGGGTCCGGGGTTCCCGGAACCACTTGGAAGGGTGGGCAATAGCACACAAAAATATTGTAATCGGGCGGAATTCTAGTTTTTTTGCCAAAAAACGCAACAAATGAGGAATGATCATGGCTGGGCGGTGACTATGGTTCCTTAGGTCGTATTTGATAGTCCGGAAAAATTTTAGCCGATAGGGGTCCGGAGTTCCCGGGTTCACTTGGAAGGCGTGGGTTATAGGACACGAAAATATGGGAATCGCGCGGAATTCTAGTTTTTTGGCCGAAAAATGCAACAAATGAGAAATGATCATGGTTGGGCTGTGACTATGGTTCCTTAGGTCATATTTGATAGTCCGGAAAAATTTTAGGCGATAGGGGTCCGGAGACCCGGGACCACTCGGAGGCGTGGGATAACACACAAAAATATGGGATCGCGCGAAATTCTAGTTGTTTGGCCGAAAAACGCAAAAAATGAGGAATGATAATTGCGGGGCGGATACTATGGTTCCTTAGGTCGTATTTGATAGTCCGGAAAAATTTTAGGCGATAGGGGTCCGGAGGTCCCGGGACCACTCGGAAGGAGTGGGCTATAACACACAAAAATATGGGAATCGCGCGTAATTCTAGTTGTTTGGCCGAAAAACGCAAAAAATAAGGAACGATCATGGCGTGGCGGATACTATGATTCCTTAGGTCGTATTTGATAGTCCGGAAAAATTTTAGGCGATAGGGGTCCGGAGTTCCCGGGTTCACTTGGAAGGCGTGGGCTATAGGACACGAAAATATGGGAATCGCGCGGAATTCTAGTTTTTTGGCCGAAAAACGGAAAAAAACTAGGAACTATCATGGCTGGGCGGTGACTATGGTTCCTTAGGTCTTATTTGATAGTCCGGAAAAATATTAGGCGATAGGGGTCCGGAGGTCCCGGGACCACTCGGAAGGCGTGGGCTATAACACACAAAAATATGGGAATCGCGCGGAATTCTAGTTGTTTGGCCGAAAAACGCAAAAAATGAGGAACAATCATGGCAGGGCGGTGACTATGGTTCCTTAGGTCGCATTTTATAGTACGGAAACTTTTTAGGCTATCCGGCTCCGAGGGGCCCGACCCACTCGGAAGGCGTGGGGGATAGCACACAAAAATATGGTAATCGAGCGAAATTCTAGTTTTTTGGCCGAAAAACGCAATAAATGAGGAACGATCATGGCGGGGCGGTGACTATGGTTCCTTAGGTAATATTTGATGGCCCGGAAAATATTAGGCGATCGGGGTCCACGGCTCCCAAGACCACTCGGAAGGCGTAAGCTATAGCACACTAAAATATGCAAATCGCGCGGATTTCTAGTTTTCTAGCCAAAAAATGCAAAGCATTTGGAACGATCATGGTGGGGCGGTGACTATGGTACCTTAGGTCATATTTGATAGTCCAGAAAATTTTTAGGCGATAGGGGTCCTAAGGTCCCAGGACCACTCGAAAGATGTGGGCTATAACACACAAAAATATGGGAATCGCGCGGAATTCTAGTTGTTTGGCCGAAAAACGCAAAACATAAGGAACGATCATGGCTGGGCGGTGACTATGGTTCCTTAGGTTTTATTTGATAGTCCGGAAGGAATTCTAGTTGTTTCGCCGAAAAATGCAAAAAATGAGAAACGATCATGGCGGGAAGGTGACTATGGTTCCTTAGGTCTTATTTGATAGTCCGGAAAATTTTTTAGGTGATCCGAGTGCTGGGGGCACGGCCCACTCGGAAGGCGTGGGCTATAGCACACGAAAATATGGGAATCGCTCGGAATTCTAGTTGTTTGGCCGAAAAACGCAAAAAATAAGGAACGATCATGGCGGGGCGGATACTATGGTTCCTTAGGTCGTATTTGATTGCCCGGAAAAATTTTAGGCGATCGGTGTCCGCGGCTCTTGGGACCACTCGGAATGCGTGGGTATAGCACACGAAAATATGGTAATCGGGCGAAATTCTAGGTCTTTTTCAGTAACATGCAAAAAATGTGGAAAGATCTTGGCAGGGCGGTGACTATGGTTCCTTTGGTCCTATTTGATAGTCCAGAAAAATATTAGGCGATAGGGGTCCGGAGGTCCCGGGACCACTCGGAAGGCGTGGGCTATAACACACAAAAATATGGGAATCGCGCGGAATTTAGTTGTTTGGCCGAGAAATGCAAAAAATGAGGAACGATCATGGCGGGGCGGATACTATGGTTCCTTAGGTCATATTTGGTAGTCCGGAAAAATTTTAGTCGATAGGGGTCAGGAGGTCCCGGGACCACTCGGAAGGCGTGGGCTATAACACAAAAAAATATGGGAATCGCGCGGAATTCTAGTTGTTTGGACGAAAAATGCAAAAAATGAGGAACGATAATGGTGGGGTGGTTACTATGGTTCCTTAGGTCGTATTTGATGGCCCCGAAAATTTTTAGGCGATCGGAGTTCGGGGTTCCCGAGACCCCTTGTAAGGCGTGGGCTAAAGCACAAGAAAATATGGAAATCACGCGGAATTCTAGTTTTTTAGATGAAAAACGCAAAAGACTAGGAACGATCATGGCGGGGCGGTGACTATGTTTCCTTAGGTCGTATTTGATAGTCTGGAAATTTTTTTAGGCGATCCGGCTCCGGGGGGCCCGACCCACTCGGAAGGTATGGGCTATAGCACACGAAAATATGGGAATCGCTCGGTATTCTAGTTGTTTGGCCGTAAAATGCAAAAAATAAGGAACGATCATGGCGGGGCAGATACTATGGTTCCTTAGGTCGTATTTGATTTCCCGGAAAAATTTTAGGCGATCGGGGTCCGCGGCTCTTGGGACCACTCGGAATGCGTGGGTATAGCACACGAAAATATGGTAATCGGGCAAAATTCTAGGTCTTTTTCAGTAACATGCAAAAAATGTGGAAAGAACTTGGCAGGGCGGTGACTATGGTTCCTTTGGTCTTATTTGATAGTCCAAAAAAATATTAGGCGATAGGGGTCCGGAGGTCCCGGGACCACTCGGAAGGCGTGGGCTATAACACACAAAAATATGGATATCGCGCGGAATTCTAGTTGTTTTGCCGAGAAATGCAAAAAATGAGGAACGATCATGGCGGGGCGGATACTATGGTTCCTTAGGTCGTATTTGGTAGTCCGGAAAAATTTTAGGCGATAGGGGTCCGGAGGTCCCGGGACCACTCGGAAGGCGTGGGCTATAACACACAAAAATATGGGAATCGCGCGGAATGGTGGGGTGGTTACTATGGTTCCTTAGGTCGTATTTGATGGCCCGGAAAATTTTTAGGTGATCGGGGTTCGAGGTTCCCGGGACCCCTTGGAAGGCGTGGGCTAAAGCACACGAAAATATGGAAATCGCGCGAAATTCTAGTTTTTTGGTTGAAAAACGCAAAAGACTAGGAACGATCATGGCGGGGCGGTGACTATGGTTCCTTAGGTCGTATTTGATAGTCCCGAAAATTTTTAGGCAATCCGGCTCCCGGGGGCCCGACCCACTCGGAAGGCGTGGGCGATAGCACACAAAAATATGGGAATCGGGCGGAATTCTAGTTTTTTGGCGAAAAAATGCAAAAAATGAGGAACGATCATGGCGAGGCGGTGACTATGGTTCCTTAGGTCCTAATTGATGGCCCGAAAACTTTTTAGGCAATCCGAGTCCGGCGGCCTGGCCCACTCGGAAAGCGTGGGCAATAGCACACAAAAATATGGTAATCGAGCGGAATTCTTTTTTTTGGCCGAAAAACGCAATAAATGAGGAACGAACATGGCGGGGTGGTGACTATGGTTCCTTAGGTCGTATTTGATGGCCCGGAAAATTTTAGGCGATCGGGGTCCACGGCTCCCGGGACCACTCGGAAGGCGTAAGCTATAGCACACTAAAATATGCAAATCGCGCGGAGTTCTAGTTTTTTGGCCGAAAAATGCAAAGCATTTGGAACGATCATGGTGGGGCGGTGACTATGGTACCTTAGGTCGTATTTGATAGTCCGGAAAAATTTTAGGCGATCGGGGTCCGAGGCTCCCCGGACCACTTGGAAGGCGTGGGTATAGCACACGAAAATATGGGAATCGGGCGTAATTCTAGTTTTTTGGTCGAAAAATGCAAAAAATTAGAAACGATGATGGCGGGGAGGTTACTATAGTTCCTTAGGTCGTATTTGACGGCCCGAAAAATTTTAGGCGATCGGGGTCCGGGGGTCCCGGAACCACTTGGAAGGGTGGGCAATAGCACACAAAAACATTGTAATCGGGCGGAATTCTAGTTTTTTTGCCGAAAAACGCAACAAATGAGGAATGATCATGGCTGGGCGGTGACTATGGTTCCTTAGGTCGTATTTGATATTCCGGAAAAATTTTAGGCGATAGGGGTCCGGAGGTCCCGGGACCACTCGGAAGGTGTGGGCTATAACACACAAAAATATGGGAATCGCGCGAAATTCTAGTTGTTTCGCCGAAAAACGCAAAAAATAAGGAACGATCATGGCGGGGCAGATACTATGGTTCCTTAGGTCGTATTTGATTGCCCGGAAAACTTTTAGGCAATCGGGGTCCGCGGCTCTTGGGACCACTCAGAATGCGTGGGTATAGCACACGAAAATATGGGAATCAGGCGAAATTCTAGTTCTTTTTCAGTAACATGCAAAAAATGTGGAAAGATCTTGACAGGGTGGTGACTATGGTTCCTTTGGTCTTATTTGATAGTACGGAAAAATATTAGGCGATAGGGGTCCGGAGGTCCCGGGACCACTCGGAAGGCGTGGGCTATAACACACAAAAATATGGGAATCGCGCGGAATTCTACCTGTTTGGCCGAAAAACGTAAAAAATGAGGAACGATCATGGCGGGTGGTTACTATGGTTCCTTAGGTCGTATTTGATGGCCCGGAAAATTTTTAGGCGATCGGGGTTCCCGGGACCCCTTGGAAGGCATGGGCTAAAGCACACGAAAATATGGAAATCGCAAGAAATTCTAGTTTTTTGGCTGAAAAATGCAAAAGACTAGGAACGATCATGGCGGGGCGGTGACTATGGTTCCTTAGGTCGTATTTGATAGTTCGGAAAACTTTTAGGCGATAGGGGTCCGGAGTTCCCGGGTTCACTCGGAAGGCGTGGGCTATAGGTCACGAAAATATGGGAATCGCGCAGAATTCTAGTGTTTTGGCCGAAAAACAGAAAAAAAACTAGGTACGATCATGGCTGGGCGGTGACTATGGTTCCTTAGGTCGTATTTGATAGTCTGGAAATTTTTTTAGGCGATCCGGCTCCGGGGGGCCCGACCCACTCGGAAGGTGTGGGCTATAGCACACGAAAATATGGGAATCGCTCGGTATTCTAGTTGTTTGGCCGAAAAATGCAAAAAATAAGGAACGATCATGGCGGGGCGGATACTATGGTTCCTTAGGTCGTATTTGATTGCCCGGAAAAATTTTAGGCGATCGGGGTCCGCGGCTCTTGGGACCACTCGGAATGCGTGGGTATAGCACACGAAAATATGGTAATCGGGCGAAATTCTAGGTCTTTTTCAGTAACATGCAAAAAATGTGGAAAGAACTTGGCAGGGCGGTGACTATGGTTCCTTTGGTCTTATTTGATAGTCCAAAAAAATATTAGGCGATAGGGGTCCGGAGGTCCCGGGATCACTCGGAAGGCGTGGGCTATAGCACACAAAAATATGGGAATTAGGCGGAATTCAAGGTTTTTTGCCGTAAAACGCAAAAAAACAGGAACGGTCATGTTAGGGTGGTGACTATGGTTATTTAGGTCGTATTTGAGGGCCCGGAAAAAATTTTAGGCGATCCGAGTCCGTGGGCCCGGCACACTTGGAAGGCGTGGGCACACGAAAATATGGGAATCAGGAGGAATTCTAGTTTTTTTGTAGTAAAATGCAAAAAATGAGTAATGATCATAGTGGGGCGGTGACTCTGGTTCCTTAGGTCATATTTGATGGGAAGGAAAATTTTAGGTAATAAGGGTCCGGGAGTCCCGGGTCCACTTGGAAGGCGTGGGCTATAGCACACGAAAATATTGGAATCGGGCAGAATTCTAGTTTTTTTGCCGTAAAATGCAAAAAATGATGAAAGGTCATGGTAGGGCGGTGACTATGGTTCCTTAGGTCGTATTTCATGGACCGGAAAAATTTTAGAGGATCCGGCTTCAGGCGGCCCTACCCATTGGCAAGGCGTGGGCTATTATAGCACACAAAAATATGGGAATCGGGCGGAATTCTTGTTTTCTGGTCGTAAAATGCAATAAATGAGGAAAGGTCATGACGGGGCGGTGACTATGGTTGCTTAGGTCGTATTTGATGGCCCGAAAAATTTTAGGCGATCGGGGTCCGGGGGCCTGGGACCACTCGGAAGGCGTGGGCTATAGCACACAAAAATATGGGAATCGCGCGGAATTCTAGTTTTTTGGCCTTAACATGCAAAACATGAGGACCGATCATGGCAGGGCAGTGACTATGGTTCCTTAGGTCGTATTTGATGGCCCGGAATAATTTTAGGTGATCGGGGTCTGGGGGTTCCGGGACCACTTGGAAGGCGTGGGCTATAGCACACAAAAATATGGGAATCAGGCGAAATTCTAGGTTTTTTGCCGTAAAACGCAAAAAAAGAGGAACGGTCATGTTAGGGTTGTGACTATGGTTATTTAGGTCGTGTTTGATTGACCGGAAATTGTTTTAGGCGATCCGAGTCCGGGGGCCCGGCACACTTGGAAGGCGTGGGCACACGAAAATATGGGAATCAGGAGGAATTCTAGTTTTTTTGTAGTAAAATGCAAAAAATGAGTAATGATCATAGTGGGGCGGTGACTCTGGTTCCTTAGGTCGTATTTGATGGGCTGGAAAATTTTAGGTAATCAGGGTCGGGGAGTCCCGGGTCCACTTGGAAGGCGTGGGCTATAGCACACGAAAATATGGGAATCGGTCGGAATTCTTGTTTTCTGGTCGTAAAATACAATAAATGAGGAAAGGTCATGACGGGGCGGTGACTATGGTTGCTTAGTCGTATTTGATGGCCCGGAAAATTTTTAGGCGATCTGAGTCCGGGAGGCAAAGCCCATTCGGAAGGCGTGGGCAATAGCACACGAAAATATGGGAATCATGCGGAATTTTATTTTTTTGGCCGTAAAATGCAAAAAATGAGGACTGGTCATGGCGGGGCAGTGACTATGGTTCCTTAGGTCGTATTTGTTGGCCCGGAAAAATCTTAGGCGATCGGGGTATGGGGGTCCTGGGACCACTTGAAAGGGGTGGGCTATAGCACACAAAAATGAGGAATGATCATGGCGGGGCGGTGACTATGGTTCCTTAGGTCGTATTCGATGGCCCAGAAAAATATTAGGTGATCGGGGTCCGGGGGTCCCGGGACCACTTGGAAGGCGTGGGCTATAGCACACGAAAAAATGTGAATCGGTCAGATTTCTAATTTTTTGGCCGTAAAACACAAAAAATAAGGAAAGGTCATGTCGGGGCGGTGACTATGGTTCCTTAGGTCGTAATTGATGGCCCGGAAAAATTTTAGGTTATCGGGGTCCGGGGGTCCCGGGACCACTTGGAAGGCATGGGCTACAGCACAGGTAAATATGGGAATCGGGCGAAATTCTAGTTTTTTGGCCGAAAAATGCAAAACATGAGGAACAATCATGGAGGGGCGGTGACTATGGTTCCCTAGGTCGTATTTGATGGCCCGAAAAAATTTAGGCGATCCGAGGCAGGGGGCCCGGCCCACTTCAAAGGCATGGGGTATAGCACACGAAAATATGGGAATCGGACGGATATCTAGTTTTTTGCCTGAAAAATTAAAAAGATGAGGAACGATCATGTCGTGCTATGAATATGGTTCCCTAGGTGGTATTTGATGACCCGAAATTTTTTTAGGCAGTTCGAGTCAGGGGCCCGGCCAACTCGGAAGGCGCGGGCTATAGCACACGAAAATATGGGAATCGGGCGGAATTCTAGTTTTTATCCGAAAAACGTAAAAAATGAGGAACGATTATGGGGGGTGGTGAGTATGGTTTCTTAGGTCGTATCTGATGGCCCAAAATAATTTTAGGCGATCCGAGTTCGAGGGGCCAGGCCCACACGGAAGGAGTGGGCTATAGCACACAAAAATATAGGAATCGCGCGGAATTCTAGTGTTTTGGCCGAAAAATGCAAAAAATGAGGAACGATCATTGAGGGAAAGTGACTATGGTTCTTTAGGTCTTATTTGATGGCCCAAAAATGTTTTAGGTGATCCGAGTACGGGGGGCCCGGCCCACTCGGAAGGCGTGGGTATAGCACACGAAAATACGAGAATCGGGCAGAGTTCTAAGTTTTTGGCTGAAAATGCAAAAAATGAGGAACGATCATGGCAAGGCGGTGACTTTGGTTCCTTAGGTCATATTTGATCGCCCGGAAAAATTTTAGGCGATCGGGGTCCGGGGGCTTGGGACCACTCGGAAGGCGTGGGCTATAGCACACAAAAATATGGGAATCGCGCACAATTCTAGTTTTTTGGCATTAAAATGCAAAACATGAGGACCGATTATGGTAGGGCAGTGACTATGGTTCCTTAGGTCGTATTTGATGGCTCGGAATAATTTTAGGTGATCGAGGTCTGGGGGTTCCGGGACCACTTGGAAGGCATGGGCTATAGCACACAAAAATATGGGAATCAAGCAGAATTCTAGGGTTTTTGCCGTAAAACGCAATAAAAGAGGAACGGTCATGTTAGGGTTGTGACTATGGTTATTTAGGTCGTATTTGATGGCCCGGAAAATTTTTAGGCGATCCGAGTCTGGGGGCCCGGCACACTTGGAAGGCGTGGGCACACGAAAATATGGGAATCAGGAGGAATTCTAGTTTTTTTGTAGTAAAATGCAAAAAATGAGTAATGATCATAGTGGGGCGGTGACTCTGGTTCCTTAGGTCGTATTTGATGGGCCGGAAAATTTTACGTAATCAGGGTCCGGGAGTCCCGGGTCCACTTGGAAGGCGTGGGCTATAGCACACGAAAATATGGGAATCGGGCGAAATTCTTCTTTTCTGGTCGTAAAATGCAATAAATGAGGAAAGGTCATGACGGGGCGGTGACTATGGTTGCTTAGGTCGTATTTGATGGCCCGGAAAATTTTTAGGCGATCTGAGTCCGGGAGGCCAGGCCCATTGGCAAGGCATGGGCAATAGCACACGAAAATATGGGAATCACGCGGAATTTTATTTTTTTGGCCATAAAATGCAAAAAATGAGGACTGGTCATGGCGGGGAAGTGACTATGGTTCCTTAGGTCGTATATGTTGGCCCGGAAAAATCTTAGGCGATCGGGGTATGGGGGTCCTGGGACCACTTGAAGGGGGTGGGCTATAGCACACAAAAATGAGGAATGATCATGGTGGGGCGGTGACTATGGTTCCTTAGGTCGTATTCGATGGCCCAGAAAAATTTTAGGTGATCGAGGTCCGGGGGTCCCGGGACCACTTGGAAGGCGTGTGCTATAGCACACGAAAAAATGTGAATCGGGCAGATTTCTAATTTTTTGGCCGTAAAACACAAAAAATGAGGAAAGGTCATGTCGGGGCGGTGACTATGGTTCCTTAGGTCGTAATTGATGGCCCAGAAAAATTTTAGGTTATCGGGGTCCGGGGGTCCCGGGACCACTTGGAAGGCATGGGCTACAGCACAGGTAAATATGGGAATCGGGCGAAATTCTAGTTTTTTGGCCGAAAAATGCAAAACATGAGGAACAATCATGGAGGGGCAGTGACTATGGTTCCCTAGGTCGTATTTGATGGCCCGAAAAAATTTAGGCGATCCGAGGCAGGGGCCCCGGCCCACTTCAAAGGCGTGGGCTATAGCACACGAAAATATGGGAATCGGACGGATATCTAGTTTTTTGCCTGAAAAATGAAAAAGATGAGGAACGATCATGTCATGCTATGAATATGGTTCCCTAGGTGGTATTTGATGACCCGAAAAATTTTTAGGCGGTTCGAGTCAGGGGCCCGGCCAACTCGGAAGGCGCGGGCTTTAGCACAGGAAAATATGGGAATCGGGCAGAATTCTAGTTTTTATCCGAAAAACGTAAAAAATGAGGAACGATTATGGGGGAGTGGTGACTATGGTTTCTTAGGTCGTATCTGATGGCCCAAAATAATTTTAGGCGATCCGAGTTCGAGGGGCCAGGCCCACACGGAAGGAGTGGGCTATAGCACACGAAAATATAGGAATCGCGCGGAATTCTAGTGTTTTGGCCGAAAAATGCACAAAATGAGGAACGATCATTGAGGGAAAGTGACTATGGTTCTTTAGGTCTTATTTTATGGCCCAAAAATGTTTTAGGTGATCCGAGTACGGGGGGCCCGGCCCACTCGGAAGGCGTGGGTATAGCACACGAAAATACGAGAATCGGGCAGAGTTCTAAGTTTTTGGATGAAATATGCAAAAATGAGGAAAGATCTTGACAAGGCGGTGACTTTGGTTCCTTAGGTCATATTTGATCGCCCGGAAAAATTTTAGGCGATCGGGGTCCGGGGGCCTGGGACCACTCGGAAGGCGTGGGCTATAGCACACAAAAATATGGGAATCGCGCAGAATTCTAGTTTTTTGGCCTTAAAATGCAAAACATGAGGACCGGTCATGGTAGGGCAGTGACTATGGTTCCTTAGGTCGTATTTGATGGCCCGGAATAATTTTAGGTGATCGGGGTCTGGGGGTTCCGGGACCACTTGGAAGGCGTGGGCTATAGCACACAAAAATATGGGAATCAAGCAGAATTCTAGGTTTTTTGCCGTAAAACGCAAAAAAAGAGGAACAGTCATGTTAGGGTGGTGACTATGGTTATTTAGGTCGTATTTGATGGCCCGGAAAAAATTTTAGGCGATCCGAGTCCGGGGGCCCGGCACACTTGGAAAGCGTGGGCACACGAAAATATGGGAATCACGAGGAATTCTAGTTTTTTTGTAGTAAAATGCAAAAAATGAATAATGATCATGGTGGGGCGGTGACTCTGGTTCCTTAGGTCGTATTTGATGGGCCGGAAAATTTTTAGGTAATCAGGGTCCGGGAGTCCCGGGTCCACTTGGAAGGCGTGGACTATAGCACACAAAAATATGGGAATCGGGCGGAATTCTAGTTTCTTTGCCGTAAAATGCAAATAATGATGAAAGGTCATGGTGGGGCTGTGACTATGGTTCCTTAGGTCGTATTTGATGGACTGGAAAAATTTTAGACGATCCGGCTTCAGGCGGCCCTACCCATTGGCAAGGCCTGGGCTATTATAGCACACAAAAATATGGGAATCGGGCGGAATTCTTGTTTTCTGGTCGTAAAATGCAATAAATGAGGAAAGGTCATGACGGGGTGGTGGCTATGGTTTCTTAGGTCGTATTTGATGGCCCGGAAAATTTTTAGGCGATCTAAGTCTGGGAGGCCAGGCCCATTCGGAAGGCGTGGGCAATAACACACGAAAATATGGGAATCACGCGGAATTCTATTTTTTTGGCCGTAAAATGCAAAAAATGAGGATCGATCATGGCGGGGCAGTGACTATGGTTCCTTAGGTCGTATTTGTTGGCCCGGAGAAATCTTAGGCGATCGGGGTATGAGGGTCCTGGGACCACTTGAAAGGCGTGGGCTATAGCACACAAAAATGAGGAATGATCATGGCGGGGCGGTGACTATGGTTCCTTAGGTCGTATTCGACGGCCCAGAAAATTTTTAGGTAATCGGGGTCCGGGGGTCCCGGGTCCACTTGGAAGGTGTGGGCTATAGCACACGAAAAAATGTGAATCGGGCAGATTTCTAATTTTTTGGCCGTAAAACACAAAAAATGAGGAAAGGTCATGTCGGGGCGGTGACTATGGTTCCTTACGTCGTAATTGATGGCCCGGAAAAATTTTAGGTTATCGGGGTCCGGGGGTCCCGGGACCAGTTGGAAGGCATGGGCTACAGCACAGGAAAATATGGGAATCGGGCAAAATTCTAGTTTTTTGGCCGAAAAATGCAAAACATGAGGAACAATCATCGAGGGGCGGTGACTATGGTTCCCTAGGTCGTATTTGATGGCCCGAAAAAATTTAGGCGATCCGAGGCAGGGGTCCTGGCCCACTTCAAAGGCGCGGGATATAGCACACGAAAATATGGGAATCAGACAGAAATCTAGTTTTTTGCCTGAAAAATGAAAAAGATGATGAATGATCATGTCGTGCTATGAATATGGTTCCCTAGGTGGTATTTGATGACCCGAAATTGTTTTAGGCGGTTCGAGTCAGGGGCCCGGCCAACTCGGAAGGCGCGGGCTATAGCACACGAAAATATGGGAATCGGGCGGAATTCTAGTTTTTATCCGAAAAATGTAAAAAATGAGGAACGATTATTGGGGTGGTGACTATGGTTTCTTAGGTCGTATCTGATGGCCCAAAAAACTTTTAGGCGATCCGAGTTCGGGGGGCCAGGCCCACTCGGAAGGAGTGGGCTATAGCACACGAAAATATAGGAATCGCGCGCAATTCTTGTTTTTGGCCAAAAAATGCAAAAAATGAGGAACGATCATGGCGGGGAGGTGACTATGGTTCCTTAGGTCGTATTTGATGAACTGGAAAAATTTTAGGCGATCGGGTTCCGGGACCACTCGGAAGGCGTGGGCGCACACGAAAATATTGGAATCGCGCGAAATTTATGTGTTTTGGCCGAAAAACACAAAACATGAGGAACGATCATGGCGGGGCAGTGACTATGGTTCCTTAGGTCGTATTTGATGGCCCAAAAATTTTTTAGGAGATCGGGATTCGGGGGTCCCGGGACCACTTGAAAGGCATGGGTTATAGCACACGAAAATATGAGAATCAGGCAGAATTCTAGTTTTTTGGCCGTAAACTGCAAAAAGTGAGGAACGATCATGGCAGGGCGGTGACTATGGTTCCTTAGGTCGTATTTGATGGCCCAGAAAAATTTTAGGCGATCTGACTCCTGGAGGTCCTACCCGTTGGGAAGGCATGGGCTATAGCACACGAAAATATGGGAATCGTGCGAAATTCTATTATTTTGGCCGAAAAACACAAAAAATGAGGAATGATCATAGCGGGGTGGTGACTATGGTTCCTTAGGTCGTATTTGATGGCCCAAAAACTTTTAGGCGATCGGGGTCCGGGGTTCCCGGGACCACTTGGAAGGCGTGGGCTATAGCACACGAATATATGGGAATCGGGCGGAATTCTAGTTTTTTGACCGAAAAATGCAAAACATGAGGAACGATCAAGGCAGGGTGGTGACTATGGTTCCCTAGGTCGTATTTAATGGCCTGAAAAAAATTTATGCAATCCGAGTCATGGGGCCCGACCCACTTGGAAGGCGTGGGCTATAGCAGACGAAAATATGGGAATCGGGCGGAATTCTAGTTTTTTGGCCGAAAAACGTAAAACATGAGGAACGATCATTGTGGGGCGGTGACTATGGTTATTTAGGTCGTATTTGATGACCTGGAAAACTTTTAGGTTATCGGGGTCCGGGGGTCCTGGGACCACTTCGAAGGTGTGGATTACAGCACACGAAAATATGGGAAAATCGGGCGGAATTCTAATTTTGTTTACCGAAAAATGCAAAACATGAGGAACTATCATGGCGGGGCGGTGACTATGGTTCCTTAGGTCGTATTCGACGGCCCAGAAAATTTTTAGGTAATCGGGGTCCCGGGGTCTCGGGTCCACTTGGAAGGCGTGGGCTATAGCACACGAAAAAATGTGAATCGGGCAGATTTCTAATTTTTTGGCCGTAAAACACAAAAAATGAGGAAAGGTCATGTCGGGGCGGTGACTATGGTTCCTTACGTCGTAATTGATGGCCCGAAAAACTTTTAGGTTATCGGGGTCCGGGGGTCCCGGGACCAGTTGGAAGGCATGGGCTACAGCACAGGAAAATATGGGAATCGGGCGAAATTCTAGTTTTTTGGCCGAAAAATGCAAAACATGAGGAACAATCATGGAGGGGCGGTGACTATGGTTCCCTAGGTCGTATTTGATGGCCCGAAAAAATTTAGGTGATCCGAGGCAGGGGTCCCGGCCCACTTCAAAGGCGCGGGCTATAGCACACGAAAATATGGGAATCAGACGAAAATCTAGTTTTTTGCCTGAAAAATGAAAAAGATGAGGAACGATCATGTCGTGCTATGAATATGGTTCCCTAGGTGGTATTTGATGACCCGAAATTGTTTTAGGCGGTTCGAGTGTCAACTCGGAAGGCGCGGTCTATAGCACACGAAAATATGGGAATCGGGCGGAATTCTAGTTTTTATCCGAAAAACGTAAAAAATGAGGAACGATTATGGGGGGTGGTGAATATGGTTTCTTAGGTCGTATCTGATGGCCCAAAAAATTTTTAGGCGATCCAAGTTCGGGGGGCCAGGACCACTCGGAAGGAGTGGGCTATAGCACACAAAAATATAGGAATCACGTGCAATTCTAGTATTTTGGCCGAAAAATGCAAAAAATGAGGAACGATCATGTCGGGGCGATGACTATGGTTCCTTAGGTCGTATTTGATGGACTGAAAAAATTTTAGGCGATCGGGTTCCGGGACCACTCGGAAGGCATGGGCGCACACGAAAATATTGGAATCGCGCGGAATTTAAGTTTTTTGGCCGAAAAACACAAAACATGAGGAACGATCATGGCGGGGCAGTGACTATGGTTCCTTAGGTCATATTTGATGGCCTGAAATTTTTTTAGGAGATCGGGATTCGGGGGTCCCGGGACCACTTGAAAGGCATGGGCTATAGCACACGAAAATATGGGAATCGGGCGGAATTCTAGTTTTTTGGCCGTAAACTGCATAAAGTGAGGAACGATCATGGCGGGGCGGTGACTATGGTTCCTTAGGTCGTATTTGATGGCCCAGAAAAATTTTAGGCGATCTAACTCCTGGAGGTCCTACCCGTTGGGAAGGCGTGGGCTATAGCATACGAAAATATGGGAATCGTGCGAAATTCTAATATTTTGCCCGAAAAACACAAAAAATGAGGAATGATCATAGCGGGGTGGTGACTATGGTTCCTTAGGTCGTATTTGATGGCCCAAAAACTTTTAGGCGATCGGGGTCCGGGGTTCTAGGGACCACTTGGAAGGCGTGGGCTATAGCACACGAATATATGGGAATCGGGCTGAATTCTAGTTTTTTGACCGAAAAATGCAAAAAAAGAGGAACGATCATGGCAGGGTGGTGACTATGGTTCCCTAGGTCGTATTTGATGGCCTAAAAAAAATTTATGCGATCCGAGTCATGGGGCCCGGCCCACTTGGAAGGCGTGGGCTATAGCAGACGAAAATATGGGAATCGGGCGAAATTCTAGTTTTTTGGCCGAAAAACGTAAAACATGAGGAACGATCATTGTGGGGCGGTGACTATGGTTACTTAGGTCGTATTTGATGACCTGGAAAACTTTTAGGTTATCGGGGTCCGGGGGTCCTGGGACCACTTCGAAGGTGTGGATTACAGCACACGAAAATATGGCAATCGGGCGGAATTCTAATTTTGTTTACCGAAAAATGCAAAACATGAGGAACTTTCATGGCGGGGCGGTGACTATGGTTCTTTAGGTCGTATTCGACGGCCCAGAAATTTTTTAGGTAATCGCAGTCCGGGGGTCCCGGGTCCACTTGGAAGGCGTGGGCTATAGCACACGAAAAAATGTGAATCGGGCAGATTTCTAATTTTTTGGCCGTAAAACACAAAAAATGAGGAAAGGTCATGTCGGGGCGGTGACTATGGTTCCTTACGTCGTAATTGATGGACCAGTTGGAAGGCATGGGCTACAGCACAGGAAAATATGGGAATCGGGCAAAATTCTAGTTTTTTGGCCGAAAAATGCAAAACATGAGGAACTATCATGGCGGGGCGATGACTATGGTTCCCTAGGTCATATTTGATGGCCCAAAAATCTTTTAGGCGATTCGAGTCCAGGGGGCCCGGCCCACTTGAAAGACGTGGGCTATAGCAGACGAAAATATGGGAATCAGGCGGAATTCTAGTTTTTTTGGACGTAAAATGCAAACAATGAGGAAAGGTCATGGTGGGGCGGTGACTATGGTTCCTAAGTCGTATTTGATAGCCCGAAAAAATATTAGGTTATCGCGGTCCGGGGGTCCCGGGACCACTTGGAAGGCGTGGGCTATAGCACACGAAAATATGGGAATCGGGCGGAATTCTAGTTTTTTGGCCAAAAAATGCAAAAAATGAGGAACGATAATGGCATGGCGGTGACTATGATTCCCTAGGTCGTATTTGATGGCCCGAAAATTTTTTAGGCGATCCTAGTCAGGGGGCCCGACCCACTTCGAAGGCGCGGGCTATAGCACATGAAAATATAGGAATCTCGCGGAATTCTAGTTTTTTGCCCGACAAATGCAAAAAATGAGGAACGATCATGCCGTGCTATGACTATGGTTCCCTAGGTGGTATTTGATGGCCCGAAAAAATTTTAGGCAATCCGAGTCAGGGGGCCTGGCCCACTCGGACTATAGCACACAAAAATATGGGAATCGGGCGGAATTCTAGTTTTTTATCCGAAAAACATAAATAATGAGGAATGGTCATGGCGAGGTGGTGACTATGGTTTCTTATGTCGTATATGATGGCCCGAAAACTTTTTAGGCGATCCGAGTTCGGGGGGCCAGGCCCACTCGGAAGGAGTGGGCTATAGCACACGAAAATAGAGGAATCGCGGGGAATTCTAGTTTTTTGGCCGAAAAATGCAAAAATTGAGGAACGATCATGGTGGGGCGGTGACTATGGTTCCTTAGGTCGTATTTGAGGGACAGGAAATTTTTTAGGCAATCGGGGCCGGGGAACCGGGACCACTCGGAAGGCGTGGGCTATAGCACAAGAAAATATTGGAATCGCGCGAAATTCAAGTTGTTTGCCCGAAAAACGCAAAACATGAAGAACAATCTTGGCGGGGCGGTGACTATGGTTCCTTAGGTCGTATTTGATAGCCCAAAATAGTTTTAGGAGATCAGGATTCGGGGGTCCCGGGACCACTTGGAAGGTGTTGGTTGAACACGAAAAAATGGGAATCGGGCGGAATTCTAGTTTTTTGGACGTAAAATGCAAAAAGTGAGGAGCGATCATGGCGGGGCGATGACTATGGTTCCTTAGGTCGTATTTAATGCCCCGAAAAAACTTCAGGCGATCCGAGTCCGGTAGTCCCAGGAACAATTGGAAGGC